>NC_139154.1:43388225-43792978 GCF_964270905.1 Leucopleurus acutus
GTTGACATTTAAAAAAAATGAATGTTTTAGTAAAAACCAATATTTAAACCAAGAGACTTCCAGTTTCTATCTGAATTAATATTAACTCACAACAGGATAAATTAAGACTGGCAGTAAGTCTATTGCCAAATCTAGAAGTAATTTCTACTATTAGGTTGATTGAACTGGATTGAAAAGTGTAATTGATGGTCCATTTTCTACGCTCGTGAGAAATCTGCCCATTCCAGCGTAGTTAGAAAATCCGTGCCTCCTTCTTACATTCTCTGTACTCCTGATTAGAAACACAAGCTCTCTACTAACCGGAAGTCTCTTTCTCTACTGCATGACAGCTTTTTGTTTGTTTGTGTGTGTGTGTGTGTGTGTGTGTGTGTGTGTGTGTGTGTGTTTGTTAGGTAAGAAGCTATTCTCTCTTGCTTCCCACTTTCCCCCGTATCCCAACTTCATCTCCAACCCACACGTGTATTGCTTCTCTTTCAGCACCTAGTAAAGAAATGAAATCATCAAAATACAACTGCATGAAGTATGTGGAGAAGGGAAAGCATGCTGAATTTTGAGAGTCATGAACCTTCAAGAAAAGCAGTATATACAGGATTGAATTAAGAAAAACATTGATAGCAGTACATTTGGAGGATTTCAATTTGCTCTATACTGAGTCAATATATAGCATAATATACAAATACCAAACAATGGGGTTAGGAAAAGTCTTGAGATGTTTACATAAAACTGCCATCCAACTGGACATCCAGCAATATAGTGAGGGAAACTTCACATATCGTGATTTTTAGGGAATGTTAAACCTAGAAAGATAGTTCCTCACCCAAGGATGAGGACACAGAAGAATATCACGTGGAGTCTATGACAATGTACTACATAGCCCAGGAAGGAAAGATCGTCCTGAAGATTGAGAAGAACTTAACTTATAAAGATCATTTATGAGAAGAAACAGAAGGAAAATAGTTTAAAATGTTTAAATCAAATGCCTCAAAACCTGGCATTCTTGCTCCCGTATTTGAAGACAACCAAGAGGTAACATATGGACAGAAAATGACAAGAAATGAGATTTTTTTAAAAAGGTGGGAGAGCAAGGAATGATTTTGAGAAAATTAAAAGGAAAATGGCAGAAACGAAGTTCACAACGGAGGCAGTAAAGAAAAGAACTGATACTGTGGAAACATGTAATAATGTGGAGCATACATTTGAGAAACTCCATTATAGTAGATGGAAATTTATGAATAAATGACAATATTGTGAGAGAAGATGGAAGAGAAAGGAGTGATCCAGGATCTACGATTAACATGATCATTATTTCTACAGAAGAACTCAAGACATTTGGAACAAATCAAAAGATTGAGAAAGAAATTATTTCCTGAACTACAAAATAAAATAAGGTAAACCACCCAAGAAGGCAGATCAAAAGAGTCACTAGGCTCTGTGTAATATGAACAAAAGTTTGCATCCCATTGGGTGAAATTTAATTACGTGAATGAATGAAACATGAAGCTTAATTAGCAGTTTCACCCAAGAACTCATAGAAATAAATATCATGCCAACATGAGTTGCAAGATACATCATGCAGAACGTCAGATGATTCAGATCTTTCAAAGTAGATAACCAAAACAAGTTGTGTGGCAGTTAAATTCAATATATAAAGTGTTGAAAGTGGTTGTTGATGGGGATTAAATAGGATTTTTAAAACTTTTGAAAAATGTTGTTTAATATTATACAAACACATCATAGAGTATACTCTCTTGTAAACACTATGTGGATCAAGAAATAACAATGTCAGCTCCCCTGAAGCCCTCATGCCCCTTCACAGTCAGTATTCCTTCCCCTCCCCCATTTAGAATAAGAATGACCTTTTCTTTACCATATATCACCAAACAATATAGTCTGCATTGCTAAACAATGTTGTCTGTTTTTGAGTTTTATATAAATGCAGTTATATTGTGCATGTTATTTTCTGTCTTCACTCCTTCATTTAACATTATGTTTATGAGATTTATCCATGCTGGTTATGTGTAGCTATGGATCTTTCATTTTCACTGCTATTTTGTGTTCTTTTAATGAAGACACTACAGTTCCTATGTATTCTAGTTTTTGACTCTGGCAAATAATGCTGTTATAAAATTGTTTTACCTATTTTTTGGTGAATATATATATATATATATATATATATATATATATACACACACATACACACACACATAAATTTGTTGGTTACATACTTAAGAATAGAATTATAAGATCACAGGGGATGCACAGGCTTAGCCATAAAATACCATTAAACAGTTTCCCAAATTGGTTAAAATAATCGATATTCCGAGCTGTGTATGAGTTCCATTTTCTCCATCATCACCAACACTTGGTATTATCAGCAGTTTACATTTTAGCTGACCTACTGTATGTATAGTGGTACCACATTTTAGTTTTAATTTTTATTTCCTTAATAATTAATAAGGTTGAACACACTTTCATATCTTTATTGGCCATTTAGCTTTCCTCTTTAATAGTTTCTTTTCAGAACTCTTGACTATTTGTCTCGTCTTTGTAGGAAATCTTTATGTATTTTGAATAGCAGTCCTTTGTTTATATGTGTAACAAATTTAGTCTCTGTTTTGTTTTCTCTCTTTTTAAAATACATTTTAAGGAACAGATCATTTTAATGTTAATACATTGGCTTTTGTCATTATTTATAGTTACTACATTTTTGTTTTATTTAATAAATCAATTTATATCCAAATTTATAAATATGTTCTTCTCTATTGACTTGAGGAAGTTTTACTGCTTTTCCTTTAACATTTATTTAGGTTCGTGATCTACCTAAAGTTAATATCTTCTATATGGTATGCAGCAGGTTCTAATTTTATTTTATTTTCCTTATAGATTATTCAATTACCCCAGAAACATTTATTGAAAATCTGTCCCTGCCCTACAGCTCTGCAATTTCGCCCTGTATAAATCAAATGTTCACATGTAGATGGATCTCCTTCTAGGCTCTCTACTCTTTGACATTTGTCTATTTGCCTTTTCTCATTATCAGAGCTTTATAATATGGCATGATCCCTGAGAAGCAAATCTTCCCGCTTTGTTCTTCTTTAAGTGAGTCTTGGCTATTTCTTTTCATTTCTGCAGAAGTTGTACAAGCAACTTGTCAAGTTACATACTTGGACTGACTTCCTGGTAATACATTGAATCTATAGACTGATTTGGGAAGAGCAGACAGTTTTTTGTTTTGGGGTTTTTTTTTTTGACATCTTTATTGGAGTATAATTGCTTTACAATTGTGCGTTAGTTTCTGCTGTATAACAAAGTGAATCAGCTATACATATGCATACATCCCCATATCTCCTCCCTCTTGAGTCTCCCTTCCACCCTCCCTATCCCACCCCTCTATGTGGACACAAAGCACCGAGCTGATCTCCCTGTGCTATGCGGCTGCTTCCCACTAGCTATCTATTTTACATTTGGTAGTGTATATATGTCCATGCCACTCTCTCACTTCTTCCCAGCTTACCCTTCCCCCTCCCCCTGTCCTCAAGTACATTCTCTATGTCTGCATCTTTATTCCTGAGAACTGACAGCTTTAGATATGGAATCTCCCTGCCTGTCAACATGTATCTTCTCTATTTAACTCTCATTAATGCGTATCGGTAAAGTTTTATCATTTGATTTGTAGAAATCTTGCACATTGGTCATATAATTACTATTTGCTATTTTACATTTTTAGTAATACTATATATAATGTTTTTGATTCCTTTTAATTATTGTTGATTTATTGAAGTAAAAATGATTTTTGTATATTGATTTCATATATAGAAAACCTGTTAAACTCACTTAGGAATTTTAACAAAATTAAATCATCTGCCAATCAGGAAGGATTTGTTTCTTCCTTTCTTATCCTTCGGCCTTACATTTCTGTTTCTTAACTTCTTGTCGTGGTCAGAATCTCTATTACAATATGGAATAGAAGGTGGGAGAGTAAAGCCTTATTTTGTTTCTCATCTTGCTGCAAGTTTTTTGTGTACAGACATTATTTTTAATAGATTTACAAGTTCACTTCTTTTTCTAGCTTGCTAAAAAGTCTTTATTTTTATTATAATGGATGCTGAATTTTGTCAAATACTTTTTCCTGTGCCATATGAGGTTATAAAATTATCTTTACCCTTACTTTGCTAATGAGGTAGGAGGGGTGTCTTTGCAGTTGACGGGTGGAAGCCAGAGTTGCAATTCTTGATTACCACTCAGGGTTGCTGTTTCTCCTACACTTTGGCCTAATAGTTTCTTACTATCTTTTCAGGCCTTTCCTGCGTTTAAGGTGATTTTTAAAGAATTACTTACATGGATGTCTTGAAACAGTATTTTACCATTATTACAAACATGAGTAACTTTGCACTGAAAAATGAAATAATGTATTTTGATTTAGAAAAAATAGCTACTGAGGGAAAAATACAATACTTGAAGTACTGAGATAACTAATGTGGCAGAACAATAGTTTCTCATAACAAAGAACTAAGGAGTGGTGGGCTCCTAGTTGTAGCTGAACCAAGGGAGCAGATGCACAGCTTCGGTTGATTTCTCTTTCTCTCTTGGTCCCACCCGCCATGCGGCATAGACTTTGGAGTCAGGAGACCTGGGTATTATTTTGCCTCTAACTTTGGTCATGGCATTGGCCCTCTCTGAGGTTCCTGGGTCATTTCTTCTCACTTTATCTGGCTGTTAATCTAGTTTGTATCATGGCATTAGATAACAGTTTGTGTCTCTGCTATTCTCCATCAGAAAATTCTCTCCCAGTCTCAGGACACATCTTCCATTCAATGTTTTTCTCTGTGAATTTTCCATTAGGTCACTCTCATATCATCCAGATTTTAAATGTCTCAAAAAGGCATTTGGGATCCATATATTAATAAATAGCCACAGTTGCTTTGAGTTTGCAGGAAAGAGCACTGTGGGAATATTGCAGCCATTCATTTGCAAGCAATTTAAGAAGTACTTCATCATGCTTTATTGTGTTTCATGTGATAAACACACCTCTCAATTGAATTATGTTCTATATTCAAGTAGGAGGTTAAATTACACTGCAGACAGAAAAAGTACAGTGATTTTAAACAGAGTTGGGGAAGAGGAAGAGGATTTTATGTCATTAATAAGGATGTGCAGATATAAAAACCCTACACCAAGTCCTTTAGCTCCGTAGCTCATGCATGGTATTTGAAAACTGAAAATACACTTTTTCCCAGTAATATTGTAAGTGCTCTTGGCTCCTATTTATTACGTTTACTAATAGGAGTGGATCTAACAGTTTTTGATTTGTGGTGTAATTATTGGGAATAGGAATAACTCTTTAGAATTTCTAAGGGACAATGAGATAAAACTTGAAGATAACATAGAACAGATTCCAAACAAGATAAAGGGCGTTTCTTAATACCAAGGCAAGAGCATTGCCAATCCTTTTTTTTTTTTTTTTTTTGCGGTACACGGGCCTCTCACTGTTGTGGCCTCTCCTGTTGTGGAGCACAGGCTCCGGACATGCAGGCTCAGCTGCCATGGCTCACAGGCCCAGCCGCTCTGCGGCATGTGGGATCTTCCCGGACTGGGGGCACGAACCCGTGTCCCCTGCATTGGCAGGCGGACTCTCAACCACTGCGCCACCAGGGAAGCCCAGCAATCTTATAGTAGGAAGATGGTGGTACTGGTTGTAATGATTCAGCAATAAAAGGAATAAACTATTGATACACCCAACAATATGGATGACTCTATAAGTAATTATGTTGAGGGGAAGAAGGCAGATAGGAAAGAGTACATACTGTCCATTCCATCCATATAAAATGCTGTGAAATGCAAGCAACTCTATAGTGATAGAAAGTGAACCATGGTTGCCTGGAGATGAGGTGGGTGGATTGTGGAAAGGAACAGGGGGTAAGGATTACAAAGGGGCAGGAAGAAACTTTTCACTGCATGATGAATTCACAAGTGTGAACATATGGCAAAACTTATCAAATTATACACTCTATGGGCAGTTTATTTTATATCAATTATACCTCAAAAAGCTTTTTTAAAAGTGGGCAACATTAAAAAAAGAAAAACAAACCACTTTGGAACTCCCAAGGAAAATGAGACCAATAACCATACCCCTTTCAAAAGATTATTGCAGTTATGAAACAAGTAACCCATATAGAGTGCTTAGAATTATTCCTGGCAGTAGTAACCCTCTTAAAATATTAGCAACTTTTTTTCTTAGTATTGGATCAACGAAAGAATATATCTCTGAGAAGAGTAGAGAGGGTACTTTCTGAATAAATTTTGCAGGTGACGATTGAGGGGTGGCTACTCCTCCTTGTTATAGACTGAATTGTGTCCTCTCAAAACTCAGTGTCGAATTCTTAACCTCTACTACCTCAGAATGTGACTGTATTTGAAGATGGGACCTTTAAAGAGGACCTTTAACTTTAATTAAGTTAAAATTGTTGGTCGTTAGTCTAATAGGACTGGTGTCCTCATAAGATGGGATTCAGACACAGAGTGACACCAGGGGTGTGCATGCACAGAGGAAAGGCCATAGGACGACAAAGAATTCGGCCATCTGCAAGCCAAGAAGATAAGGCCTTGGAAGAAACCAACCTTTCAGTACCTTGATCTTGGATTTCTAGCTTCTGGAACTGTGAGAAAACAAGCTTCTGTTGTTTGAGCTGCCCAGTCTGTGATACTTGGTCATGGCGGCCCTAGCAAACTAATATGCACCCCATACAAAAAGCCTCTTGCCGCAGCCCTTCCATATCTGCCAGGGCAACTACTAATCAACAGGCCTCTGTAGGGCATCCAGGTTTTCCTGTGCAGAGCAGCAGTGAAGTATCACTCATCTCAGGGCACATTGTAATGACAAGCATCTAAACACAAACCAGACGCAGACCCTGCAGCACCTCCTTCAGTGCCCACCAGTGGGGGGGTACCCACTGGGGTTTGCAGCTGCAGTGCCCATGGGCTCTGGGCTCCAGATTCCTACTGCTTAGTACCACTGTCAGGTGCAGCAGAGGCTTATATAATCAAGTGCTCTGTGCAGTAAGACATCAAAAAGGAAAAAAAAAAAACAATGAAACTCACCGATTACTCACAGGGATTTTATTTCCTAGTTCGTTTATGGCACTTTTCATCTGAAAAATTTTATCTTGGAATGTAGAAGCTTAAATATCTTCAATGGAATTACTATGCATTTTCTAAGACTCTGGTGTTCTCCTTTGTAAAAAGAAAGACCTGTTCCTGCTCTCTACCTGAAGATACCATGTCCTCATTTATTTCCCTGCCTTTTAAACTTCTCTTTCTTTATAACAAGTCCCTTGAACACCCCTTACGAGTGTTCTTGATCATCAACCAGATTTTTCATCCTTTGAATGTTTGTTCTCTCCAACCCTCATATTAAACTGCCTGCAGTGTGACTCCATGAGTGATCTGTCGTACATAGGCACAGAAACTCCTCAGAGACAGAGACGTGAGGTTTTATATCTCACACAGCCTCTGGGCACTAGGTGTTCTTGAATATATCCCTGTAATGACTTTCCTTCCATAGAACTTCCAAGTTTTCACATAAACCAAAACTAATTGGAAAAAAAATCATAAATTTATTCATCAGACACATATTAGTGGATGGGGTTATAAAGTTGAATCAAAAGCATTGTTTGCTCTAAACGGGTTTTCAATCTAATAAAGGGGCTCAAAAATGTAAATAAATATGTGTAAGAAAGCATTGTAGGTCTGGGTTAGAAGGTAGAAGGTAGAAGATAGAAATTGGAAGTATGGATGAGGTATTAGATAGCCACCAGGAGAGGTGGAACAGGGTCAGGGGGCCGTTTTAGAGGAAGCGACCGTGGAGCAGAGACTTGAAATACAAGGGTGTTTAAATGCAGACCCTCCTCCACCCCTAACTCTGATGTAGATGCCTCAAGACATGTGGGACAGGAGATTTTCCTTTTAAGGAACTTACTTAGGGCCCACCTGGGCACATACTATGACATGGTGTGTGAATATTGTTAATATTGCTCACTCATGAACATGTATTGACCAGAGCTTTGAGAGTGACAGTGTGCTAAACTGAGCAAAATGTGTGGTTTATTTTTTATTTTTTTTAAGTTCTATTATGTGACCATGTTATACCAGCTTTCTGAAGCATATTCTAACCTTCACTGCAATTGGCTATCAATTCTCTTGAGACACTGACAATTTAGAAATATACCTTTTTTTTTTTTGCGGTACGCGGTCCTCTCACTGTTGTGGCCTCTCCCGTTGCGGAGCACAGGCCCAGCGGCCACGGCTCACGGGCGCAGCCGCTCCGCGGCATGTGGGATCTTCCCGGACCGGGGCATGAAACCGTGTCTCCTGCATCGGCAGGCAGACTCTCAACCACTGCGCCACCAGGGAATCCCAGAAATATACCAATTTGAAAGCAACCAACTCCTGGCCTCTAGCTTTTTCCAGAAGGCTCTTCTGACATTCAATATTATCAGTGTTCTTCCTTCTGTTCAATTCTTAAATTCTAAAATATGCAGATTTGTAACATAGCAGTTAGCTGTTAACAACATACTGTTTTCTAAAGTTTGTTTGTTTGTTTTTATTAGTGTTACCCAAAGATAAGAAGAGCTCCTGGAGAACAGTGACCGTGTCTATCCCTTTAATTACCTTCAAAATGCCTGGCAAAATATGTGATACACAGTTGTCATTCTGGGTTAGGAAGAGGACGCAGCCTCTGTCTTAGAAGGCCTTTACCAGCAGTGTGGCCAACAGCTCTTTGGCTGGTGCTTACTGTGGAAGGAGAGGAGTGCTCTTAACTCTAAGAAAGATGATTCTCAAGATCCCTACAATGGAGTGCTTTGGTGCCCATTTTATCCAAAGAAGGCATACAGAGTAGAAATGTTGCAGGTTTTGAAAGTAAAGAGGGGTTGAACTTAGAGCTAAACAATGGCATTTTCATAAAAACAGTACATTTCCATGCTTATTGACATCCTCATCACCTCCATCAACCTCGCTTTTCCTCTAAGGTGGGTCATGTCACCCAGTTTACTGATTCGCTATTGTCAGACATTGATAAATGACCCTACCCACCTCCCTCACTTTTAGGCCAACAGAAAAGCAAAAGTAGGCATCAGCTGAGTTTCAGGTGCCTGCATCTTTGAATTGGCACATGGTACACACAGTACAGCTACATCCTCCTTACCTATTTACAAAAAAGGATATTCATTTCCTAGCGGAATACAGCACAGATCACAATTTTCAGTATCATTACTAATGAAGCGAACTGTCTTGCTTTGATTGTCATCCGAATGTGAGCAGCTAATTAGATTGATTGTCTATTTGATGCCTGCTGATTAGCTTATGAAAGCCCTCTGAATTCCTGACTTTGTCAGAAAATGCCCCTGACTTTATGATTACTGATTGATGCTCCAATTTCTGATTGCTGTGTGAATAGACACTTAATAGCTCTGTCACCTTGACAAGGGTTTTGGTATTCATCTGATGAGGAAAACAGAGCAGGGTGCTCTGTTTATCAATGTCTACCAAACATTTAAAGTTCTTTAGAGTGTGAAGACCACGAATCAGGGGCATCTGTGGCCTGGTGACAAGGCCATGTAACTAATGTCATGTGGTTAGCAAGAGTAATGAGAGAGGAGGAGGCTGGCAGGTGGCCCTGAGGCTCTGCTCTTCTTCAAGACCGGTTTCAGGACTAGGATTAATCTGTATGGCCCAGGAGTCATCTCTGTGAGTTGACAGTTTACTTTCAAAAGTGAGTATGCAGAGTATGGCTGTAGGTTCTGATGCACTACCTCTGCCTCTTTTGATTTTACACTAAAATACATAGGAAGATACCAACAAAGATAAATTACTCATGGAAACACTTTGTCAACAAATAGTGACAGTTGACCTGTTGTTGGAATCTAGGAGAAGGTTTTCACTCTGTGGTATGTAAAACCAGACTGTGAGATGGAAACCCTGATTCAACTACATGCTGATTTTGCTTAAAGTAGTAGATATAAAGCCTCTTCAGTCTTTCCCACTCTTTGTACCTGGATTCAGAATAGTAAGTTGTGCCCCAAGCAGAGAAGCGGGTACCTTTCCCTCTGCTGTGGGCAAGTTGCTCTTTGGAAAAGGTCTGACATCTTGTTCATTGTCTTCCTAGCTAACTGTCTGCATCCAACTAGAGAGTACAACATTCAGGCTCACAGCTACCCTGTGGTACAGAGGTCTGAAAACATACTCCTTCCTGATAGTAAAGTTTTCAAGACAAGAGAAGAGGGCATCCATGCACTGGTTACCTAAAAGAGGTGGAGTGGGATGAAGAGGAGTGTGAGGACAACATGTAGGGGAAAGGGAGAATGGAAGAAAAAAATTGACTCCCTTCTCTTAAGGACTGTTGCTAGTGATGAGTCACCTTCCACTGTTTAATAGTTAGAAAATCCAAGCAGTAGTGAGGATCTTGCCATACTCTTCAAACTCGAGGCCAGGCACGGATAGAATGCCAGTGTGTGCATATCCTGGGACCTAGGAAATCTTCTCTTGTGGTAACAAGCAAGAAGAAGGAGCAAGTGGACTAGGTTGAATCTGAAGGTGCCAAGGAATATGTGAAATGACATCTTGTGTGGATTTAATTCACATGCCCCACGTTACTAATTTTAATGTAATCAAATCTGTTTTTTTTTTTTTTTTTGTGGTACGCGGGCCTCTCACTGTTGTGGCCTCTCCTGTTGCAGAGCACAGGCTCCGGACGCGCAGGCTTAGCGGCCATGGCTCACGGGCGCAGCCGCTCTGCGGCATGTGGGATCTTCCCGGACCGGGGCACGAACCCGTGTCCCCTGCATCGGCAGGCAGACTCTCAACCACTGCGCCAACAGGGAAGCCCAAATTTTTTTTTTTCTTTAATTATGTTTTGCTTTTGGCCTAATGCTTTTCTATGTATTGTTTGAGACATTCTAAAGTCACAAAGACATTTTCAGTGATTTTCTGCTAAATATTTTAAAGTTTTGTCATTTACATTTAAGTTTCTAATTCATCAAGGTACAGCTGAAAGTGTGGATTCACTTTCTTTTTTTAAATATGGAATGCAATTTTCCCAACAAAATTAATTGAAAAATATATTGAAGGGCAATGCCAGCTCTTTCATATGTCCTCTTTTCATATGTGTGTCTATTTTGTTTCTGGGTCTCTGCTGAGCATTTGATTAGAATTGCAGTGGAGCTATAGATCAATTTGGACAGAATCTTTGCACTATTTAGTCTTTCTATTCATGAGTATGTCATTCTTCCTTACTTACATAGGTCTTTTATAATTTTTTAAATTAATTTTTATAAATTTTGACATAAAGGATTCATAATCTTTTGTTGGATTTATGCTTATGTACCTTATAGTTTTGTTGCAATTTTAAAAGGGGATCTTTTCAAAATTTACATTTTTGTTTGTTGCTGGTTTATAAAAGTGCATCTAGAAACATAAGTAATTAATGTTTTCTCGTATTAATACTAATGGTTTATCTATAGATTCTTTGGGGTTTTCTATGTAGGTAGCCATATGATCTGTGATAATAATATAATTATTTTCCCTTCTCAAATTCTTATACTTTCAGTTTATATATGTCTTACTGCAAAGTTAAAAAACTTGTCTGTTGACAATAGTGGGTATTTTCTTCTTGTTTTTCTCCTACTTTTTAAAAGAAATGCTTTAATATTTCACTGTTAAGAATTATGTATATGTAATGGTTTTTAAGATAGTAAGGATATGGAAGTTTTCTTTTATTCATAGTTTGCTAATTATGTTTAACTATGAAGTCTGAGTATTAAATTTTTTGAATACATTTTCTGCAACTGAGATGATTATATATGGTTTTTTTTTCTTTAATATGATTGTGAGGTAATTACATTAATAGTTTTTTAAAAAGTATATTCCTGGATACTCCCAATTTGATCATGATGTGTTATATTTTTTAATCTATTGCTGAATTTGGTATATATTTAGAAACTTGCATCTAGTTATGTGAATGAGATTAACTTGTAGATTTTCTTTCTTTCATTGTCCTTGTCTGGTTTTGATGTCAAGGTTCTACTACCCTCAAAAAAAAAGTTGGGTAGAAGTATTTTTCTGTTCTTTAAAAATGTGCAGAGTCACAAAGGCATCTTTCTTTCTCATCTGTTCTTTGAAATTTTATTAGAACTCTTCTCTAAACCATGGAGGCCTGATGGTTTTATTTTGTGGGAAAATTTTTTATTTACTTGATTGAAGTTTGTTAATGTTTAAGGAACCTTTAGTATTTTAAATTTCCTTTTCAGTAGGATTTTGTAATTTGTATTTTCCTTAGAATGACTTCACTGAACCTATATTTTCAATTTCTTTGGCACACAGCTTTCATAATAGACTGTTACCTTTTAAAATCTCTTGTTGCATCTGCAATTTCAATTCTAATATTAGTTATTTGGGTCTTCTTTCCTTTTGTTTTATGATCAGTTTTGACAGAGGTTTATCAATTTTTTTTTATCCAAAGAACTTTAATTTTAAATGAGTCTCTTGCAAACAACATATGGAGGGACTTCTTCAAGTCCAGTTTGATGAATTTTGTGTCTTACATATAAACATTGAGCATTAATTTCATATGTGTGGATTTATATCTGCCATGTTATTTTGGGATCTCTCTGTCCTGCTTTTGCTGTTTCTCTTCTCTCTCTCTCTTATTTCATGGCTTTTTTTTTACATTAAATTATTTTCCTTCTGATTTTATTATTTTTTCTGTGTATGCTTTATGGTATATATCATAGGGCATTGAATTTTATTCTTTTTCCTGTATATCTTGTATTTTATATATTGTATCATATATTTTTTCTATATTTTACAAATTTGAGATTAATAAACACTATATTTTTCAAGTGGTCTCTGTATTAGTGTCCTACTGCTGCTATAACAAATTACCACACACAGTGGCTTAAAACAATATAAATTTATTATTTTACAGTTCTGGAGGTCAGAAGTCTGAAATGAGTCTCACTGGGTTAAAATCAACATGTCAGCAGGTCTGAGCTTCCTTTTGTATGCTTTAGGGACAAATCTGCTTCCTTGCCTTTTCTGGCTTCTAGAGATAGCCTGCATTCCTTGACTTATGGCCCACTTCCATCTTTAAAGACAGACATGGCTGGTAGTCTTTCCCACATTACATCACTCTAACACCAACTCTTCTATTCACCTCTTCCACCTTTGAGGATGCATGTGTTTACATTGTGTCCACCTGGGTAATCCAGGATAATGTCCTATATTAAGCTCAGCTGATTAGCAATCTTAATTCCATCTGCTGCATCAATTCCTCTTTCATATGTAACATATTTACAGGTTCCTGGGATTAGAACATGGACATCTTTGGAAGGCCATTATTCTGCCTACCACCATCACCTTAGAAATTTCAGTATGCATATTTGACTTAAATTTAATATTAATCTCTTTCTCCCAAATAAGACAAGGTACTTAACAATTTGTAAACTTTTATCCATACCCTCTTTACATACAATTATTATTCAAGACGTTAGTTCTATCTTGATTTTTCTACACCCAAATTAGAAGTCGTTGTTGTTGTTTTCTAAAGAAAATCATCATTTGGATGTGCCTATAATATGTGGCATTCATTCTTCACAATCCCTTCTTGCGTCTTAGATCTTTCTTCTGGTATCATGTTGTTCCTCCCTTTGTTTTCTCCTTTACATGTTCTGTTAATGAAGGTTTATTGTTAGTGACCTCTCAGTTTTTGTTTGAAGTATCTACTTCACTCTATATTTTTAGACATTATTTCTGGTTATATAAGTCTAGATTTAGGTTACTTTCTCACAGCAACTCTGGCTTTAATTTTTTTGCTGTTTAAAAGTTGGCTGTCAATCTAATTGTCCTTTTTCTAAAAGTAAACTATGTATATTTCATTTTTTATCCTTTATCTATTTGAGGTTCTACAGCTTCATTAAGATATATCCTGATTTAATTTGATATTGATTTCTTGTTCTTTATTCTGTTTGGGATTTGTTGATTGTCTAGAATTTAAGAATTATTGTCTTTAGTCTACTCCAGAAAATTCGTAACTACAATATAAGTATTGCTACTCACTTTTTTTTTTTTTTTTTGGTGTTCTCTCCTTGTTCTCTCATATGATATGTTGGGCCTTATTACTCTATATCTTCACCTCAATTTTATATTTTTTCTTTCTTCATTTTCCTCAGCTTGGTTTTTGAATAATTCTTTCAGTTCTACTTTTTAGGTGATCTGGAAAATATGTGATACTTCTAATATCTGCAGCCATTTGGGGTTGATTTTATAGTTTGTTCATGTTTTTCTGCTGACTTTATTTGTATGTGAATTTTTTGTACACTTGTTTAATGATTCTTTTTTTTTTTTGCTGTACTGCACAGCATGCGAGATCTTAGTTCCCTGACCAGGGATCAAACCTGTGCCCCCTGCAGTGGAAGCGCAGAATCTTAACCACTGGACCGTCAGGGAAGTCCCAATGATTTCTTATTGTTAGTTCACATTTCTTGAAAAGTTATGGTTAACAAAGAAAATCTGTTTGGTTTTGCTGGTTACTCAGTGGCCCAACCAAGTCAAGATCATTTGGCTTGGGGCTTCCCTGGTGGCGCAGTGGTTGAGAGTCTGCCTGCCGATGCAGGAGACACGGGTTTGTGCCCCGGTCCGGGAAGAGCCCACATGCCGTGGAGCGGCTGCGCCCGTGAGCCGTGGCCGCTGGGCCTGTGCATCCGGAGCCTGTGCTCCGCAATGGGAGAGGCCGCAACAGTGAGAGGCCCGTGTACTGCAAAAAAAAGCAAAAAAACCCCAGATCATTTGCCTTACGGTTTTTCAGGCCACATGGGGAGTGTGAATAGCAGCCACATACCCATGTGACCCAGGTCTCTGGTTTAGGAATTCTCTGAATTACTTTTTCTTTTTCTCTCTGTTCCATATTTTCACAACCAAGATCTATGAAGCAAGCTTTTTGCAGGAGGAATTTTTTTGTTTCCATTTCACTTACTGAGGGTATTGCCCTTTGGTGGTCTCAGATTTATTAGGGACTCCCTAATATAAGCTCTTTCCAGATATTGGGGCTCCAGGCTATGCCTCCTTTCTCTTATTTGATGTGGCTCATTAATATTCTGAATCTATTGTAGAAGTAGATCCAGAAGACTTGAAAACAGAGATTGGAACAGGTATTTGTACACCAGCATTCACTGGAGCATTATTCACAACAGCTAAAAGATAGTAACAACCCAAGTATCCATCAGCACATACACGGATAAACAAAATGTGGTACACACATATACATGGAATATTACTTAGCTTTAAAAAGGAATGAGGTTCTGACATATGCTATAAAACATGGATGATCCTTGAAAACAATATGCTAAGTGTAGTAAGTCAGTCACAGAAGGACAAACATTGTTTGAGTCCATGTACTTGAAATATCTAGAATGGGTGAATTCATAGAAACAAGAAGTAGATTATAGGTTACCAGGAGCTGGAGAAGGGAGTAATGAGGAGTGGTTGCTTAATGGCTAAAAGAGTTTCTGTTTGGTATGATGGAAAAGATTTGGAAACAGATAGTGATTATGGTTGTACAACAGTGTGAATGCAATTAATGCCACTGGATTGTACACTTAAAACTGGTTAAAATGGCATATTTTTAATTAAATAATTTATTAAAAGCTGAAGTTAGGCCCTCACATGTTAGCAGAGGTCCTCAGCGCATTCTCTGACTCCAGTGCTAGTTCATAAATGGCTTTCAGCATTTCTGGCCTCTGAGTTTTGCCCTCTTTACCTCTGCCTCAGTATGTTTTAAAAATAAGTTTTAGTATATATATATATATCTGTTTTATCCAATATTGAGGCACTCAGTTGAAACATATTTAGAAATACTCTTTCTCTGGAGATATTTAAGAATCAGAAAGCACACAAGCAATGGTTGAAGGGAAGGGAAGGAAGTAGCTATTGTTTATACCAGGAGCAGACATCCAAACAGTGTTGAGTGAGTTTGCCTAGCCGCATCATTGAATCATGCCCCAACCCTTGTGCCTAGTCAGGATTCACGAGCATGACAGCTGCAGTTGACACCCACTCATCTCCAGCTGCATGCTGGTTATTCTGGCCCTTCAGAGAGAGATTGAAAATCCGCTCTTTTGTTCCTCTCTTTTACTCAGTAATTATATTTACTTGCACAAAAGACTGAGTGAAGCCTAAGTCAGAGATTTGTATGGTGCGAGATGTCTCAGTCTGTTTTCTGTCCCTAAATGGAAGATGAGGATTAATTTCTTTATTTCTCAAGGAAATCAGTGTGGATCCGTTGGCATGCTGCTAGCAAAAGTTCCTTGATCAGTTACATTTTTCACAATGTACAGACTGCCAACTGTTGTTACAGCAGTCTGAAAAGCACATTTTCTTGACTTTAGTGTCAGTTTGTGTTGACTTTAAATTTAGAGGGGGAAAAAAGCCATTAACCTCCAGAAATTATAGAAAAATAGTGTAGCTGTATGGTATGGCAAAGTAATGGATAAGCAATTATATGCAAATGAATGCAGATACTAGAGGTCTCAGAGTGCAGACTGTAACTTCTCAAATGAATCCCTTGCCATAATCTTGTTAATAGCAGAGCACATGTTGAATCCTAGGTGGCCTTTTAACATGTTAGTCAGCTGTAGTAGTATTAATAAGTCAGCCCAAACTATGTCTTTTACAATGTGTTCCTAGGAATAGCCAGTTGTGTGAGAAACCAGGGTGTTTTAAACAGACTGATTACATCCATTGATTGATGATTGGATTCAGAATAATTTTCTTTCCTTGGAAGAGAAAAAGTGACGTTATTGACCCTGTTCATTCAATCAAAATGGTAATGCAACATAAGCATGCCTGCTTGCAGAAGCAGCAAGTCAGGCGAGAGTCTAAATTATGCAGGGTCTGCCTCTGAGCTGTGTTTATGAATACAATTGATTGACATTGCCTATCGCCCCTCCTCAACACACATGCATCCACATGCACTTGTCTTATTATAGATAAACAAGACATTGGGATTGCAGAAATTGTTTTTACTCCATATTTCATTGGGAAGATAATTACTACTATTCTTTATTTGTGGTTAATGTGCCATTACGTGTGAAAGGGAAAAATGATTAAATGTAATGTATTTTATCAGAAGCACTCAGAGGTTATACTTGGTAAAGAAAGTTGATTACTCAAAATATCTGTCAAGAGGGTTTTGTGTTCTCTAGATCACTTAACATGCCTCTTTAATTACTGGATGTGTCATTGTACTCCATTTCCTCCATGTTTGACTAGCTTCTCAAGTATTGGCTCCTTAACCTCCCTCTCTGGTGCAATTCAGTCCTTTGTGATCTCTTTCTTTTTTTTTTAATAAATTAATTTATTTTATTTATATTGGCTGTGTTGGGTCTTCATTGCTGTGCGTGGGCTTTCTCTAGTTGTGGTGAGTGGGGGCTACTCTTCGTTGCAGTGCGCCGGCTTCTCATTGTGGTGGCTTCTCTTGTTGCAGAGCACGGACTCTAGTCACACAGGCTTCAGTAGTTGTGGCTCGCGGGCTTAGTTGCTCTGCGGCATGTGGAATCTTCCCTGACCAGGGCTTGAACCTGTGTCCCCTGCATTGGCAGGCAGATTCTTAACTACCACACCACCAGAGAAGCCCGTGATCTCTTTCTTAATTAACACTCCCAAAGGTGCACAGAATCTAGATGGCATGTTGCCATCTCCCTCCACAACCTGACTTTTAAAACAGACTCATGTTGTGTGGGTGGAGCTGGAGAGGGGAAATTTGCAGTAGGATTGAATGGGGCCTGGGCTGAGAGCAAGATTCAAGAAATATAAAAAAGGATGGATCAGAACTTAAAGCAAAACAATGTAGTGGGAAAGTGTTACTTTTTCTGCTTGTACACAGCTGGCCTTTCTTCTGGAAAATGTACCTTCTTCCTTCTAAGAAATTTTCTTCTTCCTGGTCCATATCATGTAGTTCCGGTGTGAAGACTACATTTTTAATGACCTCACATTTTGGGCCACAAGGGTGGTAACCCCACTCACGTTGGAATCATGTTTCTCCAGATTCTTCACTCAATTTAGAAAGTGCAAGTGTCAGACCTTCTCTCCGTGGAGAATTTGAAGCATACATTTTGGAGGTATCAGTAGGCATGGTTTTGGTTGCATGGAGGAAGCCCACAGGAGAGAAAGAAACTGACATACAGAGAGAAGGGGAGATGGAAAGAAATCCTGGGTGGTATTTGAGACCACTCAGTCATCTGCTTATCTCTGAGGCCCAGAGACACCCCCTACCTTTCTCAAAGCTTGTCTGTTTTGTTGAAACTAATTTGTATTTGTATTTCTAGCACTCAGCCCCAAAGTCCTGACTAATAGCAAAAAAGGAAATTTTCTCTGGAAACTGAATTGTTAAATCAACTCTCAGTTTTTGTCATATTGCAAGGTTTTGAGAATTTTTCTTGATGCATAAAAATCCTTTTCGATTGCTGGACTTTGTAAAATTGGGTGGCCTAAACAGAATGATTGTTCGTTCCTTGTACATATTCCAATTATTGCATTTATAGCACACATAATTATTTGTTAACATCTATCTCTCCTACATATCTGTGAGCTTCGTAAAGGGAGGGACCAGGTCTTAGTTTTGACTCTGTAGCTTCAGATCCTAGAACAGTTTTAGGTGCAACTTAAGCTTCAGAAATATTTGTTGAGTTGGGTTTAATTGAGCACTAGTGTCTCCTCAGGATTTTGCATTGTGCCTTGACTGAATTGCCAGGCATCTGTCTCTTTCCCTTTCCTAGGATCTCTCACTTCTAATGTCACTGAAGTTCCTCCTTAGTGTTCTGATTCCCAACCTGGGAGCTTTGGCTCTCAGAAATTTCCAGGAAGCCCAGACAGCTTTGTGGCTTTGAGAGAACTAGCTCCTTGACATTCTGTTGTGCTTCTTTTCAGAAACAAGGCATCAGATTTGTAAAACACCAGTGAAACTCCATATGTAAGAAATAATGTCAATCATGACTCATTTCATTTACCTGGTTGGACACTTTGGATGGCTTATCTCAGCAGGTTTCTGTTCAAAGAACATCTGTTACTTTTTCTAAATTCCTGTAATGAAGCCAGCATTTAGTTGCAACTCCCTGAAAACCCCACAATTATTAAAATCACAAGCATATACCTCCTCCACTTAGCACTTACTTTGGAAACATAGTTAGCATGAAACATTTCCTAAGTGCTTACTATACAGTTCACATGTTTTCTCATTGAATTCCTATTTTACAGAGAAGGGAACTGGTACTCAGAGGGGTCAAGTATTTTGCCCGAGGTCCATAAGGAGTATTTAGCAGAACAGGACTTGTAAAGGAGGCTGAACTTTGTCATGTTCAAATGCTTAGAATGTCCTTAGTCCTTGTCATTCATTTGGTTCTCAATGAATGATGCTAACCTGAATGATGCTAAACTGAGCTAACCTAACTTCAAAATGTAGCTACCTTCTATTACACTATATCCTTTCAGAGAGAAGTAGGATGCCACTTAAATATTTGGGGGCATCTCTAAAACTCTTATTTGCATGGCTTCAAATAATGTTGATTGGATTTGCACACGCTAATTTTCCATTTTCAATATTGAATTTAAATTCCAGTGTTAGTGGTATTCTGTAAAAAATATAGCTCCTTGTCTTTGTGCAAGATTGTATCTGGGTACCTCATTCTGCATTCATCAAAATAGGTTAATGGTGGGGTTTGAGGGCAGAAACCACTGTTGCTTATTCACTTTTTGTAAGTATACAAATCAGTAATATTTATTGAATTTATGGAGTTGTGCAACTGTCACTTTGATCCAGTTATATAACATTTCATCACTCTAAAAATTATTCTCCATGAGCTCATTTGCAGTCATTCTCCCCTGCAAAGAGTATCCCTGTCTGAGGCAAACATTGATCTGCTTTCTGTCTCTGTAAAGTTACCTTTTTTAGACATTTCATATAAATGAAACCCTACAATTTGTAGTCTTTGGTGCCTGGCTCCTTTCACTTACTGTAATGCTTTTAAAGTTTATACATGTCACAACATATATCAGTATTTCTTTCCTTTATATTACTAAATAATTTATTGTATGGATATATACCACATTTTATTATACTATCCATTTAACATTTGATGGATACTTGGATTGTTCAGTTTTGGGCCATTATAAAAAATACTTCTATGAACATTTGTGTATAAAATCATTTTAGGTATGCTTTCATTTTTCTATGGTAGATTACTAAGAGTGGAATTGCTGGGTCATATGGTAAGTTTGTGTTTCATTTTTTAAGAAATTGCCAAACGGATTTCCAAACTAGCTATGCCACTGTACATTCCTACCAGCAATGTGTGAGGTAGAAAGTTTCTCTACAACTTTTTAAAAACTTAGTATGGTCAGACATTTTTGATTATAATCACTCTTGTAGGTGTGTAGTGGTATTTGATTGTAGGTTTAACTTAGTTCCTAAGGAATGTATAGAACTTTTAATGTACTTATTAGCCTTTTGCATGTGTTTTCTGGTTTATAAAGTACAAGTTTTTATCAATTTTAGAAAACTTTTTTTATTTTTGAGTTGTCATATAGCGTTATGCTATACAATATTATGCTATTATTAAATTCTGTATTTTACACTGTGTTATATAATTCATATTATGGATTGAAGTCCTTTATCAGATACATATTTCCCAAATATTTTCTCCCAGTCTGTGCCTTGTCATTTCATTTTCTTAATGATGTCTTTTGAAATGTTAATGTTTCTCATTTTAATGAAGTATAATTTATTACACATATTTATATATTATAACTTATATATAATATTATATTGTATTTATTTTATATAATAAAATAATGAATTATATATTATATAAAATCATAAATTATATTAGTTGTATAATAAAATAATGGATATATAATATTATATATTATAAATTATTTTTACTTTACATGCATGTATATTTAGGTCTCTAGCCTTTTTTTTTGTATCTAGTAACTCTTTGCCTAACCTAAAATCTTGAAATTTTACTCTTATGTTCTCTTTGAAGAGTTTTAATGGTTTTAACACTTACATTTAGGTCCCTGATTGATTCTGAGTACCTTTTTGGTAAGCATCTAAATTCATCCTTTTGCATGTGGCTAACTAAGTATACTAGTATAATTTGTTTAAAAGAGAATTGAATTGCCTTTGTCAAAAAAATTGACCATAAACATAAAGATTTACTTTTGGGCTCTCATTTCAGTTTCATTGATCTATTTGCTTATTCTTATGACAATACCACACTGTCCGCTTTACTGTTGGTTTATAGTAAATATTGAAATATAGTAGTTTATGCCCTTCAAATTTGTTATTCTTTTCAAAAATTGTTTTGGCTATTCTGTCTTTGCATTTTAAATTTAGCTTGATATTTTATATAAAAAATCTTGGAGGGATTTGGACAAGGTTTTGTTAAATTTATAGATCAATGGTGGGGGAACTGCATCAATTTGGGGAATAATATTTCAATCCATGAACATGGTATGTGTCCTCATTAAAATTTGTTCCAGCAATGTTTTGTGGTATTCAACATAAAATCTTGTACATCTTGTGTTATTTTTTTTTCAATGCATATTATTCTTTTTGATGCTATTCTGAGTAGAATTGTTTTCTTGATTTTATTTTTTGATTGCTCACTGCTAGTATATAGAATTCAGTTAATTTTAGGTATTAATCTTGTATCTTATGACCTTGCTAAACTCATTTATTCATTCTAGTAAGTTTTGTGTGGTGGGGAAGGGCATTCCTTAGGATCCTTTACTATATGGATTATATCATCTGCAAATAGTTTTATTTCCTCAGATTTGATTTCCTTTCCTCTCCCCCTTTCCTTCTCCCCTTTTCCTCTCCCCCTCCCCCTCCCCCTCCCCCTCCTCTTTCTTCTCACCTTAATGTATTAGCTAAAGTCACCAGTACAATGTTCAAAAGAGATGAAGAGAACAGAGCAGAACACATTTGTCTTTTTCCTCATATTTGGGGGAAAACATTTAGTCTTCCACCATTAAGTATGATTTTAGATGTTAAGTTTTTTTTGTTGTTTTTTGGGTTTCTTTTGTATTTTAAGAAAGATACCATCTATTCCTAGTTTGTAGTGAAATATTACTATGAAAGGGTGTTGAAATTTTTTCACAAGCTCTTTGCATCTAATGGGATTCTCATGTGGATTTTGTCCTTTCTTTCATTAATGTGGTATATTAACGTAATTGAGTTTCAGATATTTAACCAACCTTTCATTCCTGGTATAAATTATACTTGGTCATGATGTATAATCCTTACTAAATGCTGCTGAATTCAGTGTTTAATATTTTGTTAAGGATGTGTATGCATGTTTATTCATGATGGCTATTGGTCTGTAGTATTCCTTTCTTGATGTCTTTGTAAGTTTATGTTGTCATGGTAATACTGGTCTTATGTAATGACTTTAGAAGTATTACTTTCCATTATATTTTATGGAAAAACTTGTGAAGGAATGGTATTATTTCTTCTTTAAACATTTGGTATAATTCATCAGTTAAACCACTCATGCCTAAAATTTTCTCTGAGAATATTTTAAATTACTGTTTGAATTTCCTTACATTTTATAGGTCTATTCATATTCTGTTTCTTCTTTTTCCAAGTGAATTTTGGTAACGTGTATCTTTTAAGAAATTTGTCCTTATTTTCTGATTTGTCTAATTTGTTGGCATTCAATTAAGCTAATATTTCCTTATAAACCTCTTAATTTCTGTAGGGAAGGTAATGATGCTCTTTTTTCATTACTAATTTTGATACCTTACTTTTGTTTAATTTTCTTCTTAGTCTACCTAAGGGTACAATAGTCTGCTAAATCTCAAACTCCTAATTTATCCCTTCCCCAACCCCTTTCCCCTGCGGTAACCATGAGTTTGTTTTCTAAGTCTGTGAGTCTAGTTTTGTTTTGTAAATAAGTTCATTTGTATCATATTTTAGATTCCACATATAAGTGATATCATATGATATTTGTCTTTCTCTGTCTGACTTACTTCACTAAACATGATAATCTCTGGGTCCATCCACGTTGCTGCAAATGGCATTATTTCATTCTTTTGATGGCTGAGTAATACTGCAGTGTGTGTGTGTGTGTGTGTGTGTGTGTGTGTGTGTGTGTGTATATATACCACATCTTCTTTATCCATTCATCTGTTGATAGACATTTAGGTTGCTTCCATGTCTTGGCTATTATAAATAGTACTGCTATGAGCATTGGGGTGCGTGTATCTTTTCAAATTAGAGTTTTCTCCAGTTATATGCCTAGGAATGGGATTTCTGGATCCTATGGTAACCTTATTTTTAGTTTTCTAAGGAACCTCCATACTGTTCTCCATAGTGGCTGTATCAATTTACATTCCCACCAACAGTGCAGGAGGGTTCCCTTTTCTCCACACCCTCTCCAGTATTTATTCTTTGTAGATTTTATGATGATGGCCATTCTGACCAGTGTGAGATGATACCTCATTGTAGTTTTGATTTTCATTTCTCTAATAATTAGTGATGCTGAGCATCTTTTCATGTACTTTTTGGCCATCTGTATGTCTTCTTTGGAGAAATGTCTATTTAGATCTTCCCCCAATTTTTTGACTGGGTTATTTGCGTTTTTGATATTGAGTTACCTGAGCTGTTTGTATATTTTGGAGATTACACCCTTGTCAGTTGCATCGTTTGCAAATATTTTCTCCCAGTCCATATGTTATCTTTTTGTTTTGTTTATGGTTTCTTTTGCTGTGCAAAAGCTTTTAAGTTTAATTAGGTCCCATTTGTTTATTTTTGCTTTTATTTCTATTGCCTTTGGAGACTGACCTGCAGAAACATTGGTACGGTTTATCTCAGAGAATGTTTTGCCTATGTTCTCTTCTAGGAGTTTTATGGTGTCATTTCTTATATGTAAGTACTCAAGCCATTTTGAGTTTATTTTTGTAATGGTGTGAGGGAGTGTTCTGACTTCACTGATTTACTTGTGGGCTGTCCAGCATTCCCAACACCACTTGCTGAAGAGGCTGCCTTTTCTCTGTTGTATATTCTTAACTCCTCTGTCAAAGATTAATTGACAGTAGGTGTGTGGCTTTATTTCTGGGCTCTGTATTCTGTACCATTGATCCATATGTCTGTTTTTGTGCCAATCCCATGCTGTTTTGATTACTGTAGCTTTGTAGTATTGTCTGAAGTTTGGGAGGGTTATGCCTCCAGCTTTCTTCTTTTCCCTCAGGATTGTTTACTGTCTTTTTCTAAAATGAATATTTTACAACTGTCATTTTAATTCCTATGTTGATGTTTTACTATACATTTTAAATTATTCACTTAGTAATTGCTCTCAGAATTACAATATATATTTTGAACATATCCCAGTCGACTTCAAAATAATACTTTTTTAAAACATTTTTATTGGAGTATAATTGCATTAAAATATTGTGTTACTTTTTTTCTGAGTTTTTGAATTTTACTTTTTTTTTTATAGAGCAGGTGCTTATTAGTTATCTATTTTATACATATTAGTATATATTTGTCAATCTGTTGTGTTAGTTTCTGCTGTATAACAAAGAGAATCAGCTATATGTACACATATATCCCCATATCTCCTCCCTCTTGTGTCTCCCTCCCTATCCCACCCCTCTAGGTGGTCACAAAGCACTGAGCTGATCTCCCTGTGCTATGTGGCTGCTTCCCACTAGCTATCTATTTAGGTAGTATATATAAGTCCATGCCACTCTGTCACTTCATCCCAGCTTACCCTTCCCCCTCCCTGTGTCCTCAAGTTCATTCTCTACATCTGCATCTTTATTCCTATCCTGCCCCTAGGTTCTTCAGAACCTTTTTTATTTTTTTTCTATTTAGATTCCGTATGTATGTGTTAGCATAGGATATTTGTTTTTCTCTTTCTGAATTACTTCACACTGTATGACCTAGGTCCATCCACCTCACTAAAAATAACTCAGTTTCTTTTCTTTTTATGGTTGAGTAATACTCCATTGTATATATATGCCATATCTTCTTTATCCATTCATCTACCGATGGACACTTAGGTTGCTTCCATGTCATGGCTATTGTAAATAGTGCTGCAATGAACATTTTGGTACATGACTCTTTTTGAATTATGGTTTTCTCAGGGTATATGCCCAGTAGTGGGATTGCTGGGTCATATGGTAATTCTATTTGTAGTATTTTAAGGAACCTGCATACTGTTCTCCATAGTGGCTGTATCAATTTACATTCCCACCAGCAGTGCAAGAGGATTCCCTTTTCTCCACACCTCTCCAGCATTTATTGTTTGTAGATATTGTGATAATGGCCATTCTGACTGGTGTGAGGTGATACCTCACTGTAGTTTTGATTTGCATTTCTCTAATGATTAGTGATGTTAGAGCATCCTTTCATGTGTTTGTTGGCAATCTGTATATCTTCTTTGGAGAAATATCTATTTAGATCTTCTGCCCATTTCTAGATTGGGTTGTCTATTTTTTTTATATTGAGCTGCATAAGCTGCTTGTATATTTTAGAGATTAATCCTTACTCAGTTGCTTTGTTTGCAAATATTGTCTCCCATTCTGAGGGTTGTCTTTTCATCTTGTTTATGGTTTCCTTTGCTGTGCAAAAGCTTTTAAGTTTCATTAGGTCCCATTTGTTTATTTTTGTTTTTATTTCCCTTTCTCTAGGAAGTGGGTCTAAAAGGATCTTGCTGTGATTTATGTCATAAAGTGTTCTGCCTGTGTTTTCCTCTAAGAGTTTTATAGTGTCTGGAGTTACATTTAGGTCTGTAATCCATTTTGAGTTTATTTTTGTGTGTGGTGTTAGGGAGTGTTATAATTTTATTCTTTTACATGTAGCTGTCCAGTTTTTCCAGCACCACTTATTGAAGAGGTTGTCTTTTCTCCATTGTATATTCTTGCCTTCTTTATGAAAGGTAAGGTGACCATATGTGCATGGGTTAACCTCTGGGCTTTCTATCCTGTTCCATTGATCTATATTTCTGTTTTTGTGCAAGTACTATACTGTCTTGATTACTGTAGATTTGTAGTATAGTCTGAACTCAGGGAGCCTGATTCCTCCAGCTCCATTTTTCTTTCTCAAGATTACTTTTGCTATTTGGGGTCTCTTGTGTTTCCATACAAATTGTGAAACTTTTTGTTCTAGTTCTGTGGAAAATGCCATTGGTAGATTGATAGGGATTGAATTGAATCTGTAGATTGCTTTGGGTAGTACAGTCATTTTCACAATGTTGATTCTCCCAATCCAAGAACATGGTATATCTCTCCATCTGTTTGTGTCGTCTTTAATTTCTTTCATCAGTGTCTTATACTTTTGTGCATACAGGTCTTTGGTCTCCTTAGGTAGGTTTATTCCTAGGTATTTTATTCAGTGGTAAATGGGAATGTTTCCTTAATTTCTCTTTCAGATTTTTCATCATCAGTGTATAGATATGCAAGAGATTTCTGTGCATTAATTTTGTATCATGCTACTTTACCAGATTCCCTGATTAGCTCTAGTAGTTTTCTGGTAGCATCTTTAAGATTCCCTATGCATAGTATCATGTCATCTGCAAACAGTGACAGTTTTACTTCTTCTTTTCTGATTTGCATTCCTTTTATTTCTTTTTCTTCTCTGATTGCTGTGGTTAAAACTTCGAAAACTATGCTGAATGATGGTGGTGAGAGTGGGCAACCTTGTCTTGTTCCTGATCTTAGTGGAAATGGTTTCAGTTTTTCACTGTTGAGAACGATGTCAGCTGTGGGTTTGTCATATATGGCCTTTATTATGTTGAGGTAAGTTCCCTCTATGCCTACTTTCTGGAGAGTTTTATTATAAATGGGTGTTGAATTTTGTCGAAAGCTTTCTCTGCCTCTGTTGAGATGATCATATGGTTTTTATCCTTCAATTTGTTAATATGGTGTATCACATGGATGAATTTGCATATACTGAAGAATCCTTGCATTCCTGGGATAAACCCCACTTGATCATGGTCTGTGATCCTTTTAATGTGCTGTTGGATTCTGTTTGCTACTATTTTGTTGAGGATTTTTGCATCCATGTTCATCAGTGGTATTGGCGTGTAGTTTTCTTTTTGTGTGACATCTTTGTCTGGTTTTGGTATCAGCGTGATGGAGGCCTCACAGAATGAGTTTGGGAGTGTTCCTCCCTCTGCTATATTTTGGAAGAGTTTGAGAATGATAGGTGTTAGCTCTTCTCTAAATGTTTGATAGAATTCTCCTGTGAAGCATCTGGTCCTGGGCTTTTGTTTGTTGGAAGATTTTTAATCACAGTCTCAATTTCAGTGCTTGTGATTGGTCTGTTTATATTTTCTCTTTCCTCCTGGTTCAGTTTCGGAAGGTTGTGCTTTTCTAACAATTTGTCCATTTCTTCCAGATTGTCCATTTTATTGGCATAGAGTTGCTTGTAGTAATCTCTCATGATCCTTTGTATTTCTGCAGTGTCAGTTGTTACGTCTCCTTTTTCATTTCTAATTCTGTTGATTTGAGTCTTCTCCCTTTTTTCTTGATGAGTCTGGCTAATGGTTTATCAATTTTGTTTATCTTCTCAAAGAACCAGCTTTTAGTTTTATTGATCTTTGCTATTGTTTCCTTCATTTATTTTTCATTTACTTCTGATCTGATCTTTATGATTTCTTTCTTTTTGCTAACTGTGGTGATTTTTTGTTCTTCTTTCTCTAATTACTTTAGGTGTAAAGTTAGGTTGTTTATTTGAGATTTTCCTTGTTTCTTGAGGTAGGATTGTATTGCTATAAACTTCCCTCTTTGAACTGCTTTTGCTGCATCCCATAGGTTTTGGGTTGTCATGTTTTCATTGTCATTTGTTTCTAGGTATTTTTTGATTGCCTCTTTGATTTCTTCAGTGATATTTTGGTTATTTAGTAGTGTACTGTTTAGCCTCTATGTGTTTGTATTTTTTACAGTTTTTTTTTTTCTGTAATTGATATCTAGTCTCATAGTGTTGTGCTTGGAAAAGATACTTGATATGAATTCAGTTTTCTTAAGTTTACCAAGGCTTGATTTGTGGCCCAAGGTGTGATCTATCCTGGAAAATGTTCCATGAGCACTTAAGAAGAAAGTGTATTCTGTTGTTTTTGGATGGAATGTCCTATAAATATCAGTTAAGTCCATCTTTTTAATGTGTCACTTAAAATTTGTGCCTCCTTATTTGTTTCCATTTTGGATGATCTGTCCATTGGTGAAAGTGGGGTGTTAAAGTCCCCTACTAGGATTGTGTTACTGTCTATTTCCCCTATTATGGCTGTTAGCATTTGCCTTATGTATTGAGGTCCTCCTCTGCTGGGTGCACAAAGATTTGCAATTGTTATATCTTCTTGTTGGATTAATCCCTTGATCATTATGTGGTATCCTTCTGTGACTCTTGTAATTGTCTTTATTTTAAGGTCTGTTTTGTCTGATATGAGAATTGCTACTCCAGCTTTCTTTTGATTTCCATTTCCATGGAATATCTTTTTCCATCCCCTCACTTTCATTCTGTATGTATCCCGATGTCTGAAATGGGTCTCTTGTAGACAGCATATATATGGGTCTTGTTTTTGTATCCACTCAGCCTGTCTATGTCTTTCGGTTGCAGCATTGAATCCATTCACGTTTAAGGTAATTATCGATACGTATGTTCCTATTACCATTTTCTTAATGGTTTTGGGCTTGCTTTTGTCGGTCTTTTCCTTCTCTTGTGTTTCCTGCCTAGAGAAGTTCCTTTAGCATTTGTTGTAAAGCTGGTTTGGTGGTGGAGAATTCTCTTAACTTTTGCTTGTCGGTAAAGTTTTAGTTTCTCTGTCAAATCTGAATGAGATCCTTGCTGGGTAGAGTAATCTTGGTTGTAGGTTTTTCCCTTTCATCACTGTAAATATATCCTGCCACTCCCTTCTGGCTTGCAGAGTTTCTGCTGAAAGATCAGCTGTTAACCTGAGCTCTTAACCTTTTGGGGATTCCCCTGTATGTTATTTGTTGCTTTATCCTTGCTGCTTTTAATTTTTTTCTTTGAATTTTATTTTTGATAGTTTGATTAATATGTGTCTTGGTGTGTTTCTCCTTGGATTTATCCTGTATGGGACTCTCTGCACTTCCTGGACTTGATTGACTATTTTCTTCCCCATATTAGGGAAGTTTTCAACTATAATCTCTTCAGATGATTTCTCAGCCCGTTTCCTTTTCTCTTCTTCTTCTGGGACCCCTATAATTCGAATGTTGGTGCATTTATTATTGTCCCAGAGCTCTCTGAGACTGTCCTCACTTCTTTTCATTCTTTTTTCTTTATTCTGCTCTGCGGTAGTTACTTCCACTATTTTATCTTCCAGGTCACTTATCCTTTTTTCTGCCTCAGTTATTCTGCTATTGATTCCTTCTAGAGAATATTTGATTTCATTTATAGTGTTGTTTTTCACTGTTTGTTTGCTCTTTGATTCTTCTAGGTCCTTGTTAAACATTTCTTGTATTTTCTCCATTCTGTTTCCAAGATTTTGGATCATCTTTATTATCATTACTCTGAATTCTTTTTCAGGTAGACTGCGTATTTCCTCTTTATTTTTTGGTCTGGTGGGTTTTTACTTTGCTCCTTCATCTGCTGCATATTTCTCTGTCTTCTCATTTTGTTTAACTTACTGTGTTTGGGGTCTCCTTTTTGCAGGCTGAAGGTTCATAGTTCCTGCTATTTTTGGTGTCTGTCCCTAGTGGGTGAGATTGGTTCAGTGGCTTGTGTAGGCTTCCTAATGGAGGGCAGTGGTTCCTGTGTTCTAGTGGATGAGGCTGGATCTTGTCCTTCTGGTGTGCAGGACTGCGTCCGGTGGTGTGTTTGGGGGTGTCTGTGAACTTATTATGATTTTATGCAGCCTCTCTGCTAACGGGTGGGGTTGTGTTCCTCTCTTGCTAGTAGTTTGGCTTGGGGTGTCCAGCACTGGAGCTTGCTGGTCATTGAGTGGAGCTTGGTCTTAGCATTGAAGTGGAGATCTCTTAGAGAGCTCTCCCTGATTGATACTACGTGGGGCCAGGAGGTGTCTGGTGGTCTAATATCCTGAACTCTGCTCTCCCACCTCAGAGAGTCAGGCCTGACAGCCAGCTGGAGCACCAAGACCCTGTCAGCCACATGGCTCAGAAGAAAAGGGAGAAAAAAAAAAGGAGAAAAATAAATAAAGTTATTAAAATAAAAAAAATTGTTAAAATAAAAATGATAAAAAAGGGAGCAACCAAACCAATACACAAATCCACCAATGATAGCAAATGCTAAAAATTAAACTAAGATAAAGTTAAAAATCAGAAATTAATCAGTCACATACAGCAAACCCCACATCTGCATTGTAGCCAAAGTCCACCACCTCAATTTTGGGATGATTCCTTGTCTATTCAGGTATTCCACAGGTGCAGGGTACATCAAGTTGATTGTGGAGCTGTAATCTACTGCTCCTGAGGCTGCACAGAGAAATTTCCCTTTCTCTTTTTTCACAAAGCTTCTGGAGTTCAGCTTTGGTTTTGACCCTGCTTCTGTGTGTAGGTCACCTGAGGGTGTCTATTCCCTTCCCAGAAAGAGGGGGTTCAAGCAGCGGCTGATTAGGGGGCTCTGGCTCACTAAGGCTGGAGGGAGGGAGGGGTATGGAACGCGGGGTGAGCCTGCGATGGCAGAGGCCAGCATGACGTTGCAAAAGCCTGAGGCACGCTATGCATTCTCCCGGAGAAGTTGTCCCTGGATCACGGGACCCTGGCTGTGACGGGCCTCACAGGCTCCTGGGAGGGGAGGTGTGGTTAGTGACCTGGGCTTACACACAGGATTCTTGGTGGCTGCAGCAGCAGTGTTAGCATTTCATGCCCATCTCTGGTGTCCACACTGATAGCCGCTGCTCTCTCAGGTCTCTGGAGCTTGTTTAGGCCGTGCTGTGAATCTCCTCTCCTAGCGCACCGCAGAACAATGGTCTCTTGCCTCTTAGGCAGTTCCAGACTTTTTCCCGGACTCCCTCTGGCTAGCTGTCACGCACTAGCCCCTTCAGGCTGTGTTCACGCAGCCAACCCCAGTCTTCTCCCTGGGGTCTGAACTCCAAAGCCTGAGCCTCAGCTCCCAGCCCCCACCTGTCCCAGCGGGTGAGCAGACAAGCCTCTAGGGCTAGTGATTGCTGGTCAGCACTGGCCCTCTGTGTGGGAATCTCTCTGCTTTGCCCTCTGCGCCCCTCTTGCTGCGCTCTCCTCCGTGGCTCCAAAGCTTCCCCCCCGCCCCCACCCTTCTCCACCAGTGAAGGGGCTTCCTAGTGTGTAGAGACTTTCCCTCCTTCACAGCTCCCTCCCAGAGGTGCAGGTCCCGTCCCTAGTCTTTTGTCTCTGTGGTTTCTTTTTTCCTTTTCCACTACCCAGGTACTTGGGGAGTTTCTTGCCTTTTGGGAAGTCTGAGGTCTTCTGCCAGCATTCAGTAAGTGTTCTGTGGAGGTTGTTCCACATGTAGATGTATTTTTGGTGTATTTGTGGGGAGGAAGGTGATCTTCATGTCTTACTCCTCTGCCATCTTGAAGGTCCTTCTCCAGTAATAGTAACTTAATTGTAGTAAAATATAGACTGTCTGCTACAATATATCTCCTTTCATCCCTCTTTTGTGCTAATATTTCTATATATGTTATGTTATATAGCACACAAAAATATATGTTGTCATATATTATAAACACAAAAAAACTTATATTTTTTTCTTTTATTCAGTCTTTTGTCTTTTAAAATTTTAAGAGAAAAAATGCTAAAACATACATTTGTAGAGCAAAGCATTTACCATTTCCAGTGCTCTTCTTCTTTCAGATTTGAGCTACACTCTGATGTCACTTCCTTTCAGCTTGAACGATTTCCTTTTGTATTTTTGGTGATTTAAGTCTGCTAGAAATGGATTTTTCTCTCAGCTGTTGTATGTCTCTGAATATATTTATTTCAGCTTCATATTTGAATGATAATTTTGCTTCATATAGAATATTTGCTTTATATACAGGCATACCTCGTTTTATTGGTCTTTGCTTCATAACATTTTGAAGAGACTGTGCTTTTTACAAATTGAAGGTTTGTGGCAACCCTGTTATGAGCAAGTCTGTTGGCACTATTTTTCCAACAGCATTTGTTCACTTCATGTCTCTGTGTCACATTTTGGTAATTCTTGCAATATTTCAAACTTTTTCGTTATTGTTAAATGTGTTATGGTAATCTGTGATCAGTGATCTTTCATGTTCCTTTTATAATTGTTTGGGGAGCCATGAACCATACCAGCATAAGACGGCAAACATAGTCAGTAAATATTGTTTGTGTTCTGCCTGCTCCACTGACCAGTTGTATCCCCATCTTGCTCCCTCTCCTCAGGCCTCTAATACCTGAGGCCCAACATTATTGAAATTAGACCAGTTAATAACCCTACAGTGAATGGCCTCTAAGTGTTCAAGTGAAAGGAGGAGTTGTATGTGTCTCACTTTAAATCAAATGCTAGAAATGATTAAGCTTAGTGAGGAAGGAAGGTCAAAAGCTGAGATAGGCCAAAAGGTAGGCCTCTTGTGCCAAACAGTTAGACAAGTTGTGAATGCACAGGAAAAGTTCTTAAGGGAAATTAAACATGCTACTCCAGTGAACAGACGAATGATAAGAAACAACCTTATTGCTGATACAGAGAAAGTTTTAGTGGTCTGGATAGAAGATCAAACCAGCCACAATATTCCCTTAAGCCAAAGCCTAATACAGAGCAAGGTCCTAACGGTCTGCAATTCTGTGAAGGCTGATAGAGGTGAGGAACCTGCAGAAGAAAAGTTAGAAGCCAGCAGAGGTTAGTTCATGAGGTTTAAGGAAAGAAGCTGTTCTGATAACATAAAATGTAAGGTGAAGCATCAAGTGCTGATGTAGAAGCTGCAACGAGTTATCCAGAAGACCTAGCTTAGGTAATGAATGAAGGTGGCTCCACTAAACAACAGATTTTCAGTGTAAATGAAACAACCTTATACTGGAAGAGGATACCATCTAGGACTTTCATAACTAGAGAGAATTCAGTGCCTGACTTCAAAGCTTCCGGAGAGCCCCTGACTGTCTCGTTAGGGGCTAACGCAGCTGGTGACTATAATTGAAGCCAGTGCTCATTTACCATTCTAAAATTACTAGTGTCCTTAAGAATTATGCTAACTCTCCTCTGCCTGTGTTCTATAAATAGAACAACAAAACTTAGGTGACAGCACACCTGTTTACAGCATGGTTTACTGATATTCTAAGCTCACTGTTGAGACCTACTGCTTAGAGAAAGAAGGTTCCTTTTGAACTATTACTGTTCATTGGCAATGCACCTAGTTACCCAAGAGCTCTGATGGAGATGTAAGAGATTCATGCTGTTTTCATGCTTGCTAACACAACATCCATTCTGCAGCCCGTGGATCAAGAGTCATTTCAACTTTCTGGTATTATTATTTAAGAAATACATTTTATAAAGATATAGCTGCCATAGAGTGTGGTTCCTCTGATGGATCTGGGCAAAGTAAATTGAAAACCTTCTGGAAAGGATTCACCATTTTAGATGCCATTAAGAACATTTGTGATTCAAGGGAAGAGGTCAAAATGTTAACATTATCAGGAATTTGGAAGTAGTTGTTTCCAACCCTAATGAATGACTTTGAGGGGTTCAAGACTCAGTGTAGGAAGCAACTGCAGAAATAGTGGAAATAGCAAGAGAACTAGAATTAAAAGTGGAACCTGAAAATGTGACTCGATTGCTGCAATCTCATGATAAAACTTGAATGGGTGAGGAGTTGCTTCTTATGGATAAGCAAAGAAAGTGTTTTCTTTTTTTCCCCATGATGGGCTTCAGGCCTTCACCTCCCCTCCCCGCCCCTCCCACCCCACCCTACCCCTCCCCTCCTCCCACAGAAATCACATCCCTTTCTCCAGACTCCACACTTCAGCTTGATTTCCAGCAGATCTTTACCCTGCCAGTTTGTACTTCAGGACTAATTAGGTGATTGCTTTCATTTATGGTAGCAGTTGAGAGGGGGGGGAATGAAACGGCTTTGCCCCATTCCTTTTTTTTTTAAAATTTAATTTAATTTATTTTTTTATACAGCAGGTTCTTATTAGTCATCAATTTTATACTCATCAGTGTATACATGTCAATCCCAATCGCCCAATTCAGCACACCACCATCGCCACCCCCCGCCCCCCGTGGCTTTCCCCCCTTGGTGTCCATATGTTTGTTCTCTACATCTGTGTCTCAACTTCTGCCCTGTAAACCGGTTCATCTGTACCATTTTTCTAGGTTCCACATACATGTGTTAATATACAATATTTGTTTTTCTCTTTCTGACTTACTTCACTCTGTATAACAGTCTCTAGATCCATCCACGTCTCAACAAATGACTCAATTTCGTTCCTTTTTATGGCTGAGTAATATTCCATTGTATATATGTAACACATCTTCTTTATCCATTCGTCTGTTGATGGGCGTTTAGGTTGCTTCCATGACCTGGCTATTGTAAATAGTGCTGCAATGAACATTGGGGTGGATGTGTCTTTTTGAATTATGGTTTTCTCTGGGTATATGGCCAGTAGTGGGATTGCTGGGTCATATGGTAATTCTATTTTTAGATTTTTAAGGAACCTGCATACTGTTCTCCATAGTGGCTGTATCAGTTTACATTCCCACCAACAGTGCAAGAGGGTTCCCTCCAGCATTTGTTGTTTGTAGATTTTCTGATGATGCCCATTCTAACTGGTGTGAGGTGATACCTCATTGTAGTTTTGATTTGCATTTCTCTAATAGTTAGTGATGTTGAGCAGCTTTTCATGTGCTTCTTGGCCATCTGTATGGCTTCTTTGGAGGAATGTCTACTATTTAGGTCTTCTGCCCATTTTTGGATTGGGTTGTTGTTGTTTTTTTTTTTAATATTGAGCTGCATGAGCTGTCTATATATTTTGGAGATTAATCCTTTGTCCGTTGATTCGTTTGCAAATATTTTCTCCCATTCTGAGGGTTGTCTTTTCGTCTTGTTTATGGTTTCCTTTGCTGTGCAAAAGCTTTGAAGTTTCATTAGGTCCCATTTGTTTATTTTTGTTTTTATTTCCATTACTGTAGGAGGTGGATCAAAAAAGATCTTGCTGTGATTTATGTCAAAGAGTGTTCTTCCTGTTTTCCTCTAAGAGTTTTTTAGTGTCCGGTCTTACATTTAGGTCTCGAACCCATTTTGAGTTTATTTTTGTGTATGGTGTGAGGGAGTGTTCTAATTTCATTCTTTTACGTGTAGCTGTCCAGTTTTCCCGGCATCACTTATTGAAGAGACTGTCTTTTCTCCATTGTATATCCTTGCCTGCTTTGTCATAGATTAGTTGACCATAGGTGCATGGGTTTATCTCTGGGCTTTATATCTTGTTCCATTGATCTATGTTTCTGTTTCTGTGCCAGTACCATATTGTCTTGATTACTGTAGCTTTGTAGTATATTCTGAAGTCAGGGAGTCTGACCAAATTCACTGATTAGCTCTAGTAGTTTTCTGGTAGCATCTTTAGGATTCTCTATGTATAGTATCATGTCATCTGCAATCAGTGACAATTTTACTTCTTTTCCGATTTGGATTCCTTTTATTTCTTTTTCTTCTCTGATTGCTGTGCTAAAAGTTCCAAAACTATGTTGAATAATAGTGGTGAGAGTGGACAACCTTGTCTCGTTCCTGATCTTAGAAGAAATGGTTTCAGTTTTTCACCGTTGAGAACGATGTTGGCTGTGGGTTTGTCACATATGGCCTTTATTATGTTGAGGTAAGTTCCCTCCACGCCTACTTTCTGGAGGGTTTTTATCATAAATGGGTGTTAAATTTTGTTGGAAGCTTTTTCTGCATCTATTGAGATGATCATATGGTTTTTCTCCTTCAATTTGTTAATATGGTTTATCACATTGATCGATTTGTGTATATTGAAGAATCCTTGCATTCCTGGGATAAACCCCACTTGATCGTGGTGTATGATCTTTTTAATGTGTTGTTGGATTCTGTTTGCTAGTATTTTGTTGAGGATTTTTGCATCTATATTCATCAGTGATATTGGTCTGTAATTTTCTTTTTTTGTAGTATCTTTGTCTGGTTTTGGTATCAGGGTGATGGTGGCCTCATAGAATGAGCTTGGGAGTGTTCCTTCCTCTGCAGTTTTTTGGAAGAGTTTGAGAAGGATGGGTGTTAGCTCTTCTCTAACTGTTTGATAGAATTCACCTGTGAAGCCATCTGGTCCTGGACTTTTGTTTGTTGGAAGATTTTTAATCACAGTTTCAATTTCATTATTTGTGATTGGTCTGTTCATATTTTCTATTTCTTCCTGGTTCAGTCTTGGAAGGTTATACCTTTCTAAGAATTTTCCATTTCTTCCAGGTTGTCCAATTTATTGGCATAGAGTTACTTGTAGTAGTCTCTTAGGATGCTTTGTATTTCTGTGGTGTCTGTTGTAACTTCTTCTTTTTCACTTCTAATTTTATTGATTTGAATCCTCTCCCTCTTTATCTTGATGAGTCTGGCTAAGGGTTTATCAATTTTATCTTCTCAGAGAACCAGCTTTTAGTTTTATTGATCTTTGCTATTGTTTTCTTTGTTTCTATTTCATTTATTTCTCCTCTGATCTTTATGATTTCTTTCCTTCTACTAACTTTGGGTTTTGTTTGTTCTTCTTTCTCTGGTTTCTTCAAGTGTAAGGTTAGATTGTTTATTTAAGATGTTTCTTGAGGTAGGCTTGTATAGCTATAAACTTCCCTCTTTGAACTGCTTTTGCTGCATCCCATAGGTTTTGGATCATCGTGTTTTCATTGTCATTTGTCTTTAGGTATTTTTTGATTTCCTCTTTGATGTCTTCAGTGATCTCTTGGTTATTTAGTAACGTATTGTTTACCCTTCATGTGTTTGTGTTTTTTACGTTTTCTTCCCTGTAATTCATTTAATCTCATAGCATTGTGGTCAGAAAAGATGCTTGATATGATTTCAATTTTGTTAAATTTACTGAGGCTCGATTTGTGACCCAAGATGTGATCTATCCTGGAGAATTTTCCATGCGCACTTGAGAAGAAAGTGTGATCTGCTGTTTTTGGATGGAATGTCCTATAAATATCAGTTAAATCTGTCTGGTCTGTTGCATCATTTAGAGCTTCTGTTTCCTTATTTATTTTCATTTTGGATGATCTGCCATTGGTGTGAGGTGGTTAAGTCCCCCACTATTATTGTGTTACTGTCGATTTCCTCTTTTATAGCTGTTAGCAGTTGCCATGTGTATTGAGGTGCTCCTATGCTGGGTGCATATATATTTATAATTGTTATATCTTCTTCTTGGATTGATCCCTTGATCATTATATAGTGTCCTTCCTTGTCTCTTGTAACATTCTTTATTTTAAAGTCTATTTTATCTGATATGAGAATTGCTACTCCAGCTTTCTTTTGATTTCCATTTGTATGGAATATCTTTTTCCGTCCCCTCACTTTCAGTCTGAATGTGTCCCTAGGTCTGAACTAGGTCTCCTGTAGACAGCATATACATGGGTCTTGTTTTTGTATCCATTCAGCAAGCCTATGTCTTTAGGGTGGAGCATTTATTCCATTCACGTTTAAGGTAATTATCGATATGTATGTTCCTATGACCATTTTCTTAATTGTTTTGGGTTTGTTTTTGTAGGTCCTTTTCTTCTCTTGTGTTTCCCACTTAGAGAAGTTCCTTTAGCATTTGTTGTAGAGCTGCTTTGGTGGTGCTGAATTCTCTTAGCTTGTGCTTGTCTGTAAATCTTTTGATTTCTCCATCGAATCTGAATGAGATCTTGCTGGGTAGAGTAATCTTGGTTGTAGGTTCTTCCCTTTCATCACTTTAAGTATATCATGCCACTCCTTTCTGGCTTGTAGAGTTTCTGCTGAGAAATCAGCTGATAACCTTATGGGAGTTCCCTTGTATGTTTTTTGTCGTTTTTCCCTTGCTGCTTTCAATAATTGTTCTTTGTCTTTAATTTTTGCCAATTTGAATACTATATGTCTCGGTGTGTTTCTGTTGGGTTTATCCTGTATGAGACTCGCTGTGCTTCCTGGACTTGGGTGGCTATTTCCTTTCCCATGTTAGGGAAGTTTTTGACTATAATCTCTTCAAATATTTTCTCAGGTCCTTTCTCTCTCTCTTCTCCTCTGGGACCCCTATAATGTGAATGTTGTTGTGTTTAGTGTTGTCCCAGAGGTCTTTTAAGCTGTCTTCACTTCTTTTCATCCTTTTTTCTTTATTCCGTTCCTCAGCAGTGAATTCCACCATTCTGTCTTCCAGGTCACTTATCCGTTCTTCTGCCTCAGTTATTCTGCTATTGATTCCTTCTAGTGTAGTTTTCATTTCAGTTATTGTATTGTTCATCTCTGTTTGTTTGTTCTTTAATTCTTCTAGGTCTTTGTTAAACATTTCTTCCATCTTCTCGATCTTTGCCTCCATTCTTTTCCCGAGGTCCTGGATCATCTTCACTATCATTATTCTGAATTCTTTTTTGGACGGTTGCCTATCTCCACTTCATTTAGTTGTTTTTCTGGGGTTTTATCTTGTTCCTTCATCTGGTACATAGCCCTGTGCCTTTTCATCTTGTCTGTCTTTCTGTGAATGTGGTTTTTTCCCCCACAGGCTGCAGGATTGTAATTCTTCTTGCTTTTGCTGTATGCCCTTGATGGATGAGGCTATCTAAGAGGCTATGTAAGTTTCCTGATCAAGAAAGTGTATTCTTGAGAAAGAATGTATTGCAGTGAAGATGCTGTGAAAATTGTTGAAATGATGACAAAGGATTTAGAATATTATATAAACTTAGTTTATTAAACAGTGGCAGGGTTTGAGATGTCTGAATCCAATTTTGAAAGAAGCTCTACTGTGGGTAAAATGCTATCAAACAGTATTGTATGCTATAGAGAAATTATTTGTGAAAGGAAGAGTCAATTGATTTGGAAGAGTCAATCAGTTGGCAAGAGTCAATTGATTTTTTGTCTTATTTTAAGAAATTACCACAGCCATCTTGACCTTTAGCTACTACCACCCTGACCAGTTAGCAGCCATCAATATGGAGGAAAGACACTCCCCTAGCAAAAAAGATAACTCTCTGAAGGCTCAGATGATGGTTAACATTTTTTTAGCAGTAAAGTGTTTTTTATTTATGGTATGTACATTTTTTGACATAATGCTATTGCACACTTAATAAACTAGTATAGTGTAACATAACCTTTATATGCACTAGGAAACTAAAAAAACTGTATGACTTGCTTTACCGTGATATTTGCTCTATTGTCTTATTCTCAAACAAAACCAGAAGTATCTCCAAAGTATGTCTATATTTTTTCTGTTTTAGCACTTTGAATATGTCATTGTAATGTCTTCTGAACTTCATAGTTTTGGAGGAGAAATCAGCTGTTCATCCTTTCATTGTGCATCTGTATGTGATGAGTTGTTTTTCTCTTTCTGCTTTCAAGGTTACTCTTTGTCCTTGTCTTTCAATAATTTGAATATAGCATGTGTAGGTATGACTCTTTTGCATCTATCCTACTTGAGTTTTGTTGAGCTTCTCCGATTTGTAGACTAATAGTTTTCATCAAATTTAGTATATTTTTGTTATTATTGTGTCCCTTTTTTTTTTAACCCCATCTCTCTCTCTCTCTGCTTCTTCTGTGACTCCCGTTACACATCTCTTGGTTTACTTCCTATTATCCCATTTATCTCTGAAACTCTATTCATTTTTCATCTTTCTGCACTCAGTTCTTCAGGTTGGATAATTTCTAGTTCTCTATATTTAGGCTCAGTGATTCTTTCTTATGCCATATCAAATATACTCTTAATCTACTTCAGTAAATTTTAAATTTCAGTTATTGATTTTTTTCAATTCCAAAATTTTCATTTTTTAAATAATTTCCATTTTTTTGTTGAGATTTTCCATTTGTCAATTTTTTGACATACTTTTCTTTAATTCTTTAAACATGATTTCCTGTTGTTCTTTGAAGTAACTGATCATAGTTACTTCAGCCCCCTTTGCTACATCCAACATCTGGGAACACTCAGAAACATTATGTATTGAATGTTTTGTTTTGTTTTGTTTTTATTTCTTAAGCATGGATCATGCTTTCTTTTTCTTTGCACATATCATAACATTTTGTTTAATACTAGACATTTAGATGCTACATTGTAGTAACTCTGGGTTCTGATCCATCTTTCTCCTTGAGGATTGTTGTTTCTGTTTACTTTTATGTTAATAAACATAACTTGCTTGGACTAAATCTGTGAAATCTCACTCCCCTGCAATGTGTAGTCATTGATGTCTCTGATCAGTTTTCTTTTTCCTTTTTGTAGTTTTAAATTAAGATTGAAAGGCATTGCCCTGTGTCTTCAGAGACAGATTTTAAGAGGTTATGCTCAACTACCTCAAGCCAGTGTCTTCCTTTTTTTTTTTTTTTTTTCTTATGGATCTGTGTGTGGATTGGGGAGTACATTCATAGATTTAGACTGATTTCAACTCTCTCCTGCTTTTATTTTATGATAGTTTCTCTCATGTCTCCTCAGTTCATGCATTTAGGTTCTATCAGCTAGCGATATTTTAGTGGCTTGCACCCACTCTATAAACTGTAGTGCATGTGCACACAGCCTTGGGTCTTTCCAGGATATGTGGAGAAATTATCAAGCTTAACATAACCACCTAATCTTGTAGAAACCTCTGTTAACACCCTCAGCTAGTTTGTGAGCCCATAGCAACAGCACTCCAAAGCAAGCGATCACCCACACCCCTTACAGTGGCCATGAGGATGCTGGTTTTCATGGCCTTCTCCTCTCTGGTTGAACTGTCACACTAGGGAACCAAGAATAAGATCAATCCTGGGGAAGAATGTCACAGATTTCATTTTCCTAATTGCAGTTTGATAGTTTTCATAAATAAATATTTCTGTTTTTTTCTATGCTTTTGGTCAATGTCCAGAGTGCTAAAGTTCTTTTGACGGTTTTGTATACCTTCAGAGTTGCTTACTGGGGAGGGGACTTGTTGACCTCCTCACTCCATCATGCTAGACTTTTATACATTTTTGTTTTCTTCATGCCTAACACAATTTCTGGCTTGTAGTGGACTCTTAAATTTTATTGAGTTAATAAATTAACTAAGGTAATAGGAAAAGGAGTGTTATCTCATGCAGCTCAGGGATTCCCAAATATAAGTTAATGGCTTTGGTGTGTTTTTTGTAATAGTGTACAAGAGATGCAATCTGGAGATAATTGGTCTTCAACTGAGAATGATTAACTACCAAGACTTACGGTCCCTAGAGATAAAGTGCAACAAGTTGTATATACATGCCAGTTTCTGACAGTTCTTAGATACATCTATAGACCTCATGTTTGTTAAGACAGACTCCAACTATTATTCAAAGTAAGGGAATTGTGGTTAGTGCTTTAGACAGCATTTCCATTTTGACTTCTGCTCCCAGTACTAGTTATTGGTTGAAGAAGGATTACTAATTCAAAGTGTTTATTGAATACCAAAATCTCTTATTTCATACCAGGAACTCAAACACAGCCAGACCACTTTAATATGCTTATGTCTCTGAACAAGAAAGAATATTGAAATAAATAACTGGCCTCATAAAAGGTCAAATAGATGAAATAAAATGGTTACACTTGGGTTTAGCTTACCCACACTGACAGCTGAAGTTTTATGGATTTTTTTTTCTGAAATAAAAATGCTTAAGATTTTCAAGAAAGCATGGAACAGACGCTGAGTTACCAGTTTTAGAAGCTGTCACTAAAATTGTCTGCATAGCCATTTAACCATAGTTATCCTTCCCACATTTCAAGCTTTAGAGAGAACATAAAATCCAAGCACTGTCAGTGGTTCATTTATACCACCATATGGCATGTTCTGCTCTCTTTCCAAACTCTTTAAACCTCTGGTGTTAGTTAGACTCCAAATATCTCTTTCTGTGCTTAAACCCATCTGTACACACACATCCATACACACTACAAGTGCTCACATACACATTTCCATTGACTGCTGCATTTGTTTTTCCCCGAGTATAAGTGTACTTGGGTAAGATCCCTCCATATGCAAGTCTTATACCTGCGTAGCCAACTGGTGGAGCTGGCCCAAGACTCAGCACCAGAGTAGACTGAGGCAGTAATCAGCTTTATAACTTTGGATGCCACTAGTATAGTGATAGTGTCCCTACTGCTAGGCTTCCTCAGAGAAATATTGGACAAACAGTCATTCGTGTTGTAGCTGATCATCAAACAATTCAGCTGAACTCTTCCAATCTGACAACGAAATTAAATTGAGTAGAGTATCTGGATTCATTATCAATCCAATGTGACAACCAATGCAAATAATGTAAGAGTATTTAGATTAAGTAAAATAACATGGGCTAAGAAAACTCATAGATTTAATTAAGGTGGAGAAAATACCTTGATACCCCACAGAATAGAGAATTCCTGTTTATTTTATCATTTGGATAGGTCCACTAGCATTTTAGTGAAAATAAGAGACCTTTTGGTGTGAATTGGATTTAAGAACCAAAGAAAATAGTTACTGTTGTTCACACAGATACTATTCTAGGAACTCAACAGGGGATTGTAATTGCAAGGCAGCCCTGAAGTACCCTTGCTCCTTGCCCTTTGGTTTCTGTGTTTATCTTCATCATAACTCTCACCATAGATATAATGGGTTTTTGTGTCAATGAGCTCCTTTTCTAGACAATGAGCTCCTTTAGAATAGGGACTACTCTTACTATACATATCAATAATTTAGTGATAAAACTCACTTTCTAAAAAATGAGCTCCTTTAGGACAGGGACTCTGTTTTGTTAGTTTTTGAATCTGTGGTTTTTGGATCTCTAATTTAATTGTGTATGAAACGCAGTAGGCTCTCAATTGTTTGCTGACTTAATGTGCAGAGGGGAGAGGAAGGGAAATGAGATCATGTGCTCATTCATACTCAGTTCACAATGATACACTTGGTGGAGAGACAGGACTGATAAATTGTACTTTTTGGATAAGTGATGAGTGACTTTTACTACAAGGTTTGTAGTGTTTGTTATTGGGACTAAATCTGTGATTACAGAGTTTACCATATTGCCCTGCTAAGTTGACTGTGCTATTTGGAACCAATTAAGTATTTTGAAAAACCTTATGAACAGATATTATGAAAATTTAGACAGTACAAAAAATGCAGATAGGGCTTCCCTGGTGGCGCAGTGGTTGAGAGTCCGCCTGCCGATGCAGGGGATACGGGTTCGTACCCCGGCCGGGAAGATCCCACATGCCACGGAGCGGGCTTGCTGAGCCTGTGCGTCCAGAGCCTGTGCTCTGCAGTGGGAGAGGCCACAACAGTGAGACGCCTGTGTACCGCAAAAAAAAAAAAAAAAAAAATGCAGATAGAAAAGGTACAGGAAAATGGTTGTCAGTGTGAACAGATTTTAGTCTAGGTGTTTCTTTTAAAACTAAATTCTAATAGAGCAAAAATATAACTTATTTCTGCAAAGAATCCATGGAAATGCATGTATTGAGCACTTATGTGCAGGCATAGTACTTTGTGCTAGGAGTACAAACATAGATGCAGCCCACTTCCTGTCTTCAAACATCTTAAATACTAATTAGAGAGAGACAAGGTCATAAATAAATAAAGGCAAAATGTGTCACAGGTGTTGTGTTTGAAATGTGTTCAAGGCAGTTCTCCAAGAGAGGATGTGGTCAATTACGCAATCAGTCATGAGGTCAAGGAAGGGTTGGCAGAGAAGGTAACCTTTGAGTTGAGCATTGAAGATAAATAAGTTTGGCCAGGGAGATGAGGGGAAGGGAACAGAAAACAGTGTAAGTATAGACATGCTAATATAATAACCCAGAAGGCTTGTGCAAGTGGGAAAGGCAGCTGTGGGTTTCACTGAAATGAAATCTGTACCATCAGGTGCTGTCAGGTGGAAATGGCAGGGTAAGTAGCATATTTGATAGCAACTAAGATAAGGCTCCCTTGCAAATTGAACTTGAAACAAGCTAGATATAAATACAGATCTATTAAGGCAAAGTGCTTCATGTGTCAGTATCTATTAACTGCTTGATGCTGAGATGTATTTGTGCTGAGTGGCAGGAGCTAGTGGGCCTGCCAGTCCCAGTTGGGTATAAGACCAAGAGAGGTTTTTCCCAAGGAGAAGTATTTGCTTACAAGTGCACACAACCCCTGTTGTATTACAATGTGATTATACTTTAGGCTCTTCTGAGAGATAAAATTGTCTATGATGGAAATCGGAGGGGAGAGCACAATGCAGGGCTGGGGGCTAGTTGGCAGCATGCAAGATCAAACTCTCTTTTAACTTGTATCAGACAAGGGATTAACATTAGATTTTGTGATATTTTTGACTGACACTCATATAGTTCCATTAAGAATAATCTTGGGAAATTATCTGAATGCATCTACTTAAATGACAAGAATGGATGCTAAATTATATCTCCGTAGCTGTCCGTGAAAAGAGGGGAAGATTCAGACACTGGGGATTAGGCTTTGCTCTGTACTTTTGCAATTATATTATTTCCCCATCTTAAATTAGTGAAGTCGAGCCAATGGTTTTCCCTAGTTCCTTGGAGAGCAAGCATATCACACTATAAGGAAGTCAGAATTCTCCTTCTGTTTTCTGTATATCATCTGCAAGATACCATATTACAAATGTTCCTCACTGTGAAGAAAAATGCACATGCCTACACAGAATGATATCTGATTCAGTGCTGTGTTTGTATTTATCCACTATGTCCCTCTGAAAGGACAAACACATGCATTTCCTTTACCATCTGATCTTTATTTTATTCTAACCCTCTCTTTACCATCCATACAGGGCTCTGTAGCTTCCAGCCCAGATTTATGAGATAATGGACTAGTGCTGCTGCCTCAGGGATCAGAAGCAACAGTGAAAGTTTTGAGTTCAGTAACATTTTTAAATGATATTTTTGCTGTCTTTCCCCAGTATTTTTTATGCACTTTACATTCACTGAGTTTTGTGAAACCCTGTGGCTCTTCCAGCAACAACCAATTACGACTCTTTGTCCTGTTGCCCAGGGTTAAATTTGATTGAAGTAGGACCAGGTCTGAATGTCCAATGACCATTTTCAGATTTCAGCAAAATTAATAATGTTGCTTTACCAGTGAAAATGCCTTGAAAGGTTTAATTTTACTGATTGGGTAGAAATTGGGAATATTGCTATTACTGTAATTCACATACTTCAGGCTACACCCGTGTGCAGGTAAGGATAATGCTTCAGTAACATTTACGAAAGCAATTGTACATTCACCGGTCCTTCCTCTCCCTTTCCCCCAACATTTCTGGGAAACCCCAGAATCTTTTATGTAACCCATGGACCAGTTAGTATTCTTAGCAACTTCAAAAGAATTAGCCATTTTTCTCCTCTTATGCTGTGGCTTGCTCTAATGATGTCTGCTATTTCAATATTCTGTCTTGCTGTCCCCATTAAACCATTTAAATGTTCTAGTAATTTTAGTATCTTTCATCTAGGTCACATCATCCCAGCTTCTTCTTGCCCCTGAAAGCAAGATAAATATAATTATTCAGACCATGAGCTACACTTTCAGATTGAAAATATTGTCACAGCTTATATCATCATGTTTTCCAGTAAGAGGATCACTAGTTGTTACTTGTAAATCTTTCTCTTTTTCAGATTTTTTATAAAATAGGATATGATCTGTAGTCAAATGAGGCAAATCTATTCCATTCATTAATTTTCACTGTCTGTTGGAAGAATAGGGAGTAGGAAAAATGTTCCTGGTTTGACAACCCTGCATAATTTACCCGTCCAGTGAAATATCCTGTCTGGGTCAAACTGAAATGAGCCACCTCGTCAGTACTGGCGTCTTCTCCAGTAAATAGGTCTGTCTCTTTGTACTGCTCCATTGTGTGGAGAAAAAGGTTCCCCAAAGTGAGCGTTGTTAGTTTATTGTGGTACACAAGTCTTTAGTTCTGTGTTGGCCACATGGCTTCGATTTCTAGAAAAAAAGATCGTCCCTTTAAAATCTCTTCCCCCTGGGGTAACTGTAATTTCTCAAAAGTATATGGCAGATGAGGCAGCTTTTGGTAAACATTTATATAATGCATTTCAGCTGGACTGTAACTGGGCTAGTAGAGCAAGTAACACCCATTCCCTAGCATCAGTTGCATAGTTTGATTTATATGAGGTTGAGGCACCCACTGGGAATCCAACTCAAACAACAGTGGAGTTCAGGTACATCTAGAAGGCTGGAGGATGGGTAGACTCACTGGTAGCCAAAATGCAAAGCCAGGGTAAATATGTTCCACAGAATGAATTGATCATAATAAAAGATGAAGTTTGACTCAATGATCAAGATTCTGCAGGAGAGCATGAGGGTGAGAAGAAAGAAACAATTCTGTTTGTAATGTGTTAGCTGGTGAGAATAATGTCAATAATGTTAGCTGGTGAGAATACAACAGGTGACTCTTGCTCTTACTGGCTCTTTCATTTCTGTTCCTATCAATAGTTACACATATGGACACTATTTTTTTTTCTAACTAAAAATATATACAAATGCATATTTACACACTTACTTGTATAATAGATTAAGACCTTAATCTGTATGTTGGAGCAGCATAATTACATTCACATATAAGCATCTGCATATGAAAGTCCTTGATTTGCATGGACAATTATAAGTACTCTTTTTCTTGCTTATGCAAATGAAGAAACACCTTTGGAAAATTGGCCTCATAATTTCTAATTATATATCATTGAGTGGTGCACACAGGTTTAGGAAAGGAATTGGCATCATTTTAAGAATTAGAAGTCATTTAGGCAGATTTTCTCTGGGAGAAGTGCTTCACAGAAATAATCTTTTTTCTAATAATGCTTAAAAATTGAGCATCCAGTAGTCCAAACCTGAAGGAGGTAAAGGACTGATTTGGTGGTTCCTGGATAAGCACAGAATGGCATACTTTTCTTTTTTTAATTAATTAATTAATTTGTGGCTGCGTTGGGTCTTCGTTGCTGCACATGGGCTTTCTCTAGTTGCGGCAAGCAGGGGCTGCTCTTCGTTGCGGTGCGCGGTCTTCTCATTGCGGTGGCTTCTCTTGTTGCGGAGCACGGGCTCTAGGCGCACGGGCTTTAGTAGTTGTGGCTCTAGAGCGCAGGCTCAGTAGTTGTGGCACACGAGCTTAGTTGCTCCACGGCATGTGTGATATTCCCGGACCAGGGCTTGAACCCGTGTCCCCTGCATTGGCAGGCGGATTCTTAACCACTGCTGCACCAGGGAAGTCCCCAGAATGGCATACTTGACTCCACTTGACTATCATATGAAGAATTTTATAAATGTTTTCATTAGAAGCAATCAGAGGATTGTTTGTTTATAATCTTTGCACCACAGAGGATTGGAATCCCTGAAAGGAAGGAACAGTAGGGAACCATTGGTAAAGTTTAAAAGGGTCAAAGCTCAGCTTAGAAGGCAAGGTGCCATCCTAGACATTTTCAGTCATATTCCCAGGTTCCTGTCTCTGCAAATAAATTTCAAAGTGAGTTAAATATTTCCTAAGGGCAGTGAAACTCACATTAGGATTTTAGCAGTTGTCCAAAAGCCCAAGATCTCTCAAAAGACTGATTATTTAGCATGATCTTTATTGTCGACGTTCTATCCATAGTGTTTGGTCTGTCTCAGGGTGTTTCTCCCAGTTATCAGTTATTGCTTCTTGTCATGAGCATGATCAGGAGGAGGACATTTTCAGTTCTATCATTTATGTACTTTCAGTAATTACACTTCATTTATTGGGTCATGGGAAATGGCATTTTGTTTCTAGGTGAATAGAGTTATAATGAATTCACTTCAGATAGTTAAATCTTAAGTCTGTAACTGAGGCGACTCTGCCCTTATAAAATCACTCTGTCATAAGCCTTTTTCCTCCCTGTTTATCTAAGAATATAGCCATCTTGAACACATGAAACAGATGCCTCTTAGAAGGCTGCTGACTTCCTTATCCAAATGGAGGTTGAAAAATAGATCTTATGAAAGGGCATTAGGACACTGTTTTGGGGACACATAACCATAGTCCAGTGACTAAGGTTCAAGTAGGATGTATTCCCAGCTGGGTGGGGTGAGCCATCTCCTTTCCCTTCCTGTGAGGCCTGAATGGATTTGTATCTCTGCCAGGAAGGATTCTGGGCATCATTCTCCCCACACATTTCATTCTTGTACTTTTATATCTGTTTTATATCTGTCATTGCTTTGGCATATTAATTAAATTTAAACCTAGAATTGATTCCCAGTCATTTCATTCTTATGTATACATATATATATATATATGTATATATAATATATGCATGTATATTATAGAGAGTTGAGAATATATATGAATACGTATAAAACAAAATATATGTATACACATATATACAATATATGTATGTGTATATGTGTGTGTATTCCAACTGAAAAGTTCATCCATAAGGATAATGAAGTTTTTTCCACTCTCATGGAAGTAGGTTTTTAAATCAGAAAAAAATTTTGAGAACACTTCAGTAATTACAACACTTTTAATGTCTGTGATAGATCTTATGTTTTTGAAGGTAGGCCAGTGTAATAGTCCCTAATTTATAGATGAAAAAACTGAGGCTGAGGGGGTTGAAATGATCTGTTCAAAGTGATAACGCTAGTCATGCAAGACCCACTGCTGAACTCAACCTCAAGGACCCTAGTTTGGTGTTTCTTCTGATACCACCGGGCCTATGTCTTCCTCTCTTGTATGTCTAACAGCACCTACCACAGCCTTGGATAAAGCTCAGAGTTTAAGCTAATACTTGTTAAACTGACGAAGGCTTCTTCCTTAGAGATCACACAGTATTCCCAAATCAAGTATGCTTAGTGGTCTCATCTGTTAGCCCAACTATAATATCTTGAAAAATGCCAAGAGAAAGGGCTACAACTTAGAAGATAAAACTGTCATTTTAAATATCCCCAATGTTGATACCTTGTTATATATAACACATTTTGAGGTAGATGTGAGAAATCACAGGAGAATACCATCAATGTATACCTCACTAAACAACAACAATAAATACCACCACCCTAGGGCCTAATGTTATTTGAGGCAGTAAAGTTTACAGCCTCTCTTCTGTTCTGCAGATTTCTTCAAGGAACATTTCAGTTTGCAGATCTGCCATGCAGCCTTCTCTGCCTCTGCAACACACATACCTGTTCTACCTCGTCTGGCCTCAGATGAGACTCACCTCTATTATTGCACTGTGTTCACGTCTACACCATGTTTCATACTTATCTCTTTTGTCCCCACAACTAGTTATGAACACCTGGAGCAAAAGCCTAGTACCTACTAGGTACTTAATACATGTTTCTTGGATGAATAGTAGAATCTAAACAAACAGATCTTAAGTTACATTTGTCAGCCATCTGTAGGCATACTATATCAAATTGGAAACACCACAGTTTAGGAGATACAAGAGGATATAAAAAGGAGTGGTAATTATGATGAAGTGGCTGAAAAGTGATTAAACGCCTGGAATAACAGTGGACGTGGATGAGCTTGTTTGTCACATTCACATGCATATTTCTGTAACAGATCGAAAGCTTTTTGAAGATACCCATGGAGCTTATTATTAGCACAGGGCATGGCCAAGAGTACATTCTCAGTTAAAATTTGTCAACCTAATTAATAGAAGATATTTACAGGCAGGCAAAGAATATCTCCACCTCTACTTCCTCCTTTGAGTCATCAAAATTCACCATTTGGTTAACCATGGGTCTCCTTAACCCCCAAGATTAAAGTGTGTTGAGAGAGAAAACTGTGGAAAGCGGAGAGGACAGACAATGCCCCAGCAGAATGCATGACCTGCGAGACTGGTAGCTGTCCTATACTTCTCAAAAGTCAAGGGGTTCTTCTCTGCTTCTTAGGACCTGAGGAAAACATACTCTTGGTGATGTAGACAGGAACACTTGAAACAGAGATAGCGTGTTTCATAGCACGTAAACGGGCCTCATACCCACACTAGGGCAACGCAGGCACACGGAGGTCGTAGGGCCAGAATATGAACTCCAAATTTATGTTGGACTTTGCTAAAACTTTGAAATGTATCTAGTGAAGTAAAATCTGGGAAAGCTGACTTTTCTTTAAGGTACATAAAGGTACAAATAAAAGGGTGCTAAACTACTCACTTAATGAGCACTGAGTGATTTTTAGGCACTAAAACATTAAATGGATTATCTTTACCCATAAGTAGAGGTCCAGAACCCCTACTTGTTCCTCCTGTGAGCTGCAGTGTCTGTTCATGTAGCATCGTGAGCAAGGGGAATCAGGATTTTTCCACATTCTAAAGGAAACTTGTTATCTTCTGCTCCAGGATCTGACTTATCCAGGGCCAATCACTGGGATTGCATGGAATGAGCATTAGAAAGATCTGGTCCCCTGAAGATCCTAGACCATATCTGCTGCTTTGGGGACAAGCTAATAATGGCTATGCACACAGAATCCTGGGTTTTAGCAGATAAGAATTCAAACTTAATATTGCCTAGGATGTTCAAAATCACATCAGAGAGAATAATTTGTCATGAGGATAAATAAATAATACATTTGCTAGTTAGCCTGCAAATAAATGATGACTCCTGGAAACTGCACCTATTTGAATCCGATCTTTTTGAGCAAAATTGGGCCCACCATATAGGCTGAGCTGCTTCTCCATTTCTGACTTTAATGTTCCTGCTTTGGCACAGGTATTCTTTTTCATTAGAGCTTTTCAACCAGAAAAGCTAATACCTGAATTTATTATTCTGCATATTTCCCTCAAACTTAACAGGGCTGAAGCTTGGTGGAGAAGTTCGCATGTACGGAATACTAACAGGAATGAGCAGAGCAGTGGAAGGAAAGAAACAGAAATAAGATGGAGAGTGACAGTGTTCCTTATACAAGAGCAATGTTAAAGGCAGAGCAAGATTCTCAGATAGGAAAGCTGGTCAGAAGCTAAGTATTTTGAGAAGAATTTTTTAAAAAATAGCAGGAAGTTCAACAGCAGACATTTTCCACAACCTTTACCAAATAGTGAGCATGTAGGATTAAAAAAGAAAAGACACAAATGTAGGTGAAATGCTAAGATTATTAGTAGAAATGAAAATTGGCTAATGGATCCCTACGCTTTAAGGACATATAGTTAGAGTCTAGATTTATAAAGAAGGATATTTCCAAAAATAGCATTTAGTTTTTAACAACAAAAGAATCACTGATAGGATATATGAATCCAGGTGAGCAGTAATGTTGCTGATCCTTTTGCATGTTACTGAGTTACCTTAAAGTAGATTAGTGTAATGTTAGGAAATGGCTGAAGGACGAGAATCAGTGATTTTTGTTTTATAATACTCTTACTGTGATTTTGAACTATGGTTTTCATGATGCATTGCTAAATAACTTTCCAGGTATAGATTTATAATTTGTCATACCAACTAAGCAGCAAACTCCTTAGGAGAAATCATGCCTTTTACTTTTTATTGTGCTGTATAGCACCTAGCACAGTGCTGGCCACATTAAAACACACACACATATACAAGATACACCCCCCACTCATATGTGGAGGGACTGGATTGGAGCTGGGTGGTGGGCAGCCCTGCAGTGCTGCCTTTAGACACGTGGTGTCTATGGCAAAAAAAAATCTCTTGCCAACACTTTGAGGACAGGGGCATCTCAGGATTCCCAGCATCTAGCATGAAACCTAGCACAGAGTGGGTACCGGTAATTGGCAAATATAGAGGCCTGTTTTATTTGCAATTCTCTTTAAGGTATAGACCCACTTTGTAACTTGCATCTCTGTGGTCCTTTCACCTCATTGTTCTCTTAAAGGATGATTAGGCATAAGGTGGAACTAAAATTTGAGAGAAGAAATTGGGTCAAATAAGCCTCAGGTGTTGAATGTGACAGCAGCGAATATATATGACTCCCCTGAGCTAAGGAACTGTGAAGTGTCCTGGGATGAACCAGGCGTAGGGGAGAGGGAGGTTGAAAATTATGCTGAGAGGCTGGAATAGAAGTAGAGGCAGTGACTCGAAAACGGCACAGTTCCAAGATTTGGGAGGCATGGTGGAAGCAGGTGATGATGTGTGGCTCTATCTTGGTCTCCGACAGAAACAAGAAAAGACAGTTTCGATGAAGAAGTTGAAAGGGACAGAATGTGATAAAATAAATCTGAGGAAAAATAAGTGTACAGCTTGCACATGCGAGCATAATAAGTGTGCTTCCACCTTGGGGTCACTGTCCAGACTGCTCACTCTCCAGAGAACCCCGTGACTCCCATCTTTCCTTCCTTCACGTCCTTACTCATTCATCACTTTATCAGTGAGGTTTTCCTTGACCATCATATTCAAAGCATAGCGGTCCATTTCCCCATCCCTCTGTATACTCTAATCTGCTTGCCCTGCTTTTCTACATAACATTTATCATTTCCCAAAATACCATTTCCTTATTTATGGTCTGTCTCTTTTAAGTAGAACAAAAGGGCCATGAAGGCAGGAATGTTGTCTCTGTTTGTTCTCTGCTGCCTCCCAGTGCTTAGAATAGTGCCCAGGACTTAGTAGGCACTGAATGAATGAATGAATGAAGGCAAACTCCCTGGGGGAAAGCACTGAGAACTGGGGAGGGCAGAATTCTTCATCCATCACAAATTCTTATTTGCTGGATAATCAGGTTCTCTTCACTGACTTCAATGTGTCATCTGTAATATTGTCTGGGTCAGGACAGGTTGGGAGTAGGAATAACATCATATTTCCCCAGGGAAGACGATAGACTAGTCCATTTCTTTGAATTTCTTCTGGTTCATAGTCCTATGACTTCGTGAATCTAAGATTTCATGATCTAAATGTTCCATTTTCTCCTACAGTGAACGCTTTACTTTTTTTTTGAGACTTCAAATAAACTTTTTCCAGCTTTATTGATATATAATTGACATATAACAGTGTGTGATTTTAAAGCACACAGCATGATGATTTGATACAGATATATATTATAAAATTATTACCACACTAGGATTAGTTAACATATCCAGCATTTCGTATAATTACCTTTTTGTGGTAAGAACATTTAAAATATAGTTTCCTAGCTATTTTCAAATATATAATACAGTATGGTTAACTCTAGTCCCCATGCTCTACATTAGAACCACAGAACTTCTACACTTTATAACTGGAAGTTCGCACTCTTTGACCAATATCTCCACATTTCCCTCACCCCCAAGTCCCAGACAGCCATCTCTTTACTCTTTTTTTTTTTTTTTTGACATTTGTGTATATTTCTTGCCCTTAGGTTTTTTGTTTAACATCTTTATTGGAGTATTGTTGCTTTACAATGTTGTGTTAGTTTCTGCTGTATAACAAAGTGAATCAGCTATATGTATACATATATCCCCATATCCTGTCCCTTTTGCATCTCCCTCCCACCCTCCCTATCCCACCCCTCTAGGTGGTCACAGAGCACCGAGCTGATCTCCCTGTGCTATGCAGCTGCTGCCCACTAGCTATCTATTTTACATTTAGTAGTGTATATATGTCCATGCCTCTCTCTCACTTTGTCACAGCTCACCCTTCCCCCTCCATGTGTCTTAAAGTACATTCTCTATGTCGACGTCTTTATTCCTGGCCTACCCCTAGTTTCGTCAGAAAAATTTTTTGTTTTTTTTAGATTCCATGTATATGTGTTAGCATATGGTATTTGTTTTTCTCTTTCTGACGTACTTCACTCTGTATGACAGACTCTAAGTCCATCCACCTTACTACAAATAACTCAATTTCATTTATTTTCATGGCTGAGTAATATTCCATTGTATATATGTGCCACATCTTCTTTATCCATCCATGTGTTGATGGACACTTAGGTTGCTTCCATGTCCTGGCTATTGTAAATAGTGCTGCAATGAATATTGTGGTACATGACTCTTTTTGAATTATGGTTTTCTCAGGGTATATGCCCAACAGTGGGATTGCTGGGTCATATGGTCATTCTATTTTTAGATTTTTAAGGAAACTTCATACTGTTCTCCATAGTGGCTGTATCAATTTACATTCCCACCAACAGTGCAAGAGGATTCCCTTTTCTCCACACCAACTCCAGCGTTTATTGTTTGTAGATTTTTGATGATGGCCATTCTGACTGGTGTGAGATGATACCTCATTGTAGTTTTGATTTGCATTTCTCTAATGATTAGTGATGTTAGAGCATCCTTTCATATGTTTGTTTTTTTGATATTGAGCTGCATGAGCTGCTTGTATATTTTGGAGATTAATCCTTTGTCAGTTGCCCCATTTGAAAATATTTTCTCCCATTCTGAGGGTCGTCTTTTCATCTTGTTTATGGTTTCCTTTGCTGTGCAAAAGCTTTTAAGTTGCATTAGGTCCTATTTGTATGTTTATGTTTTTATTTCCATTTCTTTAGGAGGTGGGTCAAAAAGGATCTTGCTATGATTTATGTCATAGAGTGTTCTGCCTATGTTTTCCTCTAAGAGTTTTATAGTTTCTGGCCTTACATTTAGGTTTTTAATCCATTTTGAGTTTATTTTTGTGTATGGTGTTAGGAAGTGTTCTAATTTCATTCTTTTACATGTAGCTGTACAGTTTTCCCAGCACCACTGTTGAAGAGGCTGTCTTTTCTCCATTGTATATTCTTGCCTCCTTTATCAAAGATAAGGTGACCAGGGCTTCCCTGGTGGCGCAGTGGTTGAGAGTCCGCCTGCCGATGCAGGGGACGCGGGTTTGTGCCCCGGTCCGGGAAGATCCCACATGCCGCGGAGCGGCTGGGCCCGTGAACCATGGCCACTGAGCCTGCACGTCCGGAGCCTGTGCTCCGCAATGGGAGAGGCCACAACGGTGAGAGGCCCGCGTGCAGCATAAAAAAAAAAAAAAAAGATAAGGTGACCATATGTGCATGGGTTTATCTCTGGGCTTTCTATCCAGTTCTGTTGACCTATATTTTTGTTTTTTTGCCAGTACCATACTGTCTTGATTACTGTAGCTTTGTAGTATAGTCTGAATTCAGGGAGCCTGATCCTCCAGCTCCATTTTTCTTTCTCAAGATTGTTTTGGCTATTCGGGGTCTTCTGTGTTTCCATACAAATTGTGAAATTTTTTGGTCTAGTTCTGTGAAAAATGCCATTGGTAGTTTCATAGGGATTGCATTGAATCTGTAGATTGCTTTGGGTAGTAGAGTCATTTTCACAATGTTGATTCTTCCAATCCAAGAACATGGTATATCTCTCCATCTGTTTCTGTCATCTTTGATTTCTTTCATCAGTGTGTTATAGTTTTGTGCATACAGACAGGTCTTTTGTGTCCTTAGGTAGGTTTATTCCTAGGTATTTTGTTCTTTTTGTTGCAGTGGTAAATGGTAGTGTTTCCTTCATTTCTCTTTCAGATTTTTCATCATTATTCTATAGGAATGCGAGAGATTTCTGTGCATTAATTTTGCATCCTGCTACTTTACCAGATTCATTGATTAGCTCTCGTAGTTTTCTGGTAGCATCTTTAGGATTCTCTATGTAGAGTGTCATGTCATCTGCAAACAGTGACAGTTTTACTTCTTTTCTGATTTGGATTCCTTTTATTTCTTTTTCTTCTGATTGCTGTGGCTAAAATTTCCAAAACTACGTTGAATAATAGTGGTGAGAGTGGGCAACCTTGTCTTCTTCCTGATTGTAGAAGAAGTGGTTTCAGTTTTTCACTGTTGAGAACGATGCTGGCTGTGGGTTTGTCATACATGGCCTTTATTATGTTGAGGTAAGTTCCCTCTATGCCTACTTTCCGGAGAGTTTTTATCATAAATGGGTGTTGAGTTTTGCTGAAAGCTTTTTCTGCATCTGTTGAGTTGATCATGGCTTTTATCCTTTAATTTGTTAATATGATTTATCGCATTGATTTATTTGCATATATTGAAGAACCCTTGCATTCCTGGGATAAACCCCACTTGATCATGGTGTATGACCCTTTTAATGTGCTGTTTTATTCTGTTTGCTAGTATTTTGTTGAAGATTTTTGCATCTATTTTTGCATTGTTTCAAATATTTTCTCAGACCCTTTTTTTTCCTCTTCTTCTTCTGGGACCCCTATAATTCGAATGTTGATGCATTTATTATTGTCCCAGAGCTCTCTGAGACTGTCCTCAATCCTTTTCATTCATTTTCTTTATTCTTCTCTGCAGTAGTTATTTCAACTATTTTATCTTCCAGGTTACTTATCCGTTCTTCTGCCTCAGTTATTCTGCTATTGATCCCTTCTAGAGAATTTTTGATTTCATTTATCGTGTTTTTCATCATTGTTTGCTTGCTCTTTAGTTCTTCTACGTCCTTGTTAAACGTTTCTTGTATTTTCTCCATTCTATTTCCAAGATTCTGGATCATCTTTACTATCATTACTCTGAATTCTTTTCCAGGTAGACTGCCTGTTTCCTCTTCATTTGTTAGGTCTGGTGGGTTTCTGCCTTGCTCCTTCATCTGCTGTGTGTTTCTCTGTCTTCTCATTTTACTTACCTTACTGTGTTTGGGGTCTCCTTTTTGCAGGCTGCAGGTTCGTAGTTCCTGATGATTTTGGTGTCTGCCCGCAGTGGGTATGGTTGGTTCAGTGGCTTGTGTAGGCTTCCTGGTGGAGGGGACTGGTGCCTGTGTTCTGGTGGGTGGAGCTGGATCTTGTCTTTTTAGGCAAGGTCACGTCTGGTGGTGTGTTTTGGGGTGTCTGTGAACTTCTTATGATTTTGGGCAGCCTCTCTGCTAATCGGTGGTGTTGTGTTCCTGTCTTGCTAGTTGTTTAGCATGGGGAATCCAGCACTGGAGTTTGCTGGCCGTTGGGTGGAGCTGCGTCTTAGTGTTGAGACAGAGATCTCTGGGAGAGCTCTTGCGGACTGATATTATGTGGGGCTGGGCAGTCTCTGCTGGTCCAGTGTCCTGAATTCAGCTCTCCCACCTCAGAGGCTCAGGCCTGACACCAGGCCAGAGCACCAAGACCCTGTCAGCCACATGGCTCAGAAGTAAAGGGAGAAAAGAAGAAAGAAAATAAATACAAATTAAAAAATAATAAAGAAAAAAGATTATTAACATAAAAAATAATTTAAAAAAGAAAAGAAGAGAGCAACCAAACCAATAAACAAATCCACCAGTGATAACAAGTGCTAAAAACTAAACTAAGATAAACATAAATATCAGAAACAAATCGCAGACAGCTGACCCCAAGTCTGCAGTTGCTCCCAAAGTCCACCACCTCAATTTTGGGATGATTTGTTGTCTGTTCAGGTGTTCCACAGATGCAGGGTACATCAAGTTGATGGTAGAGATTTAATCCGCTACTCCTGAGGCTGCTGGGAGAGATTTCCCTTTCTTTTCTTTGTTCGCACAGCTCCTGGGGTTCAGCTTTGGTTTTGGCCCCACCTCTGCCTGTAGGTTGCCCTCAGGCATCTGTTCCTGCCCAGACAGGATGAGGTTAAAGCAGCGGCTGATTAGGGGGCTCTTGCTCATTCAGGGCGAGGGGAGGGAGGGCTGTGGCAGTTATAATTGGAATGCGGTGCCAGCCTGTGGCAGCAGAGGCTGGTGTGATGTTGCAACAGTCTGACACGTACCGTGTGTTCTCCCGGGGAACTTGTCCCTGGATCACGGGTCCCTGTCAGTGGCGGGCTGCACAGGCTCCCAGGGGTGTGTGGATAGTGACCTCTTTTTGCGCACAGGATTCTTGGTGGCTGCAGCAGCAGCATTAGCGCTTCATGCTCGCCTCTGGGGTCCTGGCTGATAGCCACAGCTCGCCCCCATCACTTGAGCTCATTTAGGCGGTGCTCTGCCCTCTGTGGGCAGACAGGGAAAGAATCCCCTCTCCTCGTGCACCCCAAAACAATGGTCTCTTGCCTCGTAGGCAGGTCCAGACTTTTTCCCAGATTCCCTCCCAGCTAGCTATGGAGCAGTAGCCCCCTTCAGGCTGTGTTCATGCAGCCAACCCCAGTCCTCTCCCTGGGATCTGACCTCTGAAGTTCGAGCCTCAGCTCCCAGCCCCGCCCGCCCCGGCGGGTGAGCAGACAAGCCTCTTGGGCTGGTGAGTGTTGGTCGGCACCTATCATCTGTGCGGGAATCTCTCCGCTTTGCCCTCTGCATCCCTGTTGCTGTGCTCTTCTCCGTGGCTCCGAAGCTTACTCCCTTCCACCCTCCATCTCCGCCAGTGAAGGGGCTTCCTAGTGTGTGGAGACTTTTCCTCCTTCACAGCTCCCTCCCAGAGGTGCAGGTCCTGTCTCTATTCTTTTGTCTCTGATTTTTCTATTTTCTTTTGCCCTGCCCAGGTACGTGGGGAGTTTCTTGCCTTTGGGGAAATCTGAGGTCTTCTGCCAGCATTCAGTAAGTGTTTGTAGGAGTTGTTCTACATATAGATGTATTTTTGATGTATTTGTGGGGAGGAAGGCGATCTCCACGTCTTACTCCTCCGCCATCTTGAAGGTCACCCCAAACCCTTTGCTTTTAAATCAAATGAATATCTCAATTTTACATGAAATCCGAAGATGATGAACTTTATTGATGATATATATATGTTAGTAACATACATATACATATGCCTATATAAACATGTTAATAAAAATGCATATGTATAAACATAAATATAATACACATATATACAAACATAAAGAAACCAAAATTATTTTTTATGCCATTAGTCTACCAGTTTTTCTATATTTGCAAATTGGCTAATATATCCAGTTGAACCATTCAAAGCAGTTTTACTGATGTGTTTTCTTTTTTACCACCTGTTACTTAAAAAATTTATCAAATGCAGTAGACAATTCCTTAGCTGTTATTTAGAGAATGCTTTGAGCTTGAATCAATATGATATTGTGCTCTCTAGGCATTGAAAATCATTCTACTATTGTCACTAATTGCTTTGATATTCTGCAGAAGTACAAAATGTCAGCTATTTATTAATAAATCTGTTTTTGTAGTAGGGGGCACATCTTTACTGTTTATCATGTACCAGCAGTGAAGAGTACCAAAGCCCTGAATAGAGCACGTAATGAAAGACTCTGTCAGTGTGTGGCATATCTGTTGATTAAAAAGCAGGTAAAGGGATACACAAGGAGAAGGGCAATATACATACAATTCTTCCAAAGCCCTCATTGCCAGTGATGACTCTTACATGGATTAAACGCTGTCAGATATAATCATTTATCAAGCAATTGTGAAATGGGAAAATATAAAATTAAAAAGAGATTTCTGATGGCTTGTCACAGTCAGCCACTGGGCTAGGCTTGCATAGAATTCATGAGATTAAGTAGATAAAACACACATTTATTTGATTCTCTGGGGTAACTAAATTGAGAAAGGTGGTTTGCAAGACAGATTTCTCATCTCTTTTGCTCAGCAGTGAGCGGTAGAGAAAGCAGTCCTTTATCTTCATCTTTTCAACAGAGCTTTTCTAGAGACACAAACTGTAGTTCCAAACCATTCTGGGAAACAAAATTGTTTCCTCAGACAAGAAGAGTGATGAAAGAATGTACTTCTCCATCATATCCAAGCCATAATGTACTCATATTTATTGCTGTAGGTAGATGTGTATGAAGTATGATTTGGGGAGCATTGAGAAAACTTTCTTAGTCCCCAGGGATCATTTGCACCAGCTTAGCCCAGTTTCTGAAATCATCACTATGCTTGACAATTACAGGAACCCAAATTCCATGGATTGCTTTTTCTCCAGGTCCAATTTAAGGATGTTTAAGGACTAGTTTAAGGATTGCACCAATAAAAATGAACTGTATCTGGATAAGAAATATGATATAGCTCCGGGAGACACTACCCTGGAAACTCAGGGGATCTGAGCATGCTTATGTAGCCTCCAGTTAGTCCAAACAGAAAACAGGACTCTCTGCTCTGACAAAAAATCTAAAGCTTTTCAGAATATGTGAATTAAATGCCTAATACTATATGTGCCAAGCAAATAAGGAGGAATATAAAGTGACTTCTGTTCCTAGTTGGAGGCGAGTGTATAAATAAATAACTGCACACATGCAATATGCCAGTTGAGGAATGCATTATGTTGCTTGGGTTTTATAGAGGAATTAGTAACATATTGGGCTTGAGGGAAAGGTTCAATAAAGCTTTATGGAGAAAGAAATTCTAGGGGGAGACTTCTAGAAGGATTGAGAGGTCATCAGGTAGACCAGGAAGTTTAAAATATTACAAAAGAAATGCAGAAAAAGGAAATCATTTTGCACAGCACCTGGTACCTCTCCTACCACTGCTACTTCTAATTCTCCCCACCCCAGCCTGATCCATGTATTTTTCTCTTCTGTAGCAGCTTTCATTCATATAGTGCCATGTAGCTTAAGAAGATAAACATATATTTTCTCATTTGATCTTCTAGCCACCTTCAGTGGTATGCAGGTATAGCAAAGATTGACCAAGCACTGCAGAAAATCATCTGAGTGATGATTTTCTCAAGTTTTCTAAGGAGAATACATAGAAACCTCCATTCTACATGCATAGGAGAAAAGTTAATTCATTACATGTCATGGGTGTCATAGGGCATTAATCCTCTGGTTGAGAAAGCATAGGATAGACATTCTCCAAACTCATCTCCTCTTTGTCCTGACCGCAAAGATAGACTATGTTTTTCAGCCTCCCCAGAAATGAAGTGGGACTAAGTGACTAAGTTCTAGTCAATAGAGCATGTGTAGAATTGACATGTGCCACTTCTCAACCAGCCTCATAAAATCCTCCTGTGTGCTTTTCCATATGCTTTCCCTGTCCACTGGGCTGAACTCTGAAGATATAGAGAAGTTCGAACGGAGCCACAAGGTGGAAGGATCCTGAACTCCTAAACTGCAGTGTCAGAAAGCCAAATACCATTATCAAACTGTTATGGAAATAAGAAATAAAGTTTTATCATGTTAAGCCATTAATCTTGGGGGTTGTTTCTTAAAGTGATTAGCCTTGCTTGATTAATATAGCCAAAGAGGTATTATTTTCCCAGATTTACAACTAAAGAAAGAATGATTCATAGAAAGGAAACTTTGGCCAAGGCAAAATGGCAAGTAGATAGAATAGAAACTGCACTTGAATGCATGTTACGTAACTCTAGAACCCGTGCTCTTACTATTCTCCACAACATCCCTTCTATATAGAGGGCGGAGGGTTGACGCTCTGCTGCACAAGATTGAGTGACTACCTACAGCCAGCTGAATATATACTTTGGCTTTGAGGATAAAGTCCTATGAGTGTGTTCCCTTCAAAAGTTAGCTGAGCATTTGCCCTTTTAATTACTGCTAGGGAATTGGTGTGCCCCCCAGTTTCTCCTACCCAGTGCTACAAAGACCTATCTTTCTGTTTGTTCTGCAGCTTTGTTACTCAAAGCATGATCTACAGACCAAGAGCACGCACATCCCTGGGAAATTATTAGAAATGAAGAATTCAAGCCTACTGAACCAAATCTGCATCTTAACGAAATCTCCAGGTGATTCTCATGCACATTAAATTTTGAGAAGGGTGCGTCTACAGCATCGTTATGCTTGAGATTTGCTTTCCTGAACTGGAGTGCCCCCAGCACCTGTTGTTTCTTCTAACCAGTATCCTCTTCATCTCAGTAAGTCTCTGTTCATTCTCTTACATTGACCACACCTTTATCTGCCTTCAGCTGTGCTGACTTACAGATACGTGCTTTGACTCACACTTAGTCTGGCTTTGACTTCCTTTCATGTCATCTAGCCATCCCAGACTGAGAATCTGGTTCCACAAGCAAGGATGAGCTCTTGTAAAGTAGATGTACACTCAAAAGAGTAACATTTTAGGTGCTCTGTAGTTAATTGAAGTGTCATATTAGCTCCAGGTACTGAATGGGAATCTATGGGAAATGAACTCTTGACTAATGGATGACTAGGTAAGTCTCTATTAGAGGGAAAAGGTCAGGACATAAGGAGTTATCCTGGGAGGGCCTATCATGTTAGGCACCCATTCTTATTCATTTTTGGACTAATTAGCATTGATAATTCTCCTCCATGACTTAATGTATTGGTTTACTTCCCTCTTATGGCATTGTGAAAATAAAACTAATAATATCAATTCCACCCTTTTACATGAGAATATATCATGGCTCTTAGCTGAAATACCTCAAGTGTCATCAGGGAAGAGTGATAGCATCTTTTTTCCCATCTTCTGCACTTACTGTTACCCAGGCATCTGGCTTTGAGGGTCAGCCAAGAATAGTAGTGCAGAGGCTTGTACTCGGAGGTAACACAGACAGCTGTAGTCTCTGAACTGGGTGGCTCAAATATTTTAATGGGTCAAATTTAGAGTTTCTGGAGCTGAAATTCAATTACTCAAAAATAATTCAGACCTCTTATTTATCAGGGATCTTAGCATGTGGCCCATTGTTCTCCAGCTGCTAACAAGTAAGGAGTTTTTAGTGGCATCACTGGCAGCTGTCCTTGGAATGTGGTGGAGAGGAGTGTGGGTCCTTGGGCCCTGTGGCTGGGTCTCAATTCTGGGACCATCCCTACTTGCTCTGTGAGCTTGTAGAAGTTTTTTAATCTCTCTAGATCTCAGTTTCCTCTCTGAAAATGGATTCACAGGGTTTTTGTAAGGTTGAGTAATAGGACTTGAAAAATATTCAGAACAGAACAGTCAGGAGTACAAGATCATCAGGAAAAAATTGCCCTTATATTTTGTGCCCATTTTCACCATTGTCATCTCTAGCAGGTATAGAAAGGAAGGATTTAAAATAAACTAGTCATTATCTTTGGCTGAAATGTTTTCTTCTGTTTCCTGACTGAAAAATGTAAACGTTGAAAGCAACCACAGTGGATGCCAATAGTACCTATAGATGGGCACCCTAGGCCACCAAGAGGCCACACGAGTGCATTGGACACAGAGGTTAAAATAATAATTGCTTAATTCATTTTGTTGAATATTGTCCTTGCTTTGTCTCTTACTGATAGTCTAGCTTTCCTAAGACTTCCAATCTGATTTCCCTCGTGTTCTTAATTATATATGTCCACAGCGTTCTTGAGTTGATCCAAGACATAAAAACAAAATGTTGTTTCTGAGTTCCTCTATAAGTCCCTGGCTTTGGGAGTTCTGTTTGAAAGCAAGCTTTCTTACAGTGATCAATATCGGTATGATAAGGAACAATAGCTTAGTTGTCAACTATCACGGTTCACATGCCTCTTAAGACTTTAAATGTTTTGTGTGATTCTGATATTTCATCTCACATTTCCCTCTTCTCTGTTATCCAATTATTGGTTAATGATACCAAAGTGTAACACACTTTCAGGGTGTTGTGTACCCTTCAAATCTTTTCAGAACTGATTTAATACTATTTTACAAGCCTGTGCAATTCATCCAAACCCTTAAATCATTTTTCTTTACCCAGCTTAAAGCCTTTCAGTTCTATCCCTCCACTGATAAGGCTTAACATTATAACAGCTTAAGATGTTCTTGCTCTTAGATGTGTAAGGGGAAATAATTGTTGTATCATTGCCAGTGTTTATCACGGAGTTTTTTGTGGAGCACATCACAGAGTACTAAAACAACCAACATTTACCAAATTGGTAAATGTTACCAAACATTTACCAATTTCCATATTTAGAAAATGTCTTTGAACAGGAAATGACAATTGTGGCCAAGTTAACTGTGACTTGCTTCCAGTATATTTTCAGCAGCATTAGTTTCAGAATAACCAAAGCCCCACATTGAACATATTACTTTTCTTCAAAAACAAATACGGAAGAGCAAAGAAAAAATCTATTATGCATTGCTTATAAAATAAAGTTGAAAATTTTACTTTTTTATTGAAAGTTATAGTTTTTCCCAGCACCCACTCCATTTCTACAAACCCAATATTTTTCTTCATTCAGTGTGACTACTTTTCTAGTTTTTGCCTTCCTAAGTATGTCAGTCATAACTCATTTTTTATTTTCTCAACATTCTTATCATTGTGGAATAATTATTTTGGCACACCCTATATTTCCTGTTCTTTGAGGATAAGTTTTCATGTCATATTCATTACTGCAGCCCTTATTTACATGGAATAATGCCTTGGATATAGTAGATACTCATTAAACAATTCCTGAAAATTTACTGAATGTAAAAATGGAAAGAGCATAAAATATGAACTGGAAGTACTGGGTTATAATTCTGGCTCTTCTCCTAAAAATATGCCTTTGGATAAATGAGACAGACAGACTCTTAAGGTGGCCCTATAATCTCTACCTCCTAATGTCCACACCCTTGTGTGATCCCTTTCTCTATGGTGTAGACAGGCCCATGACTTGCTTTTAATCAGTAAAATTCAGCAAAGTGATGAGATGTAAGAGGTTACCTAATTACACTGTGTAACGTTACAGTGCTCATACTGATAGGGTTTCTTTCCCTTGCTGACTCTGAGGAAGCAAGTGCTATATTGGGGAACTACACATGGCAAGGACTGTGAATGGCCTCTAGGAGCTGAGGGAGGCCTCTAACAAATAGCCAGTAAGAAACTAAAACCCTCAGTCCCACAACCACAAGGAACTGAATTCCTCCAACACTTGAATGAACTTGAAAGTAGGTTCTGTCCCAGTTGAACCTCACATGAGGCTGCAAACTTGGATAACATCTTTATTGCAGCCAGGTGATACACCAAGCAGGGGACACAGATAAACTGTGTTCAGATACGTGACCCACAAAAACTGCCAGGAAACAAATGTGAGTTGTTTTACGCTGCTATGTTTGTGGCAATATCATTATATAGCAATAGAAAAGTAATACAGTAAGTGACTCACTGAATAATGGTCTTCATAGTTGTAAAATGTAAATAAAATTGTCTGTCCTACCTTAGTCATAGTATTTAAAAACAGTTAAAATGAAAAGACAATATATTTAAGAGCACTTTAAAATGCTAGAACACTATATGATCATTGTATTTTAAGGGAAACACTTTACTAATGTGACTTCATTTATTCTTCCAACAACACTTTGGAGGATGTAATATTATCATCCCTCTTTTATACCCAAGGAAACTATTATACCTATTAGATGAAGACCATGAATCTCAGAGTGGTCAAGTAACCAGCTTAAGGTAACACAGGTTGTAAATGGGGGAGCTCAAATTTAAACTCTGTATTAAATTCTAAACCATGACACTTACTACTGATTGCTAGTAAAACGAAGTATGTTTAAAACCATGTAGGGCCCATACCTATGCCTGAATATTTTCAGGAGTCTACAGGGCAGATTTAGCATTTTAAAATTATAATAAATATTATAATTCTTAGGTTTAATGAAGTAAACTAATTTCCCTAAAACAGGTAATCACAAACGCTATATCCCATAACAAGTTTGATTCAACAACAATAACAGACATTTATCAGGGATTTATGCGTCAGGCCATCTTTGAGCACATAACTTATATTATCTCAATTAACAAGAAATTGAAACAAAAAATTTAATTGATGATATTTTTCAATAAAATTATCACCTTTATGTAGTTTTCCTAGCTTTTAGAAAGTAACCAAAATAAACCTGGAAAACTCATTTCTGTTCTCCATTATGCTAAGAGCTTGTTACATCATTTTCTAGAAACTGAATAAATATTAAGGAAGGATCGAGAGACTTATGCAAATAGTGCCAATAGCAAATAATGCTAATCGTTAAGTCCTACCATGGCTAATGGGTAGAGGGATGTATTGGAAGGCACATTTCTGGTCTCTTGCCATAACTTAATCACTCTTTCTCAGAGGAGAACTTGACATCCATCGGGCCATTCTGTCACCAAGTAGACTCATGATGCCAGATAAACTAGAAACAGGACCCACTCTCTGCTTCTCTCTCTAGATGCCTAACTCCTTGATCAATTAGAAGGGCCAGTGCCTTAATCCATACCTCCTTAGCAGTAGAAAGATTAGGCCAGGGAACTTCTTGAAGGCTCAGATGAACAGGCACATTTATCAGATATCCTTTACCTGAAGAGCATTAACTTTAATCCTACTAGGAAAAGAGTAGGAACCTCCATTTTGGCATCAGGTCCAAATTGCATTCTTTCATTCATTGCCATCAAAACGATTGATGGTTTAGGCTTACTTGTCTGTGTGTGCAGTTCTCAATCAGTTGGGACATTAGGGGCAAGGGTGGTGAGTGACTGACACCCAAAATTGCCAGTAGTGCCCTTTAACTACTGGAGGTTCTGTCACTTTGCATCCCCCTCTGCCTTTGGTGAATGACTTTATTGAATTATTTTTGAAAAATCTATAAAAATGACTCCCAAACCTGTATTACTCTTTGTTCATCGAATTCTAATCCAACAATCTCCAACTTCTAGCCACTTACAAGTCATTACCAATTGAATATCATATTGTACCTTGAAATTAACCACTTTGATTCCTAAATTGTGATGATGAACATTTGGAGCACTAGTTAAACCTGTAACTTTTCAGCTCCTTCCCCACTGGTTCTTCACTGGATTCTAGAATTTGTATTTTTAATCAGTACGTGACTTAATAAAGTGTGATTGACTTGAGGGGCTGAAAGACCTCTCAATTACTCTTTGGCAATATCTCTTTTTCCCTAATGACCGATGGTGCCCTGTGAGAGCCACATTATACTCTGTACCTATGTTCCCAACTTACCTGTAGCCATCTTTGATGTCAGGAATGTTCACATCCTACATTTGATTCCTAACCTAATAGTGATTTTATAACAAGCTTCCAGATGCATCAGACCCTTTACTTAATCAAACAGTTCCAGATATTTTAAAAAATTGTCATTATGGAAAATTGCAAACATATATAAAAGTGGCAAGAATAGTTTAATAAAACTCTGTATACCCATGGCTAGTTTCAACAGTTAACCATTCATCTCTACCTCATTCATTTCCCCTCACCTCTGATTCTTTTGAAATAAATTTCAGACATATTTCATTTGTAAATATTTTAGTATGACTCTCTAAAAGATAATATATCTTTTTTAAAAATCTCAATACCATTTTCATGCATATAAAATAATCAGTTATTTCTTAATATTAGCAAATTTCCAGTTAGTATAAATTAAACTTTTCTCAGATCTTGATCTATCATCATCATCACCACCACCCCACCCTTCTCCTCCTCCTCATCATTTATCTATCTGTCTTCTGTAGCTTTTAGTTTAAGCAGTCAGATTCCAAATATAGGATATACATTGATTTTGGTTGCTATATCCCTTTGATCTGTTTTTGTTTCCTTTCCATTTATTTTTCTTTCTTTACTATTTATTTGTTGAAGAAACCAGATTATATTTTCCTGTAACATTTACCACAGAAATTGTTTATGGTATTTCCTCTGTTCCTTTCATTTTCCATAAGTTGAAGTTAGACTTAGAGAGTTGATCAGATTCAAAATTTGATCTTTAAGCAAGAATACTTCAGAAGAGAACTGTTTGTTTTCATTAGAGGTTTCATCGTATCTCCTTGTCTTTATTTTTGTGATATTACCAGCCATTGATAATCAACATCTGAGTCCATTGTTTCATTTGTGGTACACTGTATGTGATATAGTGATATTCTAATTCTTTCATTCTTTCTTTATTCAATAACTAGAATATTTCCTAGAAAGAAAGTTTACTTCATTAACAACTTATTTCCTTTGAGAGGTATTCCTTTTGGGAAAAAACAGGTGGAATACCTGATTCTTTCCTTTATTTACCTTTATTTATTTCATTAGGTTCCTGAGCACCTTTCAAAGATGACCAGGCAGTTTTGAAAAATAAATATGATGGATACTCATGAATCTAAACATATGTGAAGTGCTTCCTTCCATTGTTGTTACTATCCTCATTGATGCTCAGACTTTCTTATCTCCTCTTCCAGATTTCTTTTTTTTTTTTTGAGTCTTATGATTCCTTTTCTGCCTTTCAATCCACTATATTTACCAAATGTGACATGTGAACCCAGCTTCACTCAGCTAGCTTTTCCTCCTACTTACTTACTTGCTTCAGTGACACCTGGAAGAAGAGTGGGACTAAGTATAAACTCTACTATGCTTTATGTCAGTTATGATTATGGTGATGTCCTGTAGGCAGTCAGATATATGAGTTAAAGGAGGCTAAGCTTGGAGATGAAGGTGTAGGAAACCCTTTCTCGTAAGTAGTAGAGCCATCAAAGACAATGAAATTCCCCAGGGAGACTGAAGAGATAAGAAGGTCACAGCCACAGATTTTACACAAACACGTAAAGAGTGGGCAGAGAAAATAGAGCAAGAGAAAGAAACAAAGAGTGGCTTGAGAGAAAACTGGGCAACAAGGCAGGGTGACTTAAGAGAAGCCAGAGAGGCAGAAAGGAAGTATTTAGAGAACAACCACAGTGAGAGAGGGCTTATAGAGTCTCTTGAATTTATCATTCAAGAGGCAATTTGGTGACCTTCATCAGATGACTAAAGAATGGGTCAGATTGCTTACACAACATGCTCCAAGATTATAGCTAATAAGAGGCTGACTAAGGATCCAAACCCTGGTAGCCAGACTCCCAATTCTCTGCTCTGGCCACTATGCCGTGTGATTAATCAACTGTATTGTGGTTCCCATGGCAAGCTGCTGTCCACATTATCCCTGGAGGTGTAATCATTACAACTTCCTAGCCAGATGGGATTTAGAGTCTATTTGGCTGTCCCTGATGGCTGCAATACAGATCTGAAGTCTCCGCACTCTTGGCCTCATATAAAATGTTAGGAGAGAGGCCAAATTCTCTAGATCTTCCAGCACTTGTATCCTCTGCTCTGAAGTGCAATCCCTCAGTCCATAGCTGCCCTAAGACAAACGAGTGTGTGTGGGGGATACGGGTGCCCACGCACGCGCTTTTATTTGTGTGCCTACCTGTGCTGATGGCATTCCTGTGGTCAAGGACTGCTATACATGTTCTCATTATTTAGTCACAGTTCTAAACACCCTATAGATTAATGGACCTGGCCTCGACAGAGCCAAGCCTGGTCAGTTCCAGACTCCCAGCCCTGAAGTTATAGTGGCTCTGTAGGTTAAGATTAAGAAGGAAGAATCAGCACTATTTCAGAAACAGGCTTCTAATCAGAGAGCCAGAACTCTACCCAATTTGCCTCAGTTCTCTGCATTTCCTCCCAAAGCTCCTCTAGCTAAGATTTCTAATCTGGTTCAAGTTGTCTCTGTAATACCTGTTCGCATATTATGTTCCCTTCATGGATTATCCTTCCACTTCTGAGTTCTATTCTGTTCATTCATTTATGCATCATGCATTCATTAGTTTACTTATTCATTTAGTAAGCATGGTGGCTTTGCTAATGCTGTTCTTTCCCCCTGAGAGTCCCTATCCTTGTGGGAAGGATAGTGGTATCTTATCCATCCAACTTTACTCCTCTCACTGCACTGGACTTAGCGCCCCTCCTCTGTGCTCTCCTAACACTGCTTTCATATTCTACCGTAGTACATTACAGGGAAGTTATCTGTTTTCTCTTTGAGTAAGATCTCTGAGAAGAGGGAAATGTTTTGTACATTGTTGTGTCTCACATATATAGAAGCTCAATAATAAATATTTATTGTGGTGAACAATATTTGTTCAGAGCACGGTATGTGAAAATCACATAATCCTATCTGAATTGGGTTTTCCAGATGTTCAGGGGTTGATAAAGTCTGAAATATCAATGAAATACAGATGAACTATAGTACTTTCATAATTTATTTGACTTAGTATTTACATATATATATATATGATTTTGAATATAAACCTTTAATATAAGCCTGGGTGTATATATGTATATATGCATATGTGTTAAGGGAAGGTCTAGATCTTGGTCTGTAGGCTACAAGCAGGTATTGTAGGCTACAATTGTAGGCTGCAGTTTGGTAAGCCCCATAAAGAATCTGGAGGGGAGAGACAGCACTTCCAACTTTAATGGTACAACTTAAATCTCCTCTCCTTCCTGCCCTTACCACCTCCTTTTTGTATCTGGGTCTCCTTATTTTGAAAGTTTATAACATTACCTACTTGTAGTGCCTAGTAGATACTAGAATGATGAGCTCTTTCATATCAAAAGTATACTTACCTTGCATTTTGAGCTGCACCCTAAGCAACAGGAGGGTCAAGGTTGTGCCTTATTTGTATATGTTGCCTGAAAAATGTGTAGACTGGAACTGCAACATAGTGGAAACTTGGTGAACTCTCAGGGATGAGTGGATACCTGTGGAGAGTCCATGCATGTCACTTAGTTTAAATTAGTTTAAACAGCGTGCAGACTTGGGGACAAAAAGCACATGATTTCTGATGGGGCTACTGGAATATTTGACTCTGTCCTCAAACAAAAGTAGAAGCAAATACCTCTCTGGGTTTGGATTATGCCTAAAGTTTTCAAACCATCAACAGCGAATGAAAAAGGGTCATTTCATTGTGAGTTCTCTGAGGTTTCTGCTGAAGCAAGAAGATGGGGTAATGATGACTGGATTTTTTAGAGGAAACTTGCCATGCTGCTCTGTGAGAGAGTTAAGATGTATGTTTAGTGTTTGAAAGACTTCCCAGGTATGAAGAGAGATGTTCAGCAAAAAGTTATTGAGTCTTGAATAATTTTAACACCACCAACAGAGACCCCCCCCCCAAAAATGACCATCTGTTTATGTTTCTAAGAATTATCCTTTTTCATTGTGTTCATGAAATGTGGCCTTTTGTATGTCTAGAAGAAATGTCATCCCTAAATATTTAATACTATTGGGTTTCCAACTTGAAAAGAAGAAAAAATTGGAAGAAAAGAATACTTTCAGTGACAATTCTTTGAATTTTTGATGCCCGCTTCCTTTTCTGCAGAACAGTGAATGTTTCTTAACAAATTAATCTGGCTGTTATATAGTAAGCTTTCTGGTTAGCCTTTGCCATTTTTATGGGTGTGGGGGGGTCACTTTTATAAAATTTCTGGAATTTGCTTGGTACATGGTTGGTGTTAGTATATATCTGTTTCTCTCTCTATCTCTACCTTGTGAATATCTCTCATATCCCTTGAAGGGCAAAGACCAGTTTCAATTATGCTGTTATGCCTCTTTTTGTTTTTATTGAAATATAATTGACATATAACATAGTTTTAGGTATATAACATAATGATTTGATATGTGTATATACTGCAAAATTATTACTGCAATAAGTTTAGTTACCATACAACAACACACATAGTTACAAATTTCCTTTTTCTTGTGAGGAGAACTCTCTTAGCAACTTTCAAATATACAATACAGTATTGTTAACTATAGTCACCATGCTGTACATTGTATCCCCAGGACTTATTTATTTTATAACTGGAAGTTGGTACCTTTACTGACTACTGTATGTGCCTTATTTAGGATGTCAGACCAGGTACTCAGGATTTTAAGATCATAAATCTTGAAATCATACATCAGACAAGGTAGCTTTCTTGTATGTGTTTCATGATGAAAGATAAACACATTATATGAATGCAATTTTCTCTAAATTGAATGAAGTGTGCAATTTTCTTGGCTTTGTTAAAATTTAATGCTTTTGAGGATTATCATTTTATTTATTGAGCCTCAAAACTCAAATGCAATTAAGAGATAAAGAAAGTCATTTTGGTGCCTGGTGAGTGACCAGGTTCATTTCTTTGCTCACTGGAGGACAAACTCCTGAATCACTGATAGGTGTTTCATTCCTAATGAAAGCTACACTCATAATTGCCTGGTCAGTTGTTATGAGATTCAATACATTGATCAAAACACTTGTTCAAAATTATCTTCTTGATAATTGCTTTGTAGCCTGTTTGTTCCTTTTGGTTATTGCTGCTGCTGCTGCTGCTGGAACACAGATGACCACTTGACGAATCTCAAGTCATATTTTGGTGTCCTCCCCTCAAAGAAATCAAATCACTCCATCAACATTGCCACCTGCACTGCCTTTTTCAACAGAAAACGCATAATGGACACACATTAGTCATTGTATTACACTTAATTTTGGTTCTGACTCTAACATTAATTGTTTTCATATTGACCAATTTTGCTTAACTGCTCGGGGCCTTAGTTTTCTTATTTATAAAATATATGGACTTGACAAGACGTTTTCCAGGATGCCTTCCAGCTCTGACAGTCCATGATTTTATATGATTGAATGAAATAAAATTAACTGAATGCTATATGGATGCAAGGGATTATGATGTAGGTGAAGATGACTAAAGAAGGCAGGTGGGTTGACATTCTGCTTCAGTTTATCCACAAAGTTATTCACTGCATCAGGATTCACATCACTTTATTCTCTGCTGAGGGTGTGAGCAAGGAGTGATCTTTCATTACCTAGTTATATGATGCTATTCATTTTCTACAACATACTCAAGATTTGTGTGGTTATTTTTGGCACCCTTCATGCATGCACACACATACTCAGAGATACCCAATACTTACTAATGACGCCAGAATCAAAATGTATGCTGTCATTTTTCACTATGGCTATATTATTACTACATTTTACAAGGCTATTGTGGCCAATGTTGGCTTTTATGATTTTTCATTTAAGCTGTGTGTGTGGGTCTTCATGTAGTGTGACAATTCCAGCTGTGTCCTTAATGCTGTCAAATTAATTTATTCCAAGGGACATTTTCTTATTCTAGGTATGTATGATCCAGAAAAACTTACAAGGTATTCTATTCTTTCCTTCTTTCTTCCTTCCTTCCTCCCTCTCTCCCTCCCTTCCTTTTTTTCTCTCTTCCCTCATCTTTCTTGTCCCTTCCACCAGAGTAAATTCTGCTTTTGAGTCAGTTTTTATTCTATAGACATCTATTATGAAAATAGATGGAGCATGTAAAACGTGGAAGGCAGTGCCTGGCTCAGGTTAGTGGGAACAGTGGATTACTAGAGGAAAGAGAGTGTGTAAGCTGGGGAGAGAGGTGGTGTTAACACAAGCAGTGCTTATTTAATAGCTCCCCTGCCCATTCCTACCTGCCTCGACATTTGCCAGAGTCACCTGGTTTTGGTTTTGGAATAACTCCTTATGCCATCCTCAGCCCAGGTACTCAAGAACCTGAACCATTTAAAACTTCAGTCAAGTATTTTGACAATTTCTTCAAAAATTCTAACCCAGGGAGGAATAAACTAATAAACTATGTGATTAAACTCTGTTCAGTGACAAGAGGCAGTCAATCAAAATATAAGTCCTGGGGGCTTCCCTGGTGGCGCAGTGGTTGAGAGTCCGCCTGCCGATGCAGGGGACGCGGGTTCATGCCCCGGTCCGGGAAGATCCCACATGCCGCGGAGCGGCTGGGCCCGTGAGCCATGGCCGCTGGGCCTGCGCGTCCAGAGCCTGTGCTTATATATATATATATATATATATATATATATATATATATATATGTCCTAAAAATATTCAATAAATATCAGTTGAGTACCCCCTATTATAATCTTTCCTGATGTAGAAAACTTCCATAGATTTTTGCTTGCTTTAACATCCGTATATCCTTTGATAATATTTGAATTTTCCACTAGGACACTTGTTTTCAAATTCTTTGAGTATAACCTACTATAAGCATGTATTTAACACTGCAACCTAGTAAACACTGTTTAGCCTGAAATAAAAGTTTTACAAAGTCATATTTACTTTTATTACCTGTGATATCCTCTGATGTTTTTCTTCTCTTCTCTTCACATTTTTCTCTTCCATACTCTCCCCTTCTATTCCAGCTACCAAAAATAAAAACAAAAAGAATACTGGGTTGTCGCTCACCAAAGTGATTTCTTCATGCACTCATTGTTTTATCCAATTGTTTGAAGAATTGTCCTACTCTTTCCCCTATACATGTGCTTCTGGTAGAATTCACAGAACTCCCAGATCTAATTGTGGAGAATGTGAAGTAACACAGTCAACACATGATGTTTCTCTGACTTATGTGATATTTTCAGCTATGGACATGTGACATAAGCATAATAAGTTATCTTGAATCTTTGTTGTTTGGTAAGACATTCTGCCCTTTCTGATAGACTTGAGGTGGTGAAGATATAGAATCTAGGGCTGCTGCAGCAATGTCACACAAATGACAAGAGAGCTCTCTGAAAATGAAACCTACAGACAGAGCCTTTCTGAGAGATGGAAGGAAATTTTACAGGATTGAGTACTAAGGTTGGGGGAAGTTAACTGACTGGTCCAAGATCACATATGTAGAAAGTTATAGAGTTAAAATTAGGATAGGTTTGTTTGATTCCAAAGCTGATGCTTTTTGTATTCTATCATTTTCCAATAAGGACCTTACAATCATGTTGTAGAAGCAAGGGCACAAGTAATATAGAAGCACACAAGTAATTGTAATTGTTGGATCTGGGTAAGGAGAAAGAATCACAATTAAAGGGAACAGTATCATATAAGAAAAGGAGGCAGAAACATGGAGAGAGTGTGTGTGTGGGTTCCTTGAGTTGGGAGGAGGACTTTGCTTATGGTAAAAGAGGACTTTGTGGTAGAGCAGAAGGCTGGTGGAGAAGGGTTGGCCCAGAAAATCTGGACATTTCTATTCCTATGGTAATTTTACTTCATTTTTAATTAAAGGGAGAAAGTTTTATGAATCTAAGAAACACTATCCTTCCCCAAGGCTAAAGGGATAATCATTTGCACATTCAATTATGTATCCCCCGAAAGAATGAACGCTATTTAATGAACTCCAGGTACACAAAAAAATATCTTTCACTTTAGTAAGGTGAACCCTCTAAAAGTGAAGTGTAGGTGGGTTGCCAGTTTTGCAGGGTTGCATGTTTTGAGGGACAGTGAAGAGTATTGTTTCTCATTTAATTTTCAGCATTATAAAAGCTTATGTCTCCATTTCCTCTAAAAACATCTGTTAAACTACCAAGCTGATTCAAGCAAACAAAAGAAGTTGAAAGAAAGACCAAATGCTCTGTCTCCAAGAAGACATATTTAGCCTGGTTTGAATTGACATTCATATGCATTCAAAAGCAATTCACCTCTTGAAAAAGCAGCACAACAGGAGTTTGGAGTACTCCTTGTTTTCCAGCATTTTAGAGCTCCATTTCGGGAAGAGGAAGGCCTGTGGAACCTACTCTCATTAGTTGTATTTCTAGCTCAATAAGGCAATAAGCAGACAGCCTTATCAGCTGTTTGGCTTGATAGTCCAGAGTGGATTAAAAACTAAAGAGAAAAAAAAAAAAATTCTTATTCTAACCACCAGCTTAAAATATCCCCCACCTCTGGAGTTCTTTATTTTATTTTATTTTATTTTTTTATACAACAGGTTCTTATTAGTTATCTGTTTTATACACATTAGTGTATATATGTCAGTCCCAATCTCCCAATTCATCCTACCACCACCACACCCCTTCCCCCCTTGGTGTCCATACGTTTGTTCTCTACATTTGTGTCTCTATTTCTGCCTTGCAAACCAGTTCATATGTACCATTTTTCTAGATTCCACATAGATGCGTTAATATACGATATTTGTTTTTCTCTTTCTGACGTACTTCACTCTGTACGACAGTCTCTAGGTCCATCCACATCTCTACAACTGACCCAATTTCGTTCCTTTTTATGGCTGAGTAATATTCACTGTATATATGTACCACATGTTCTTTATCCATTAGTCTGTCAGTGGGCATTTAGGTTTCTTCCGTGACCTGGCTATTGTAAATAGTGCTGCAATGAACATTGGGGTGCAAGTGTCTTTTTGAAATATGGTTTTCTCTGGGTATATGCCCAGTAGTGGGATTGCTGGGTCATATGGTAGTCCTATTTTTATTTTTTTAAGGAACTTCCATACTGTTCTCCACAGTGGCTGTATCAATATACATTCCCACCAACAGTGCAGGAGGGTTCCCTTTTCTCCACACCCTCTCCAGCATTTGTTGATTTTCGGATGATGCCCATTATAACCGGTGTGAGGTGATACCTCATTGTAGTTTTGATTTTCATTTCTCTAATGATTAGTGATGTTGAGCAGCTTTTCATGTGCCTCTTGGCCTTCTGTAGGTTTTCTTTGGAGAAATGTCTATTTCGGTCTTCTGCCTCCTTTTTGATTGGGTTGTGTTTTTTTTTTTTTAATATTGAACTGCATGAGCTGTTTATATATGTTGGAGATTAATCTTTTGTCCGTTTATTCATTTGCAAGTATTTTCTCCCATTCTGAGAGTTGTCTTTTCACCTTTTTTATAGTTTCCTCTGCTCTGCAAAAGCTTTTAAGTTGAATTAAGTCCCATTTGTTTATTTTTGTTTTTATTTCCATTTCTCTGGGAGGTGGGTCAAAGAAGTTCTTGCTGTGATTTTCGTCAAAGAGTGTTCTTCCTAGGTTTTCGTCTCAGAGTTTTAGAGTGTCCGGTCTCATATTTACATCTTTAATCCATTTTGAGTTTATTTTTGTGTATGGTGTGACGGAGTGTTCTAATTTCATTCTTTTACATGTAGCTTTCCAGTTTTCCCAGCACCACTTATTGAAGAGACTGTCTTTTCTCCACTGTATATCCTTGCCTCCTTTGTCATAGATTAGTTGACAATAGGTGTGTGGGTTTATCACTGGGCTTTCTATCCTGTTCCATTGATGTATATTTCTGTTTCTGTGCCAGTACCATAGGGTCTTGATTACTGTAGCTTTGTTGTATAGTCTGAAGTCAGGGAGTCTGATTCCTCCAGCTACGGTTTTTTTCCCCTCAAGATTGCTTGGGCTATTTGGGGTCTTTTGTGTCTCCATACACATTTTAAGATTTTTTGTTCTAGTTCTGTGAAAAATGCCATTGGTAATTTCATCGGGATTGCATTGAATCTGTAGATTGCTTTGGGTAGTATAGTCATTTTCACAATATTGTTTCTTCCAATCCAAGAACATGTTGTATCTCTCCATCTGTTGGTATCACCCTTAATTTCTTTCATCAGTATCTTATAGTTTTCTGCATACAGGTCTTTTGTCTCCCTAGGTAGGTTTATTCCTAGGTATTTTATTCGTTTTGTTGCAATGGTAAATGGGAGTGTTTCCTTAATTTCTCTTTCAGGTTTTTCATCATTAGTGTATAGGAATGCAAGAGATTTCTGTGCATTAATTTTGTATCCTGCAACTTTACCAAATTCATTGATTAGCTCTAGTAGTTTTCTGGTGGCATTTTTAGGATTCTCTATGAAGAGTACCATGTCATCTGCAAACAGTGACAATTTTACTTCTTGTTTTCCAATTTGTATTCCTTTTATTTCTTTTTCTTCTCTGATTGCTGTGGCTAGGACTTCCAAAACTATGTTGAACAATAGTGGTGAGAATGGACATCCTTGTCTTGTCGCTGATCTTAGAGGAAATGCTTTCAGTTTTTCACCATTGAGAATGATGTTTGTTGTGGATATGTTGTATATGGCCTTTATTATGTTGAGGTAGTTTCCCTCTGTGCCCACTTTCTGGAGAGTTTTTATCATAAATGGGTGTTGAATTTTGTCAAAAGCTTTTTCTGCATCTATTGAGATGATCATATGGTTTTTATTCTTCAATTTGTCAATATGGTGTATCACATTGATTGATTTTTGTATATTGAAGAATCCTCGCATCCCTCGGATAAATCCCACTTGATCGTGGTGTATGATCTTTTTAATGTGTTGTTGGATTCTGTTTGCTAGTATTTTGTTGAGGATTTTTGCATCTGTATTCATCAGTGATATTGGTCTGTAATTTTCTTTTTTTGTGGTATCTTTGTCTGGTTTTGGTATCAGGGTGATGGTGGCCTCATAGAATGAGCTTGGGAGTGTTCCTTCCTCTGCAGTTTTTTGGAAGAGTTTGAGAAGGATGGATGTTAGCTCTTCTCTAACTATTTGATAGAATTCATCTGTGAAGCCATCTGGTCCTGGACTTTTGTTTGTTGGAAGATTTTTAATCACAGTTTCAATTTCATTACTTGTGATTGGTCTGTTCAGATTTTCTATTTCTTCCTGGTTCAGTCTTGGGAGGTTATACTTTTCCCAGAATTTGTCCATTTCTTCCAGGTTGTCCATTTTATTGGCATAGAGTTACTTGTAGTAGTCTCTTAGGATGCTTTGTATTTCTGTGGTGTCTGTTGTAACTTCTCCTTTTTCATTTCTAATTTTATTGATTTGAGTCCTCTCCCTCTTTTTCTTGATGAGTCTGGCTAATGGTTTATCAATTTTATTTATGTTCTCAAAGAACCAGCTTTTAGTTTTATTGATCTTTGCTATTGTTTTCTTTGTTTCTATTTCATTTATTTCTCCTCTGATCTTTATGATTTCTTTCCTTCTGCTAACACTGAGTTTGTTTGTTCTTCTTTCTGTAGTTCCTTTAGGTGTAAGGTTAGATTGTTTATTTGAGATTTTTCTTGTTTCTTGAGGTAGGCTTGTAGAGCTATAAACTTCCCTCTTAGAACTGCTTTTGCTGCATCCCATAGGTTTTGGATCATCGTGTTTTCATTGTCATTGTCTGTAGGTATTTTTGGATTTCTTCTTTGATTTCTTCAGTGATCTCTTGGTTATTTAGTAACGTATTGTTTAGCCTCCATGTGTTTGTGTTTTTTACGGTTTCTTCCCTGTAATTGATTTCTAATCTCATTGCATTGTGGTCAGAAAAGATGCTTGATATGATTTCAATTTTCTTAAATTTACTGAAGTTTGATTTGTGACCCAAGATGTGATCTATCCTGGAGAATTTTCCACGTGCACTTGAGAAGAAAGTGTAATCTGCTGTTTTTGGATGGAATGCCCTATAAATATCAATTAAATCTGTCTGGTCTATTGTGTCATTTAGAGCTTCTGTTTCCTTATTTATTTTCATTTTGGATGATCTGTACATTGGTGTAAATGAGGTGTTAAAGTCCCCCACTATTATTGTGTTACTGTTGATTTCCTCTTTTATAGCTGTTAGCGGTTGCCATATGTATTGAGGTGCTCCTATGTTGGGAGCATATATATTTATAATTGTTATATCTTCTTCTTGGATTGATCCCCTGATCATTATGTAGTCCTTCCTTGTCTCTTGTGACATTCTTTGTTTTAAAGTCTATTTTATCTGATATGAGAATTGCCACTCCAGCTCTCTTTTGATTTCCATTTGTATGGAATATCTTTTTCCATCCCCTCACTTTCATTCTGAATGTGTCCCTAGGTCTGAAGTGGGTCTCTTGTAGACAGCATATATATGTGTCTTCTTTTTATATCCATTCAGCAAGCCTGTGTCTTTTGGTTGGAGCATTTAATCCATTCACGTTTAAGGTAATTATTGATATGTATGTTCCTGTGACCATATTCTTAATTCTTTTGGGTTTGTTTTTGTAGGTCCTTTTCTTCTCTTGTGTTTCTTACTTAGAGACATTCCTTTAGCATTTGTTGTAGAGCTGGTTTGCTGGTGCTGAGTTCTCTTAGCTTGTGCTTGTCTGTAAATCTTTTGATTTCTCCATTGAATCTGAATAGATCTTGCCAGTTAGAGTAATCTTGGTTGTAGGTTCTTCCGTTTCATCACTTTAAGTATATCATGCCACTCCCTTCTGGCTTGTAGAGTTTCTGCTGAGAAATCAACTGATAACCTTATGAGAGTTCCCTTGTATGTCATTTCCTGCTTTTCCCTTGCTGCTTTTCAAATTTTTTTTGTCTTTTATTTTTGTGAATTTGATTACTATGTTTCTCGACTTGTTTCTCCTTGGGTTTGTCCTGCCTGGGACTGTCTGTGCTTCCTGGACTTGGGTGGCTATTTCCTTTCCCATGTTAGGGAAGTTTTCTATTATAATGTCTTCAGATATTTTCTCAGGTCCTTTCTCTCTCTCTTCTCCTTCTGGGACCCCTATAATGCAAATGTTGCTGCATTTAATGTTGTCCCAGAGGTCTGTTAGGCTGTTTTAATTTCTTTTCAGTCTTTTTTCTTTATTTTGTTCTGTGGCAGTTATTTCCACTATTCTGTCTTCCAGGTCACTTCTGTTTTCTTCTGCCTAAGTTATTCTGCTACTCATTCCTTCTAATCTATTTTTCATTTCAGTTATGTTATTGTTCATCTCTGTTTGTTTGTTCTTTAATTCTTCTAGATCTTTGTTAAGCATTTCTTGCATCTTCTCGATCTTTGCCTCCGTTCTCTTTCCTAGCTCCTGGATCATCTTCACTATCATTATTCTGAATTCTTTTTCTGGAAGATTGCCTATCTCCATTTCATTTAGTTGTTTTTCTGGGGTTTTATCTTGTTCCTTCATCTGGTACATAGCCCTCTGCCATTTCGTCTTGTCTGTCTTTCTGTGAATGTGGTTTTTGTTCCACAGGCTGCAGGATTGTAGTTCTTCTTGCTTCTGCTGTCTGCCCTCTGGTGGATGAGGCTATCTAAGAGGCTTGTGCAAGCTTACTGATGGGAGGAACTGGTGGTGGGTAGAGCTGACTGTTGCTATGGTGGGCAGGGCTCAGTCAAACTTTAATTCTCTTGTCTGCTGATGGGTGGGGCTGCATTCCCTCCCTGTTGGTTGTTTGACCTGAGGCGAGCCAGCACCGGAGCCTACGTGGCTCTTTGGTTGGGCTAATGGTGGACTCTGGAAGGGCTCATGCCAAGGATTGCTTCTCAAAACTTCTTCGGCCAGTGTCCTTGTCCCCACGGTGAGCCACAGCCACACCCTGCCTCTGCAGGAGACCCTCCAACACTAGCAGGTAGGTCTGGTTCAGTCTCCTATGATCCCTATGGCATCACTGCTCCTTCCCCTGGGTCCTGATATACACACTACTTTGTGTGTGCCCTCCAAGAGTGGAGACTCTGTTTCCCCCAGTCCTGTCAATGTCCTGCAATCAAATCCCACTAGCTTTCAAAGTATGGTTCTCTGGGAATTCCTCCTCCCGTTGCCAGACCCCCAGGTTGGGAAGCCTGACATGGGACTCAGAACCTTCACTCCAGTGGATGGAGTTTTGTGGTATAATTGTTCTCCAGTTCGTGAGTCACCCACCCAGTGGTTGTGGGATTTGATTTTATTGTGATTGTGCCCCTCCTACCATCTCATTTTAGTTTCTCCTTTGTCTTTGGACGTGGGGTGTGTTTTTTGGTGAGTTCCAGTGTCTTCCGGTTGATGATTGTTCAGCAAGTAGTTGTGATTCTGGTGCTCTCGCAAGAGAGAGTGAGCACACATCCTTCTACTCTGCCATCTTGAACCAATTTCCCACCTCCAGAGTTTTTTCCCCAATATCCTAATTCCTCATGGCACTTAACAACTGTTAGTAATTATTTGTTTACTTGTGTATTGTATATCTTCCCAGTATAAATGTTCATTTAACAAGAGCAGGAAACTTCCCTCCTGGTGTATCCAGGCACCTTGCCACTTATAGGTGTTTGATGAATATAATTAAACGAATAAATGAATGAATGAATGAATAGAATTCCTGTCTCAGGGTAATAGATATCATACCCAAAGCTTGCTTGAGTCTTAAGTTACCATTACATTTCAGTTTATTATTTTACTTTTTGACATTAAACGTCCTACATATGGTAGACTGATTGGTGACTTATAATTTTGGTGTATGTTATCCTTTTTCTCTCCCTCCTAATTTAGTAGCTGATAACCCTTTCAACTGTGAACTATCCAGAGGAAGAATAATAGGTATGCCATATTCCTTGTGTTTAACTTCATAAGGTGCTCCTATAAAGTAGCAAAAATTAAAAATGAAAATAGGTGTGGTACGTCCAATTTCCTTCTCCTACCCAGCTTCCAGAATGAAGTCAATCATAAATCCTCCAATTAGGGAAAGGGGTAGAGAAGAAGAGAGTGCATTGATTGGGTTTGTGACATTGTTTGCACCACCCCCCTGGGGATACTGGGCATGAGGATGGGGTGGACAGATATTAGCAGGATCGGTGTTTAGCAGAGCTTTGCCTGTGCAGCCCAGAGTTCTGATGATAGGCAAATGATAGGTGATATGTCTCTTGGACATAAAGCAGAATTTGTAGAGCAGAGATGCTCAGTGGTTTGTTAGGAGCAAAGTGAGTGTCTGCTGGCAACTCCAAGCCTTCTAGGGCTTCAGGATGGGCTAGCAGAATAGGTTGACCTTCCCAGTGCCATGGGAAAGGTGTAGAAGGGCTAAAGGAGGACTGAAAGCATCAAAAGCATTAGGGTATGAACAAGGAAGGCCCTGTCAACTGAAAAAAAATGGACAACCTAAAAGTTGACAATTATGTTTTATTTGGCAGAGAAAACTGAGGACTTAAGCCCGGGATGCAGCCTCTCAGATAGCTCTGAGGGACTGCTCCGAAGAGGTAAAGGAAGAGCCAGGATAGATAGGAGTTTTTGCAACACAGAGCTGGTAGTCAGAACTTCAAAAGATTACTGTTAATTCAAGAAAACAGTAACATCTCAAGTTAAGGAATTTAATGCTTTTCTGTGTATGGGAAGTTGCAAGAGTCTGGGCTTACCGAAATCATTCCTTTGATAAGCACCTCAGCTATCTGAGGCCAGTATCCTGCTTTTCTCTATCCTGAATCCCTTCGGGGTACACAGTTGGGGTGACTGGAGTGGTTGAGGGCTTGGCAGTGGGCAGCCCATTTGTCTCCATCCTGAGTTCCCTCAGGGCTCACCATCTGGGGGCTGTAGTGGCTTGATGGCTGCAATATCCAGGCAACATTTTTTCACTTACAGCCCCAAGTAATCATACTGGATCTACAAACCGAAGGCTGAGGCAAGACTTAGGACACCTCTGTAAAATAACAGGAATAGAAACCATCAACCCAAATCTTTGGCCAGATGACTTTTCACCTCAGTGGGTATCAGTATGAAGGGGATGTGTCTGAAGACCACATAAGACAGAGCACATCTCACAGAAGGTCAGCTTATGATGTAACCATAAACAGACTATGGAATAGGGCTTCTCCTTTTTTCTCCATTATTGCTTTTGTCATCGCAGTTACGTTTTCTAGAGATTTGAATCCATATGGGGAAAGGAAGAGAGAGAGTAAAATCTGAGAGTGGTTTTAAAAATCTGAATACGGCTGCATTATACACCTGAATTGATTGAGAAGTGCCTGAATGGGAAGAAATTTACCTGAAGGCAACTTGATGTCAGTTTTCTGCTTCTGAGCAGGAATGGGAGCTTAATGATAGAAATTATATTTGGCTATAGAAAAATAAATTACAATTTTGCATGTATCAGTTTGTGATTGAAAATTTGAATCCATTATATAGTCCCAGCAATTTAATTTTTCTTTTATGGTTACAACTCCTGATGATTTTCTCTTTTTTAAAATATCTACTATCACTCATTTGTATGCTTCACCTTTTTTTCTGGGGCTATTCATCATTTAACTAGTTCACAGATAGTTGTTAAAACAATGAAGAAAAGTCAGAGAAGTGTTTATTCACTGTAGTTAAAGGAAAAAAATTCTTCCCCCTCTTCTCTTCTTGTCTCTGCTTGTGCTGTTTCCCTTGCCTAAAATATTCTCCCCTTTCTACTTAATCAAATCCTATTGATCAAGGCTTCATTCAGATCTTACCACTGCAATTCAGGTTTCTCTGGTTGCTCTAGCTCAACATTGCAGTCACCTTCCCTAAACTCTCAAAGAATGTGCAGTCCCTACTAAACAGTTAAGGGCTGAATTATAATGGCCTGCTTTGGTTGTTTTTCTAAAAAATAATTATTTTCTTATTTTATCAATTAGATTGTGATCTCCCCAAGATCTTCCTTATATTTCTTTGAACACAAGATCTTAGGTAAATGGGTAATAATTGCTACTGATTGATTGAAATGTCACATTTAGATCCAAAGCAACATTTTGACTTAGAATATAAGTTAAGTGGACTTATATACCCTGGATTCCTCTGTGTAATCCCAGCCAATCAACTAATTACTTTCAAAGGAGGTGACCAATATGATTCCAATTTGAGAGGCCACGACACATGCTAAATTCAACTTAATATATGATATGCTTTCCAAATGGCATAATATTGGGTGGATTTCAATGACATAAGACAGGTGGATAGAGTTCACATGCTAAGTTTATATGATTTTGTTCCGAGCCTTAATAGCCCTATTAATCCAGCAAAACCTTGCCTTGCCCCTTTGTCTCTCCTTTCCTCATCTCCTACTGCTTAGAGTGTTAGCTTTAAGTACCTGGGGCATATTCAGAGCCAAATCCATTCAAAGAATGGGGGGTATGTCTAATAAAAGTGGTAATGCAGTGGCTTGGATCACTGCCCTCAGGGGAGTGTAAAAGTTGTGCTGAGATCCAAACTGAAGAATAGGAAAAAGAATACTTCCTGCCTGGTCTTCAAGTTGAGAATGCATTATAATTTTCATCTGCCCTGTTGATTTTTGATGCCTATACCCAGTTAGTTAGTAATCTTTAATGTCAGTTAGACATTCTTTCAAGTCATTTTTCATAGACATCCAGGTGGATGATGGGGATGGATTTGTACCCATCATCTGACCATCATTTTAGCTCTTATTTGACTTGGCAGGTTGATGAAGAGCTGTATTTGCACATTGGCAGATTCCTTGATGGGCCCATTTTTAATATTGACAGCATGAGGTGACTTTCCCAGTTTCAGCTTTTTGTTTGCTGAAGTTTATCCTTCATCCTTATGTTCTTATTCATTATCGCAGTCCTCTTCCATCTTTTGCATCTTCAGTTTTGAGCAAATTCTCCAGCAGTTATTATACTTATTATTATGATCTAATTTGTATTACAATTCTAGTGACAAATATGTATTCTCTTTGTTGAGAAGATGGACTAGCTTGTGAGATAAGAAAGAATTCTTTTATTTAACTTGCAGAGTGTCATCATGATGACTCCTTGACCTAAATCCTCAAAGATCCTTCCTCTTTTTTCCATTACCTTCATTTAACGGAATTTGTTTTATTATATTTTCTAAATAATCACATGGTGATTTTTTGCAGCTATTAGTAATGACTAATAAAGTCACTCTTTAGTGGCAAGGGGAGGACATACAGGATCTAAGTAGGAATTGTTAGGACACATGGATAATTCCATGTTTAGACAAGCAAATTTGTCTTGGAAAATTACCAGTGGAGACCTGCTTCACATGTCTGTTACCTTGAGCAAGAATATTCAGGAACACGAAAGGTAGATACAGACTTCACTTCGCAGTTACAAGACACCATGATGACGTAAACTTTTCCTGGTGTTTTGAAAACAGTATTCTCTACTGTTTACTGACATATAAGTTTGGTTTCTCTGATAGATATTGCACTGCTTTTAATCTGAGTCTCATCCTCGTACGGCATTTTCATTTTTATTCCCTTTGCCTCAGTGCTACCCTATGGGCCCTGCAAAACTGCACTTAGCATTGGATTGACAGATACTCTATCCCACGATCTGAGCCTAAGATAATCATAGGTATTTCCTCCCTTTGATAAAATTAAATTATTTACTTCCTTTGATAAAATTTTTAAATTCACAGGGGGTACCTGGTCCACCATCATTTAGAAAGTGATTAGAAATACATTGTTCATCTAGTTTTCACAACTTTTTCCATCTGCAAATGATGTGACCTGTAATATTGTAATGCTTCAGAATCACACTCTTTTTGCTAGGATGTGGGAATATAAATCCTTATATAAATGTTAACTCTGAAAGAACACTTCAGACTCTTTGTGGAATTATAAATGAACTTCTGAATTAGAGAATAACGAGATTGATAAGGTCATAGAAGCTGATAATTTGGTTCTGGTAAATGTGGCAGTTTGTTCATAGGCACTGAACTACAATTGTTTCTGAATTTCTACTAACGTTTTAAAAGAACATTAAAATAAAGGGATAATAGTTACGTCAGGCCAAGAGGCCAGAACGCGTGCCATCTGCAAGTCAGGAGTTTCCGAAGTGTAACAGAAGAGAAAGTCAGTTCGAGGAAAGACTGGCCAGCTGGTAGTTTGTTTTATGAGAAGGAAAAGTCTTCCTGGGAAGTAAAATGGCAGAGGCTCCTGAAGGAGCTCTACTATCAACCATGAACCTGGAGAAGCAAGAAAGGAGATGAGGGTGGGTTATGGGAAAGGACTGAGAAAGGAAAAGAATTCAGTGCTCCCATTGCCCTTGGGGAGACACTGGGGATCAATTCTGGTGCTAGCTCAAGGTTTATCTTTCAGGTGGAGAGCCACTCTAGTGCGGGCACTGGCCTGCCTTGTTGTCACCTGGGCAGTGATACTAGTTAAAGGAGGGCACTTTATCTCTGTGGGCTTCAAGCCACCGCAGCTTCAGTGCTTTCTCACTCTACTACCACACTCACAACACTTTTGACATCAGATGTGTGGCATTTTTTTCCACGTCAAGCGATTCTCTGTGACACTAGCTGGGTGTCCTATAATTCAATTTAATTTACAATAACCAGAGTTAACATAGACCCACAGGTTAAGGGGTTCAGTTCCACAAGACTGCCTCCCATTTCAGAAGCTAATCCCAAGTAGTAGGTCCCTAGGTTCCTACAACTTCAAATTGACTTGGCTACAAATTGGAGCTCCCCATGACCTCCCCCTTAGATTTAATTATTTGCTAGAACAGCTTGCAGAACTCAGGGAAACACTTATGTTTACCAGTTTCTTATATAATAATGGGTATGATAAAGGATACAAATCATAGCCAGATGAATAGATGCATAGAGTCAGGTCTGGAAGGGTCCCAAGAACAGGAGCTTCTGTCCCTGTGGAGTTGGGATGTGCAAACCTCCTGGCACACACATGTGATCACCAATCCAGAAGCTCCCCAAACCCCATACTAGTGGGATTTTTATGGAGGCTTCGTCATGTAGGCATGGTTGATTATTAGCTCCATTTCTAGCCCTTTTCCCCTCTCTGGAGAATGGGAGATGGGCCTGAAAATTCCAAGCTTCTAATTATGGCTTGGTCTTTCTGGTGACCCAACCCTTATCCAGAAGCTCAGAATGAGTTACCTCATTAGAAGAAAAGACACTGCTATCACCCAGGAAATTCCAAGGATTTAGGAACTCTGTGTCAGGAACTGGGGTCAAAGATTATATGTTAGAACAAAAGCTTCTCCTAACAACGCTATTTGCAAGGGTTAAAACCTTGTAAGTTCCCAAAGGAACTCTATGTCAGGAACCAGGGGCAGAGACCAATATATGCATTTCTTATCGTTCCACAGCGCAAATTCAAGTCTTGGTTCTTTGGTGATGTGTCTGCTGGCTGATGGCTGAGGGGCCTAACTCACAGGGTTGTTCTGAGGATTAAAAGATACATTACATGCAAAGCATTTAAAAGGGTGATTAATGGGTTGCAATAAATATTATCTATGTTTATTAAAGTTGTGAAACTTCTGACAGTATTTATATCAGAAATACAAATGATAAAATTAAAGGTAGTTTCTATTTTCTAATTTTTTTAACCATTTCTAATCTTCCTACAATGACTATATATTAATTTTGAAAAAAAATGAGGAAAATAACATTGGTAATTTTTAAAATTACTGACCTTTTTTTTTTCGCGGTACACGGGCCTGTCTCTGCCGCGGCCTCTCCCGTTGCGGAGCACAGGCTCCGGACCCGCAGGCTCAGCGGCCACGGTTCACTGGCCCAGCCGCTCCGCGGCACGTGGGATCTTCCCGGACCGGGGCATGAACCCGTGCCCCCTGCATCGGCAGGCGGACTCTCAACCCCTGTGCCACCAGGGAAGCCCTAATGACCATTTTTAACCTGAAAAGTAGAATTTTGGTTTTATGGAAGAATTGCCGGATAATTACAGAAGTAACCTTTGTTCTGTTTTAATACCACCACTGTGGGATCACTTTAATGCTTCAGTTATTCTTTATTGCATTTTCGGTTGCGCTAGTTCTATGCGTATATTGTCACAGTTCCTAATCTACCGCCATTACGCCATGTTCTGGGATGTGATGCTGGGGCTGGAACATCGTGAACTACATTTACCAGACTCTTTCCAGCTGCTTCCTGTTAGGTTTGGCCAATAAGAAGTAGAAGAAAGAGAGTGGAAGGGAGAAGGAGGGGAGAAGACACTTTCTTCTTCCTGGGTGCTCTTGGCCCTGTCAGCATCACCCGAGCAGCAGCAGCTCTTTAGCCTGTGCAGGTTACCCTGGCTGCAGCAGGAGGCACAGTGTCTTTCAGCACTCCTGGAACAAGCCTCATCACCTCCCCTTAAACGTACCAGAGCGGTCGGGCAATGCCACCTCCTCAGAGGTCTGTGCCCGAACTCCATTAGGCTCCTCTGCGACCCTAAATGTGTTCACTTCCGAGGAAGTGTCTCCTTTTCAAGATCTGACCACCAACTCTTTGAGGCTCCTCCTCTGGGCTCTTAAGTTCTCCTTACATCTACCTCCTCTCGTTTGCCCCTCCAGCTTTAGGAGTAGCAACTGCTCCCTGCTGTTGTTATCTCCCGGTAACCTCAGTGTTGCCCCTTCTTTCCCCATATTAAATCCCCTATGTTAAATTCCCTCTGATAAGTACATAGGGTAGTTTTTGTTTTCCTGACTAGATTCTGACTAATACAAGTGGTATTTGTGAATTTGAGAATTGAATAAGGTCTTCAGGGCATTAATTCCTGTATGTTAAGAACCCATTGCATTTTTCAAAAGACGAGATGAATTAGGTCTGATCTCTTTGTACACGGCACTCTTCTGTCAATGCTCAGCTACAGAGTTTGAACCCATGGAGTAAACGAGCTATGGAGTTTTTAGAAAAAAAGGCAGAAAGTAATCACCAGTCATTTGTGTTCTCCATCAGAAAGGATAGGATTCTGCTATCTGAAACAGATGACCTGATGAATAGTAACTTAAACACACAGGAGTTTATGTTATGCACTAAGAAGTCTGGGCATAGGAAATTTAGGCTTTGTAAGGCTAATCCAGATGCCTCAAGAAATCAGCCTCCTTCTGTCTTCCTAACTTGCCGTCCTCAGCGCCTAGCTTTTGTCTTCCTGGTTCCAAGTACTGCTTCATTTCCCCATTCACCAGGCAGGAAGAAGATGGAAGAGGGGGTGGTATCAGCAGGTTTCTCCTTATATTTCATTGATCAGAACTATATCAGAGGGCCTCACCTGAAGCCGTAAGAGAAGATAGGAAATTGAAATTTTAGCTTTTTTCTTTTTTTTTAAGCTCTGTAAATAGAGGCTGGCAAGAAAGAAAGGCAATTACACTATTCGTTATGCAGATACACAGCCCCATTATATGACATGGGTCATATGGGTGCTCCATGGTAAACTGCTGTATTTAAGCCCCAATACGTAGCATTTATATTACTGGTGCAAGAGGCTGATTGTATATTGTACATTTAAGTAGATTGTTAAGTTCTTCATTATTTGCCTTCTATATTTGTACGGAAAGGAAATTTTGTGAGTTCAAAGGGGCAGAGAAGAAGGCAAGCTCATTCTAGCACCTTTAGCCACCCATTTGGTAGCATGTGAACTTTCCTGATGACCATTTACCACGCAACAGTGACTCTCTTCGGTACTTTCACCATTTGCTGCAAGGTCACCCTTGAAGAGCTACAAGGCAAACTCACCAAAGTCTTTAGCACAATGCTTTACGCTCCTTCTTAATTAGCTGCTGGGAAGGAGTGGAATTGTTTGGCCGTTCCAATGTCCCCATTTAACTCATAGGGACTTGGCTCTGCCAGTGGAGAAGGGTCTGGGAACAGCTCTTGATGATACAGCCTAATGAGGCTATCAGTAACACACTGATGCGATTAGACCTCCAGCATCTCAAATATGTAAGGAGGCAACCTGTACAATACTGTGAAAACCTGGAGCAAGAAAAGGATTTTATTGATTGTGTTTTATTTAACTAAGATGAAAGCAGCAATCTTCCCATCAGGCACTATTTATGATTAATTAAGATAGATTTTGCAAAGCAATCTATGCTTTTTGTGCTCAAACAGAGGCATGCTAACAAGAGAGGACAATCATGAAGCTTCACAGTCTGAGCAGTGATCAGCCTGGCTTCAGCCCCACCAGCTAAATTTCATCTCAGTGACATTCAAGGTTTGGCAGCCACCTCCAAGCCTCGTCACAGATGCTAATAGCAAATCAACTGAAATGGATGATGTGGGTGATGCCAAACCTACAATGATTTGTATCTTTTTAAAAGTTCCATTCCAATTTTCTGGAGATTTGCTGGGGGTGGGGGAATGAAATGTGTATGACATGCATGTGGGTTCCGAGGGGAGTGAAGCAGAGGCAAGGTTAACACATTTCAAGGTGGGCTTCAAAAAACACATAGCACATACGTACAGGAAAAGGGAAGCAATTGTCTGCATGGAACAAGAACTCACAGAAGGCCACAATTTTGAAGCACACCTACACTTCACTCAGCATTTAAGAACATCTCACTATGAACATTATCATTCCAGGACCTCACCCCCAACTACCAGATTCAACCAAAGAAACAAGACTAATCTACATAACAACAAAAACAATGACAATAACCAAACAACAGTGGCTTTCTGGATGGAAAATTCTTTCATGCCTCATTGGCTTTTCAGTTTTTTTCAAGTTATTTCCATAGATCTGGGCCTGTAAACTAATCACGTATTTAATAATCGGTACCAATTATTTTGAATGAGACAAAAGAAGGGATTTCTTTCACCAATTTCCTTTGAAGTGCAGACAAGTAGACGTCATGCTTTCGCTTATTTTATACTTATTTATTGAATACCAGTCATGTGCCAGGTAGTGTACCAGGTTTCGGGGATCCATGACAAGCCACTGTAAACATGTGTTCTGATTTCACCAAACGTGCCAATTCTGTGTGATCTAGATGAGGATATAGGCAATTAAAGTACAATGTGATACGTGCTGGGGGAGAAGTACAGGTTCTAAGAGAGCGATAGGAAGGCCCCCTAACAGACTTAGTGGTGGTAGGGCAGGAGCCATACAGAAAATTTCTTAGAGAAATGGATGTCTAAGCTGTGATATGAATGCTGAATAGATATTGGCAGGGAACAAAGGTAAGGCTGGGTGGGGAAAGGGTACTGTGCAAAGATAAAGCATCCTGTGGAAAGGATTGGAGGCTAGAGAAAGGCGTATTCAGAAAAAAAAAAAAAATCTTTTGTGTGGCTGGAGGCTAGTGTGTGTGACCTGGTGCAAGGGAGAGGGATGCAGAGAGAGAGGAAAGTGAGACATGAGTCTGGAGGTCCCAGATCACAAAGGTTCTTTTAAATCATAGGAGGGAGTTTGGACTTACCCTAAAGTATTTTTAAGCAGACGTTTGCCTTGATCACATTCGCACTTTAGAATGAAGGAAAGATGTTCTACAATGGATAATACTGAGGGCTGGGAAACCTGTTAGGAAGCTGTTATAGGGATAAAACCAGGTAAAGGTATTGTTATGAGAAGCACTATAGAGGCAGGTAGAATTGTGAGATGTGAAGATATTTGGGAACTGTTTAGGAAGTAAAACCAATAAGTTTGGTGACTAATTCTGTAAGGAACATTCTGGGTAGATAATGGTGGTATTCTCTGAGACGGAGGAAAAGGGCTTTTGTTCTTTTTTTAGTTGTAGAGATGTTAAGTTTTAATTGTCTTTGGGCCATTCAAGTAGAGGTGTTTATCTAGTAGACAATGTGTAATTATAGTCCCTGAACTCACAGATGCTGTTAAGTCCTGGAAGTGCTGATTTGTCTGTGATGAGCCTTTAGACAGTCCTTTCAGCCATGGAAGTGAGGACTTTCATGAAGACTTCATAGCATTAGCGGAGAACCTACCTGGAAACTTGGAGAAACATCAGCATTTAAGAGTCAGCAAAGAAAGAGACCCTAAAGGAGACTTGGTATCAGGAAAGTCATGAAAGGTAGAAGTAAGTTTTCAGAGAGACAATGTAAATGACTTGTTAAAGGTGTTTGACTCTGAAAGTGAAAAATTAGTTGATATTTGAGGTGAATGTGGGCACTGAAGAGTAATTTCTTTTCAAGATGGGTGAGATGAGCTTAATACATGCACACAGATATGGAGGTTATGCTAATCCAACTGGGGATAAAGTTTACCTTTGAACAGATCATGAAAAGAGGATTTGCTAAGCAAAGGAAGGATGTTAACACATTTGTGGAGAGGCGTATTTAACCTACTAAAGAGAACAAAGTGTTTCTCTGCAGTGGAACAGTAGCTATTTGCATATGCACGGTGTGATTAAAGATTGTTCTTACCTTCTCCCTGGAGCCAGACTTGTTTTTGGCAATACATTGTTAGTAATGACTTTGAATATCACAGTTTGTTTGTTCCCGTGTTGTTTTCTGCATTCTCCAGATTTCCAGGTTCTGTTCTAGGTGTTAAGAATTCAAAGAAGGCAAAGTCTTATTCTTCTTTCAAGGAATTAAGTACCTGGAGAGGAGACGGGCATTTGCAATACAGTGAGTGCCAGGAGCAGGGCATGGGAGAGTGTCCTGGGCACTAAGGAGGCTACTTCCTGTAGCAGGAGTCAGAAGGGCACTGGAGTCTGGGAGGTTGAGTAAGAGTTTGCTAAGCTATATTTATTTTGGTATATTATGTCATTCCTAATGGTTACTGATTCAACCAAAATTCCTCCTGCCTTCCCCCCTCCCCACAATTTCTTTATATGAGAGTCGATAAACTTGTTCTGTAACACAGCAATAGTAAATATGTTAGCCTTGCGGACCATAGGTCTCTGTGCAACTACTCCACTCTGCATGGCAGCGTGGAAGCAGCCACAGGCAATACAGGAATGGATGAGCATGGCTACTGACAATGGTGAATTTCACCTGAGCCCTGTGATCCTGGAAAACAGAAAGGGCAAGGACACCCCCCCCCACCCCACTGCTGTCTTCTAGGAAATGGCTTACTGCAAAGAAGCACCTTCGCCTGTGACTTAGATAAGACTCAGGGATGCCCCCATGTTTACCTATGACATAGCCAGGCACAAACCCTCCAGATTCCTCTTTTTTGCCTCATAAATAATTAGCTGAACCGTTTTGTCCCTACTGATGAACGGGAACAAAATGCTTTTTAACAAAACTTCGGTTAAGAGTCTCACCTTTGCTTAGGCCTCTGAACTTTAGCCTGCCCTCACCTGAGCCAGCCTACAGCCCCTCCTAAAGGACTGCTCCGAGAAAACAGGTTGGTCTCAGCATGAAATAGTCTTCCTTTCCACCTACAGTCAGATTACACCACCCTTTTACCTCACTTACGCACACTCAGTTCTTTCTAACCTCGTTCATTCCTTTCTAGAAAAGAAAATCCCCTTTTGCCTAAAGATGCTTGCTGATTTATGGTCAGAGCCTTCCTTCTATTGCAAAATTCCCCCTTTCCCTACTGTAATCGTTCTCCACACCCCCCTGCCTGGCAATAATCCTGTTGAATAAAATCTCTCCTTACTAAATCTAGATTTGTTAATAAAATCATTATGTTGACACGGTGTTCCAATAAAGCACACTAAAATTTGAATTTTACATAATTTTCAAGTGGTACAGAATTTTATACTTCTAATTTTTCCCCAACCTTTTAAAAATGTAAAAATTATTCTTAGCTCACAAGCCATACAAAGACAGGTGGCAGGCCAGATTTGCCCTGAGGGATCTAGTTTTACAATCCTTGCTTTGTACTGAAGAGGCTTCAGGTTTAACAGAACCCAATTAGTTGGCCTTTTAGAGAATTATGTATCAATTCAATTCAGTAAGCATTTATTAAGTGCCTGTGCTTTGCTCAGCATTATTCTAGGCCCTGGAGATAAAGTCATGAACAAGACAAATACTCTCCTACTTTCAAGGAATTTAAAAATAATATCATTAGTATTTACCTTCACTGTGCTCTGCTGCCTGTTATGTAACATGATGCTATTTAATTACAGGTATGTTGTAGATGTATTATGACTAGAAGGTATAACTATACACACAGGCCATTGGTTGCCTTGATAAACATACCACACATCTTCAATCTGATTAAATGCTTCTCCTTACAATGTAATAGTCAACCCGGACTTCTATACACTAATTCCAACCATATGACGATCATCCCAAATAAATACTGAATTCCTCCTTGAAAATTGTCTTCAGACTCTGTAATAATTCTTTGTTTCTTCCATAGTGATAATTTTTTACATGTTGATGAACTTCAATATTAGAAACTGCCAAAGATTATTTGAAGCCAAGTCAGGTGAATAAGCCAGATGAGTAAGGGTAACTAAAGAGAAAAGCAATGTCTTCTCCTCTTGAAACACAAAGTTTCCAATTTCAAGGCAATCCAGTTGAAATTTTGTACTATTTTCCTGAAACTGGCTTGTAACGGACCAAAGATTTTGTTTTCAAAATTTCCTAGTTTGAAGCCCTAGTCCCCAGTGTGATTATATTTGGAGATGGGGCCTTCATGGAGGGTAATTAGGGTTCAATAAAGTCCAAGGGTGGGGCCCTTGTCCAAGGGGATTAGTGCCTTTCTGATAAGAGACACTCAAGAGCTCAGTGGCTCCCTCTCTGCCCACACACAAAGGTGCCACGTGAGAGCACTTTGAAAAGGTGACAGGAAGCAGGTCCTCACCAGGAACTGAATTGGATGGTGCCTTGATCTTGGACTTCCAGCCTCCAGAGCTATGACAAAAATTTCTATTGTTTAAGCCACCTGGTCTGTGGTATACTGTTACAGCAGTATATGGCAGTATACAGTATACTGAGCTGACTCACACATAACTTTTCAGAAATTTCCTGAAGGAGGCTTTGGAGAGTTCTGAGTGAGGTCAGCATTTTGGGAATGATTTTCCACTCACCAAGAAGACTCTGCTGAAGAGAAAGAGACTCTTTTGGATGTACAAGTTCTTGTCAGTTTTTAAAATCACAAATAATGTTTTTTATGTTGTCACTATGTGCATATGTGTTTGTATGGTATGTGTCTGATTTAACTCCCAACTAGGTTATAAATTCTAAGCCCACAGACACCTGCAAATCTAAAGGAAAAATGAGCAATACATCTATAGGGTATGGCTGTATTAGAGTCTTTCTTATTATTTACTGTTTCTAGGAAGAAAACTATGTAGGGTCTCTTTAGAGAACAAGTATTTACCTAAAAACACAAAATGAGGGGAGAAAGAGAAAGCGACATATCCACGGATAAAACCCAAATATGAAACATGTGAAGTGCGAAATTTACCTTGAAAAGGAGGCTCAGTGTGACATCCTTCTTGTGGGCTGTGAGCGTAGTGGGGAGTGGGGGGCTGCTTGTATGTAGGACGTGCCAGAACACTCATTACTTCTCTGAATGTTAGAATCTCAAAATACGGCATTTCCACAATAAATAAGAACATATGTAATTTTTTAACAAGTGACCTAGTGATGGCATTGATTAGAAAATTGATTGGATCAGTGACTACTGTGTAAGACTTGAGATTTACAGCTATCTGCTTGTTGGACAAATAATCAGTAATTATTCCACTTATAAGAATCAGCTATCAACTCCCCCTGTCACATAAAGCATTTTTGTTTCTCTTGTTGCTCAGAGCAGAATTTGATTCAGTTCCTTTTATTTATTTTCCTTTCACTCTTCAAAGCAAGTACCCAGTGTGTGCCAGTGTGTGCTTGGAGCTGGGAATATGAAACAAAAAAGGTTAGGGCCCAGGCTTAGAAGAGTTGATGGCCTTGAGGAGAAAACAAATGGATAAAAGGAATTGCAGCGCGAACTAGGTGCTACAATACAACATCGTGCAAAGAGCAGTGGGAAAAAATCAAGCTGTGAACGATTCTTTGAGTATGGCCGCCAGAGTAGCCGATACACAAGCCCAAATGTTACTAAGAAAGGAGAGGGAATCATTGCATTCTGTTTCTTCCTCTTCCATTCACTTAATAAAAGTTTAGGGTCAGATAAATTCAGGAGCAACCAAAATCAACTTACCAAAAAAGGAGAGGCAAAAGAGGCAAAAAAGGAGAGGAGGGGAATAACACTTTTTATGAACTCACTATTTGAGGAGAAAGACAGGGTATTTTGGTGGCAGTGGGCAACTAGGTAGAAAGAGATTGCTATTAAGTGAAAAATGAGCTTCCATAGGAAGCCACGACAATGACAGTAATAATTAAATCTTCCTCTAACTTATGTTGCATTGTAAGTGCTTAGCTGAAAAATGTGTCTGTACCTCCGGGCCTGCAGCAATGACATCTGTTATATTTTAGGAACAGAAAGCTAATGAGGTGGAATCTGGAGTAGTGAGCTTAATTGGGCTTGTTTTGATTAAGTGTATGTGCTGGGAATATTCTAATCACTTGTCTGAATTGCAGAACAGTTAACGTAAGCCCCCAAATTCTTGCAACCATTTGTGAATCAGTTTAGAATAGATAGGGAAATTGTGTGGAAGAAAGAGTAAACTGTAAAGCAAAAATTATCTAAAGTTCAGATGAAGTAAAACGTATGTAGTGTTCCTTGCCTGATTAGCGACTTCAGGCCTGAATGGCAGCCCAGTCATACCTGCCTGCTGTTCACTGTAAGTTAAGGCATCTGCCCGGAGAAACATGAAATGTCAGAGCCTGAAGGACCACAGTGGGCATGATGTCATCCTGCCCTCCTCACTTTTAGAGAATCTGAGGCCCAGAAAGGAAGGGACTTTCCTAAGACTAACACTGAGTCTGTAGCAGGGTCTAAGCAAGAACTGAGATCTCCTGGTTCTCCAGGTCTGTCTTGAAGGAGGAAAGGTGAGCTTGGAAATTAAGAGCTCACAGACATGGGGCAGGATGCCTAAGAGGGCTTTGGGATATTGAAGTTTAGAGTCTTACTCATACAGTTCACTTCTTCCATTCCGTTCATATCAGTTCAAACAGCATTTCCTGGACATCCATTTATTTTAGACCTTGTGTTAACCCTTGACAGACAAGGGTAAGCAGACCCAGCCCCTGCTCTCCAGAACCTCAGAGCCAATGATCAATTAACTATCACATACCTTAGTAAGTACCAGCATGTGCCAACTGTTCACTGATGCTCACAACCTCCAAACAAGCTTCTGTGTGCCCAGACGTGCCTCTTGCCTTAATGCAAAACATGGATGGAAAAATGATGTGTGGATGGAAAAAATGCTATCCAGAGATACTGAGACCATTAAAGAAATGAGGTCAGAGACCAGAGAGAGAGTGTGTGTGTGTGTATGAGAGTGAGAGTGAGAGCAAGCAAACAAGAGAAATAATATTTGCAATAAACTCCCAAGGTCAGCAATGAAAGTAACTAGAATAAATACTCTTAATAAGGAGGCAGACAAGCAAAAGGGGAAAAAAATGTAAAAGGGTTATAGCCTCTGACTGGAACAGCCATGACTGTGACAGACTTTGCAGAGCTGTATTTAAGAGTTATGTCCATGATGAAGGGGTCCAGGCCAAACCTCAGCCTCTTCCCTACACCTTTATACTATTGACCCATCACTCTTTCCAACCACTCACAAACTTGTTTTGGGGTGCTCTTTGGGTGAAATAGGAATTGGAAAACAATGGGAGCTGAAAAAATTCAGAAAGCCTAGGAAAATAAGTGCAGGTTATAGGAAGCCTATTTCCCTTAACTTCCAGCATAAAGGCCCAAACATGCAGGAGTATGACTAATCGAAGTAAATTTTAATTAGGTTTAGTCTTTTCTTGTTCTCCTCTAAATTGGGTGAGCTGTTTCCAAGGTTCTGACTATTACCTTGGCACATATGTAATATTTACTGGTACACAGAAACACTATGCAACAATTTAGGATAGATATTAAAAGAAAAATGCCTTACTCAATGTAAACTGCAGGGATAATTTAGGCTGGCAGAATGTAATTACCCAAACTGGAACACATTCCTTAGGGAGCAAGAATGCGTGAGAAGATGGTGTGCTATTGCACCCTGTGATGAGAGCAGCAGTTTTGGAAAATGAAAAGAAAATGAACCATGGATGAAAACTACATGAGAAGACCTGCCCTCTTTGACAACCTTGAGTGAGAAGTGGAGAACTGGGGGAATTGCATGAGTGTAATTGCTTCACTGGAGGAACCTTTAAGTTCATTCTGTCTGACACTGTATCCTCCTTATGTGGATGCTTCGTCTCTACCTGAGCACTGCTGTGAGAGGCAATGGATGGCCTCCCCAAAAGAGTCAAAGTGATCCCTTTTATGGAGTAAAGAACTCACGTACTACAATGTCTATCAGCTGGACTTTGTTTGGCCTCTTAGAGCCATACAGTATGCCCGTCCCCTCCTCTCCCAGATAACCTTCACATATTTCAGTATGAATTCCATTAACTCTCCAAACCTTCTGCCCCCAGCTAAATGTCCTCTCTGCTTTTAGTTGTGCACTAAATCGTACAATTCTAGACCCTTAACTATTTTAATCCAGCACCTCAAAACAGACTGTTGTTATTTTTTTTCCATCCTAGTTTCCAGAATTAGATAGATTACTCTGGTGTGTAAGAGAGCTGGCCTACCACCTTCATGGATCTGGACATTATACTTCTGTTAATTCATCTAAAGAGGTTTCTTTGGCAGTCACATCACATTGTTGACTCAAGTTGAATCAAAAACTCTACAAATTCAACTCCTTATCTGAGTTTCCTAAGGGAGAGTGTTCCTGAGGTCTCCCAGACCTTTCTTCTTTTTATTCTTGGACAGACCGCTGGTATGTGTCACCTCTTTTTTCAATATTGTACTTAAAGTTTCTAATATTTCCATATTATCATTACTGTTGTTAATTTTTAATTTAAAAACAAAACAGTCATGTTCATAAAAAGTAATCCCCATTCTGGTATTTAAGCCATGAATGATTTCAGAGCTACACGCAGAAGTGTTTGGGGATTTGACCTTGCAATTGCAGAACTAGCTGATTGGGGTAGGTGAAGAGAAAGCATCTCACATCCTGTTTCAGGTGAAAAGACATCGTATATCCTGTTTCAGCATGGTGCAGTAGATCACACTGTCTTTTCTGTTCTCCTGACTACACAGGAGACTTCATCTCCTGATGAAGCCTATAAATGGCAACATTGCCCCAGCCAAAAATTAATTAAAAATTCATGGGTCTATAGGTTTTCTGTTGAAACTTTTCTTGGCTTTGGTCCAAATTCTATTAGTCTCAGCATCTCTTATTCAGATAGCAAGGATACGTCATAATAATATAATACAACAGAAATCTTGCAGATTAATCCTATTGACACTATTTTGCCAATGGGTGCCATGTCATTACATTGATGTGCAGTAAGATGTCAGGGTATGAGGATGTGTGCAGTTGTCTAAATGTCTAGGGATGTGCACTCTGTCACTTATCAAGGAAGCAAATTTGAAATTGCTTTGTTTCTACCTTTATAGCCTTTTGCTATATGTTCTTTCCTTTCTGCACTGTTAAGTTCAATAAAAAGACCTTCTCTCTGTCAACTGACTTTTGGTCAGAGCTAAAACACAGATTTTGGAAAGAAAGCTGTGTGGCCCTCTTGGTTTCAGTCCATACTGAAGGTTGCTTGAATGATGTGAGTGATAATTGTGCACATTAATAAAAGGCAAATGGGTGGCTCAAGGAGTATAAAGATGCATATTTATAAGCAGTGCATGTTTCAATTATGTGTATTTGGGGATGATGTGGGAATGTTCCAATAAAAGATTCACCAGGATCATGCCATACCACACTACACTATCCCACACCTCCCCAAATATACATTTGACTTTGGTAGCATTGAATGCTTTCATGAGAGTCAAGATTTTCATGAATCTATCAAAAAATCCGTGGTCTCCTCTTTAATAGGGAGAAGATGCTCCTAACCTAGCTGTCCATCTTGTAGGCCAGTACAGTGTGGAGACCACCATTACCAGGACTGAAAAAAAACCAAGCCAGGACTTCCTATCAGGGATGCTCGCTCCTCATTAGAGATTATGAATATACTAGCTGATGTTTTCTTCCCAACAAATTTTTTCATCCCAGAATTTCTCCACAGTTTACATTTTGATTTTGTATTCTTTGTTTTACCGTTCACTTGTTTGGGGAGTTTGGAAGTAATATTACATTAGAGTATTCGTTATCCAAACAATGTCAGGAAAAGAGCAAATTATTGTCTCCGACTAGAAAATTAGATAATGGAATGAGATTTCTTTGCCTTTTTCATTAACAATTGCTACTCATGTGCAATTCTGAGGGAAGTCAACAGAATTTAATTTCATTGTTTTTGGCTTTCTTTGCACATGTTAAAGAAGAAGGAGGCTAGTGAGATTGCAATCCTGGGCCTCTCTCCTCTTGGACAGCATGGAAGCCTGAGGATATGCACTATGCTCTCCCTAACACAGGAGCTCAGGAGCTGCTCCCGGCTCCTCAGGCAGGCCTTATGGGCAAGTGCCATCTGTGCCCCACTGCCAGGGAGGCAGTGGGGACACAGCCCTCAACTCAAGGCAGCTGAGAAAGACTGTGCCACTGGCACAGTTGTTGGCTCCAGATGCCACACCTGGAATGAGAGCCCTCAGAACAACGCCTGCGCACTGCTATAAACTGGACCCTGTGTCGGGGAGTAACTGACATCTAGGCTCAGTTCCTTGGAGATGAGCTCAGTCAGCCTGTCGTAATTCTTCTTGGCCAAACCCAGCTGTGAAGAAGGATCTGAGCCACAGCAAGTGGACATTCTTGTTTGGATTCTAAGTCCAGCGCCTGTTACCTGCCGGCAGCTGTCCCAGCTCCCCCTCCCCCTCCACACTCCCGTGTCACAGAAGCAATGTTTCTGCGTGGAATGGTACCCCTTTGCTTTGCTTTCCTCAGCTTTGCTGGAATTGTTTAACCGTTCGTGACAGTCTGAAAGGAAAATGGTTAGATATCTCCTTATTTCTTAAGCTATAGATACTTACAGATAATAAGTAATGTTATATACTTAGGTAATTGTAGATAATTATAAATGAAAAAAGAGAAATGAAACTAATTTCATTTTTCAGTAATTTTAGGCTTTGTTTTCATCTATTTAAGTAAGTTTTGTGACCCACACTAATGCATTTAAAAACACACCAAAATATTTACTTGTTAACCCAGCATATATATGTGTGTGTGTGTGTGTATATATACAAACATATATACATTTATGTAATGTATAATACACATATATATATAAACAAATACATACACACACATATACTCATGTATATGTAATATACATACATGTATGTGTGTGTGTATATATGTATCTATTTATTTTGTTAAATAAACTGATTATTTCTTGGTAAAAAACATCGAAGGGTCACAGAGGATGAGAAAAATTATCACTGCCATGTAGCATATCTAAAATAGGAAGTAGTTAGAAATGCTCTAACTTAGAAGTATCAAAATAATTCCGGTAAAGCAATGGTTTGAAGTCACAGTCGTTTCCTTTCTTCCCGCTTTGGTCATTGAGGTGCATTAAGAATGTTCACCATGTGAATATTTCCTGTGGTTTCTGACTCAGCTTCTCTCATCATGAGCTTCTCTGCTTGCTTAGAACTGACCCCTGAACACAGAGCTCTCAAAATCTAAACTTAACTTGCTCCTAATAATTTCTGCTTTGCTTCAGTACCTTGTCTCTAAGAAAGCTTAACGTTCATCCCAGTACCTGACGTGTGGCAAGCTTCTGACAAACCTTAGTTGACTGAATAATTGCTGATACTCTGACCCCAGCTTCTATCTCCTGGCCATTTTCTGCTCATAGCCACTGATGCAGTCTTGGTTAATTCTTTGCATTAAGACCATTTTAATCCTATAAAGTATTTAGAAGATACACATTTCTAAATGAGCACATTTTTAGGAAATGCATTAAGTGTTTAAAATCAACCAGTTCTACTAAGCACATCTAAACCTTTCTTCCTTTCTTTTATGGGCAGCGATTTCAGGCTTTATCATCTGAGGAGTAACTTTTTCCCTTCGCTTAAATAATTCTATTTTGCATGTGCGTGTGTGGTATAAATAGATTTCAAAATCATAATTCAACTTCAACATACATTAAAAACATAATTCTGTATCCAAAAATGCTTTCTTGGTATGTAGACTCTTGCCTGTGATTTAGGAAATAATCTTGTTATAAAAGCAGCACACAAATTGGTGTTCACCCTGTTTCCCTGCTGACTTCCACCAGGCAACTTACCCTGGAAACTCCAGGGAAAGAGGAGGCAGCTCTCTTAGGCATATGCCTGGGGTCAGCAACTAACTTTTGTCTTTGAATTTATTTATTTTTCTTTCTGAATAAAAGGAAGCAACAGGATGTATGTAGGCTGCAGTGCAGTTAAATGATTGAAAAAAATTGGAAACTATACACAGTCCTGTTCATCTTTTTGCAATGAATTGCAAAGGCACCCTTACATTCAGCTTCCCCAGTCATGCCTTGGGCACTGTGCTGTTTCTCCTCAGAAGCCCTATGGCACTTAAGGTTTGTAATACGCAGTCCGGCCCTCAGTTCTTGGATACAGTGTAGAATGATGAACCACTCTTTCATGTAGTGTCCCTTCCCTCCAGATGACAATGAGCTCATTGGAGGCAGAAAATCTTCTTCTTTTTTTTTTTTTTTTTAACTTTCTAAAGCTGGCCAAGAGCTTTATGCATGAGTAGGCACAACATAAATATTCAGTACCTATTTTCTAACTGGCTTTTGCAGAGTGTATATCAGGAGAGATGTGGGCAGGAGACATAGGAACGTGGACGGCTTTAAAAAGAGAATTCTAGGGTCTAGAAGCCGTGAGTAGTTCTATTGTTTGTTTTCAGATGTGGATACCAGTAATGACCAATAATGACATGTGACTGTGTGTGTGTGTTCATTGCATTGTGGTCTTAGTAATGTATCATCTGGCAGGAAGCTTAACAATATCTCATATTTTCACTTGGTGTAAGGATTTTCTCACTCACATTCTGGGTCCATGGATCTAAAAGTGATGTGGGGAGAAGAGCTTGCAGACCTCAGTGGGCTCCAAAAGGCCAGCTTCTGCTTAGATCTCACAAGACCCTGTGGATGGTCTCATCACCAGCTTCCTTCCCTTAAAGGGGGCAGAGTGAGAGTGATGTTGATGGGATATACTGAGCTTGCCCTTACGTTGCTTGTAGCATTCAGAGAATCAAGACTTATGCTCAAATTATATAGAGGTTGACACAAGACATTCTGGAATTAGGGTAAAAATAGTGGCACTGCTTCTAGCATATAAGCCTATTCCTGCAACGTGGAGTTTACCATGGTTTGCAGTGTCCTGCCCAGAGCAGCAGTGGTGATCAGATGGCTCTTTTTATCTGAATTTACAGGTGGTCCCTCTACTGATTACAAGAGAGCTAGTTTTGCCTTCCTGCATCAACACAAGACATGGGCCATATGTCTGGTGGTAGAACAAGACAGTGCCTCTCCCAATGTCAGTCACGCCGGCATATTAGTTGATACACTGAGATTAAATTTGTAGGGAAGAAGACAATGAAGCTTTATGGTTTATGCTGTAGATTCATGTATGCAAGTGATTAAATAAATATATCCCAAAAAGTGTGAATCAGTATGGCTAAGATAACTTGGATCAGAGCTCCTATCTCAATGTCTTTTTCTTTTTTTTTTTTTTTTTTTTTTTTTTTTGCGTTACGCAGGCCTCTCACTGTTGTGGCCTCTCCCGTTGCGGAGCGCAGGCTCAGTGGCCATGGCTCACGGGCCCAGCCGCTCCGTGGCATGTGGGATCTTCCCGGACCGGGCCACGAATCCGTGTCTCCTGCATCGGCAGGCGGACTCTCAACCACTGCGCCACCAGGGAAGCCCTCAATGTCTTTTTAATCAATGCCATGTCTGAAAACTCAGGAGGCAGGCTAATTACATTTTCATTTGCCCCAAAGTTAGGAGGGTCAATTTAATAAGCATTTTGATAGGCAGGGTTCAAATAATCTTGCCAAACTAGAATAATAGGCCCAAACATGTAAAATCATAAGCATTTATTTAACATCTACTATCTGCTTAGACATAGAAGAAAGCATTGTACATGCGCTATCTCAAAAAGTGCTATGTACTAAGCACAAAAAATGCTATGAAGGAACTTCCAGTTGCCTATCCATCATGTAAGAAGCTTGGAGGTCACCACTTCATCCTAACAACAAGTAAAAAAAAAGCAGAACAAACTGAAAATTTAACAGCTCTTCTTAGAGCCCTAAGAGAAGTGAGGTCACAGGGCAAACTACTGTTCCCCAAATTGGAGAGACCAACAGGCAAAGACAAAGAATCACGTATCATATGATATCACTTATATGTGGAATCTAAAAAACATGATACAAATGAAGTTATTTACAAAATAGAAATAGACTCACAGGCATAGAAAACAAACTTATAGCTACCAAAGGGGGAAGGGAGGGGGATAAGTTGGGAATTTGGGATTAATAGATACACACTACTATATATAAAATAGATAAACAATAAGGACCTTCTGTATAGCATAGGGAACTATATTGAGTATCTTGTAATAACCTGTAATGGATAAGAATCTGAAAAAATATATATGTGTATATACATAAAACTGAATCACTTTGCTCTATACCTGAAACATTTTAAATCAACTATACTTCATTTTAAAAAAATAAATGAATAGAAACAAAGCAAACAAAAAAACAAAACCCCAAAGAATCACAGCTTACCAGAGCAGAAACCTGTGAGCTGAAGCCTCTATGAGAACCAGTGCTGGGAGGGGGAAATCGGAACTGTAATTGACAAATTGTTGGAGGCTCAGTGTGGACAACCTGAGAGTAAAAATCCCCAGAGAGGTTCAGTATTAGCAGGGCTCCCACACTTCTGTCAGTTTTACCTCCAGAAGCTCTACCAGGCCCTCACAGTGAGTATCAGAGAAAAATCTCCCATTTTGAAAAGCACCAGAATGTACTGTTCTTAGCAAGGTCTGCCCTCAGGGAAAACTATTTTACCAGGGCCTAACGAGCAAGAGTTTTATCAGAGCCTACCTGACCTAGGACGAGGGAACCTCCAGCCCACTCTAGCCATCCTGTTCCACCTAAGCGGGGGAGGAAAAATAACTGAGAAATATTTGTGAGGTTCATAGTCCAGAGGCATAGGCTCACTAAAAGACTCATCTTAGTAAACCTAACGGCAGTACTGGAGGATGCTTCCCCTACCCCGCACTTTACCACCACAGCACTAAAGGCCTGTGGTATCACTTCCTTTGACCTAGTGTATTATGTCCATCTATCAGGAATCTGTAAAATATTTTGCTCATTTTATTGGGTTGACTTTTATTATTGGCTTATAAGAATTTTTTTAAAAATATATTCTGTTAAAAGCCCTTGTCAAATACATATTTTGCACGTTAAAAAGAAAGCTATGAAGTCGGTATTATAATTACGCCCAATTAATAGACAAGGAAACTGATGTTCAGAAAAGTGATGTAACTTATCCAAGGTTACAAAGCTAGTAGGTGACAGAGCCAGAATTTGAACCCGAGTAGTTAACCACTATGCTGTATTAAATGTTTAGATTTTAATATAGCCTTGTATAACCTTTTGTATACCTTAAACTGTACTTTATATTTTAGGTAAAATTAGCAACTGTTGTTCAAGATTGGGCAAATATCACTGTTAATATTTATGAGAAACGACTTTCAGATTTCAATAACTTTAAGGTCAACCTGAACCAAAGGCATAAGAAGGCTGTTTGAAAAGCCAAATGTAAATCTGAGCTACATAATATCTAGCTCAAGGGAAGCCATACTCCCCTGTGCGTCAAGACCCCGTTTGGGTTGGTACTAATTTTTTAAAAGAGGCTTTAAAATGCACTGTGTCCAGAAGAAGACAATGATAAGATTTATGAAGGACCTGGAACACATTGCCGAATTAATTCAACAGTATTAATTGAGTGCTCTGTGATAGATGTTATGGTATAATGATGAACAAAACAGTGCTTATCTCAAGAAGCCTTGAAATTCAAGAAATTTAGGGTGTTCATCCCAAAGAAGAGGTAACTTGAAAGTAGGATGAGGTGTGATTGAATTACCAAAAACATTTAAATACCTGTTGTTCTATGTCACACATTATGTTAGAGAATAGAGATACAGGGGCGCATAAATACATCATGTTGTCCATCCTGAGGGAGATCACAGTCGGTGGGAGAGGTCCCATACGCTCATCTGTAGTATGATGAATCATATACTAGTAATATAAACGACAGGCTAACACACTATGGAACATGGTAGAAATCAGCAGAAGTGCACAGAAGGAGAAGTACAGAAGGGGATCACTTGATAGCTTTCTGCAAATATTTTGGGAGCTGCTATTGGTACAAGAAACAAATTTGTTTAAAAAAAAAAAAAGAGCCCTCCTGAAGGAGTATGAAAGTTTGGAAATTGCAGAGAAGAAAACTTTTTATTAATTGGTGAAACTTTTTTCTAGCAATAATAGATGAGACAACAAAATAGGTCACCTTTAAAAAAGAGCGATTTTCACATCACTGAACGTGTCCTAGCAGAGTCCAGCCCCCCAGCTGGCATGGGTGTTGTGGACTAGATTCCTGACTGGGTGAAAGTTTGTACTAAATGAATTTTAAGGTTGCCTCCAAATTCTGAGAGTCTGTTATTGGCATGAACAGCTTCCTCAATTAGAAAGAGCTGCTTACAGGAAATGTTGATTTGGTTTGTAGACATTTTACATAACTGGGTTTTTCCTGACCATAAGCCTTCTGGGTAAGGCCTTGCACCTGTATCTTCATATCATTTGGCTTGAGCTCATTTCAGGACTATAGTTTGTTAATTACATTGTCCATTAATTAAAGAAACGATTATTGCCCAATGAACCTAGAACCAAGAGACCAAAATCAGAGACTCAGCACTACAACTTCCCACTAAAGCAGTGCTGGGACTTTCCTGGTGGTCCAGTGGTTAAGACTCGGCGCTTCCAATGCAGGGACCACAGGTTTGATCCCTGGTTGGGGAACTAAGATCCCACATGCCGCGTGGTGTGGCAAAACAAACAAACAACAACAATAACCAAAAACAACAACAACAACAACAAAACCATAGCCAGTGCTGATTTCCTCAGCTTTCAGCCTTGAAAAGGGCCAAGCGCTTCTTACCTGGCCCTGTCGATGTCTGATCTGGAAATCCTACATCATGTCAGCTGAGGTCATCCACACTTTACTAGAGAGATTTCTTTTCATCCATATTATTCTAGGGATGTTTATAGCCCTTCATTCCTCTCTTTTTGGAGTAGTGGAAAGTGTAATGCACCAGGATTCAGAAATGCTAGGTTCAGTTTTTTGCTTTGTCAGTTAATATCTGTATGAATTTTCTGCTCTGAGATTTGGATTCCTCTACAGTAAATCATGAGAGATGCATTGAATCAGGAGACAGCAGCCTGGCTTCTTTAAAGTTTTTTTGGAGAGCTTTTAAATGACCCATTCTGGAGCTTCGGCCTCAGGGAGTCTGATTCAGTAGCTCTTGAGTAGGAAAAGGAAATAATATTTTTAAGTTCCTTTGAGGATCCTGATGGTACAGCCCAATTTGGGAACTGAGTAAGATAATTTCTAAGGTTCCTATCAGTTCTAAGAGTCTATGAGTTTATGATTCTGTTGTTCCCTCTTCAAAACTTCAGTGATTACGTATATATATAAAATCTTAAAAAGAAAAGGCCTTTACGCACTACAGCCCATGTGGAAAAATTCAGTTCACTTGTGATTACAGGCAACATCATTTTATTTTAACAATTTCCTTTTCCAGTGCTGCTCAGGTAGATTGAAGAAGTGTCCAAAAATAAAAAAGCTGAGAAGAATTAGATAAATATTTAGCCAAGTCAGGGCACAACCTTCCCCCCTCCCACCTGCCCACCCTTCTAATTCCTTCCCTGCTTTCTTGTCTCAAACATTTAAGCAACACATAAGAGAAAAACACTCTCCCTTAAGCCCATTTTTGAAATGATTCTATTTTTAAACACTGCAGCTCATCTCAATTGTGCTCAAGTTCAATTCACTTGTGATTGTCTGCTATATTATTTTCTTTATCAATTTCTCCCCAGACTCAGTGGGGTAGTGATTGAAATTTGAAAGCTTATGGGGGGAATAAAGTCCAAAATAGTACTGAGGAAAATGTGTCTTGAGTCTGTTGGCTTCACGGAGCCCTTGCTTTTCCTCGACACCCAATCCACTTTCATCCATAGTCTCTTGACAAACACTATCCAGCCAAAATGACTTAAAAATAAATTTAATTTGATTCTTCCGTGATCAAAAGTTTTTACTCCCTAGCCTTAAAATGTTTCATTTTCTATTGTTACATCATGTGCTTAATGCTTTGGCTAATAAGACTGCCTTGCTTTTGGTTGCTAAATCTTTGCTGTGCTTTAGTTTAAGTTGGCATGCATCTATGCATCTATTAGGGCTGTTGGCCATTGGAATCTTCTTGGTATGGACAGATAACACTCATTCTGTTCCCAGACTAGCTTGGCCTTTGAACACAATGAGAACTTATTTCTAATACAACCTTTTCTAGTATCATGTTTGTGAAACCTATGATTTTATCTAATATTTAATCCATTCTCATTTCTCCCATCCAGAATTCAATGTAAAACAGTCATCAAGTATATTAGAGACAGTGAGGGGAACAGGAATTAACAAGAATAGGGTCTGAACACCAGTGTAAGAATGTATAGTTCTCATGCTTATAGTTGTCTTGCACTTTACAAGAGAATTCTTCTCATTCGTGTCTAAGACCCCTCACCTAAGGATGGAAACTCCCACACTCAGGTAACTGGCTCCTCTGTTGTGTAGCTCTGTGTTTGACTGGGACTGTCTCATTGTTCCATTACTTGTAAAATACTTGCTTCTTTGTAACATTTGACCCCTTGTAAAATACTTACTTCTTTGTATCATTGACCCCTAGGGTTTACTTATACCTCCTTTGGGTATTGAAGTTGCAAGAGAGTACAATGATGCATTGAAGCACAAGAGATTTATTTTATAGGTGGGTAGGATGTAGGAGCCTGGTCAGTAGGGTTTCCCTCAAACACACTGCACACATCCAGATCTTTGTTCAAAGTCTGACCTTTCATCTACAGCCATGATCACCCCCAGCTCTGTGCTCATGAAGTTATTTTCCCTTTCCCTCTAACACTTACCAAAACTCTGCACTTTCTTCAAAGTCTGCCACCTCTAAGAAGTCTTCTCTGACCACATATGTTCCCACTCAGTGTGCACTTCCCTTGTGTTCTTGTTTACTTTTCATACTGCTTCATGTTTCCAGTATATATGTTACGCTTTTCCACATGGCCAAACTGTGTCCTAATGTTGCCAAATGCCTGACACAGAGTCAGCACATGCCAGTCGCTAAGCAGTATCTGTGGAACGTAAGATGGAAAATAACAATTGGTTGAACACTGATGTGCTAAAACATTTTACATGTTATGTCAAAACAACTCTATGCATTAAATACCATTCCTATTCTAATTTATAAATGCAGAATTGATAAATTAGATGGTTTACCCAGTGTACCAAGTGTCAGAGTTGGTATACGAAGTCAGGGCTTTAATTCGGAAAGAACACACTGTGATGTGATGAAGTTTTTCTCCAGAGCTTTGCTCTGTGTTTTATTCTTTCATTTTTTTCTCTGTTTCTACTCACCAAAGTCATCCTCTTGAGGTTGGAGGTGGAAAAGTGGTCTTTTATGGTTAAAAAAAGACATGTGGGGACTTCCCTGGTGGTCCAGTGGTTAAGACTTCGCCTTTCAGTGCAGGGGATACGGGTTTGATCCCTGGTCGGGGAGCTAAGATCCCACATGCCTTGCAGCCAAGTAACCAAAACATGAAACAGAAGCTATATTGTAACAAATTCAATAAAGACTTTAAAAATGGTCCACATCAAAAAACAAAAAAAGCAAAAAACCAAGACATATGAGTGGCCAGAAATTATCCATGGAAGGGCTTATGGGAGAATGATGTTGGGGGCGAAGAGTGAGTAAAATCCCATATACAGGCAGCTGAGGCCCCTGGGTTCCCAGTGATTTAACTCCGTAATGATGGCGGTACAGTCGTCTCTCAGTATCCACGGGGGATTGGCTCCAGGAGCCCCCATGGATACTGAAGTTGGCCGATGGTCAAGTCTCTTATATAGTCACCCTCCATATTCACAGGTCCCACCTCCGCTGTGGATGTGGAACCCACAGATACAGAGGGCCAACTATATTTCTCAAACATGGGAGAAGCATCAAAGGTGGAGTTTTCGCTTCCAGTATCTCTAATGAAACAAGAGCCTGTGGAATTTGCTAAACTGTCTAATCAGGCCGCTCACCTGGACCTACTTGACACTCAGCTCCTTGTGCTTTTGCAGCTGAAGAAAGTAAAGCAGTACTTCCCCTCTTGTGGGTTTATATAATTGTAAAGCATCAGTGATGCCATTGCTTTTTCAAAATAATTGTTGGAAAGTGATTAGCTGCTACAAATCCCGGAATAAAATACATCTGCATATTTCCTGCCTGTACAAATGCCTGGGAAAAAGGCAATGGACTGAGAAACATCTGAGAGGAGCACGCACACATCTGCTAGATCAGTAGCCCCTACGCCATTACCTTCCTTAGAAGGCAAACCTTAAAAGACCCAAAGCAAGAATTGTATTCATAAAGAAATGGAAACAAAGGAGGCAGTATTTTAAAAGTACTTTCAAAATGATAAGGGACTGTCCAAATGTGAGACATATTGTTTAAACAGTTCATTAAAAGACCTCCTAGCTAGGATCTTCAATATTTGGGGGGCGGTGAAATCAAAAAGAAGACGCCTGCAGTTTTAACATGTATAGGAAAGACCTAAGGCCTATAAAAATAGAATAGAAAAAGATCACATGAATGAAATATCTTAATCTCTGATTACTGTTCGAATGATCTGTACATTGAATGAGCCTTTGAAATGTTTTCTAGTCTTTTGACAATGCAGCCTCATTATCAGAGTCTTTTCTATTTGAATTCTGGAGTTTAGGTCAAAGAGACAGCCTAGTTTCAGGAAAGTAAATGTTCTTTCCTAGTCCTGACAATGGGAAACGCACAGGGAACTCAGCTGCATACGCTGGTGTGAGGCCTAGAGAGGGCTGCCGGGACACCGGTGAGAGCCGTCAACGGTGGGCGCATATAAAAATGTGTTCAGCAGTGTCGCCCTTTTACAGTTCTTCTAAGCTGGTATTGTGGTGGCCAAGAAAGAATTGTGATGTCCCCCAAGTGATGTAAAAACACTAAGGACACGCAGTTGCCAGTTATTTTTCTAAAGCACCTTTCCTGGAGTGTACAGCGAAGTGGACTGTGTACACACACACACACACACACACACACATACTCAGCTAGTATTCACTGAGCCTTTCTTAGAGCCAGATGCTTAGGAGTGTATTTCCAAAATACTGAGAACAGTAAGGGTCCTGATGGAGGATGAAAGCTGAATAGAGATGGGGAGTTCTTCAGTTAGTTATTGCACTATAACAAACCACTCCCAAATTTAATGGCCCAAAGCAATGACAATTTCTCATCTCTCAGATTCTGTGTCTGACTGGTTTCAGCTGAGCAGTTCTGTTCCGTGTGGTATTGGGTGGGACTACGGTCTTCTGAAAGCATGAGACTATAACATCCAAGATGGCTCAATCGTATGGCTGGCAGTGGGTGCTGGCTGTCAGGTAGGGCTCAGCTGGGCTGTGGGCCAGAGCTCCATGGTTCTCCTCCTCTTGGCCTCTCTATGTGAATTAAGCTCTACCTAGTGTGGTGGCTGGGATCCAAGAGTAGAATTCCAGCTACGAGAAAGTGGAGTTTGGAGATCTCTCTAAGGCCTGGCCTCAGAAATTACACAGTGTCAACGTCTGCTGCTTCATATTAGTCAAAGGGAATCCCAGAATCAGCTAAGATTCAAGGCAAAGGAAAATAGGCCACATTTTTTGTGTGTGATTTGAGGCAAAAAACCCAAAAAATATCAACTAAACTGAAATAAATTATGACTATCTTTAATCCACACTGTGCAGGAATGAATGTACTTGGGATGAACTTTAGAAAAGAGAGTGGTCTTATCAGCAGATCACTGACCAGAGTTTACTTCTGTGTGTGTATATATGGTTTTGGGGGGATGGTTGTTGGTTTTTTTTCATCTTACATATTCCATGAGAAATTTTAAAGACAGTGAGAGGACACTGATCCATGTATACAAAGTCATGTGAGCCCCATTTTCAGAGGTCAGAGTATCCTGTCCCTCATGCCTCTGGGCTCACGTTGGGGGCTTTCAGGGCTGTGGCTCCTCCTTCAGCTTTGCTTCCATGCCAGGGCTCTGGGCCATGCTTCTATCACCAAGGGCAAGGAGATCCTGACCATAAGGGTGATAGTGATCCTAGCACAGGTGTTGCAGAAAACTTGAAATAAGTATCTCAACTCTCACTTCCCTAACTTTAGTTCTATTTTTAACTCCTTATTATACAGGAAGACCATGTTCCCAATTCCTCATAATACCAGTCATTGTATAAGACCTTGTATACTGCAAGAGCTTAATCAGTACTATTTGATTGATTAAATATAAGCATCCTTTTAAATCTAAAGAACAGTTTTCTTCTTTAGTTTTTCTGATGTCTCTGATTATTTATGACAGTATATATTCAAGGTACATATAGAATTCATGGTAAGAATAAAATCAAAATCACAGTTTTGTTTGTATACGAGTTCAGGTTGTTTTCCTTGGATCCAACATCTAATTTTCCATAGTTATTATGAGCTCTAACTGTAGCCTTCGCCACTGGCCCAGAGCTATGCTATTGGTTATAAGGGGAATGTGGTAAGAACATGAATGTCTGGCTAAGCAAAGCCCCTGGAATTTTCTGGCAGGACTCAAAATGCCACAGGAGAATTCTTGTCATCTTTGTATTCAAAGGAATATATACATATTCAAAGGAATAGACACTCATATATGTATACACCATGATAGATAGATATTTACATAGTGTCTTGAGAATAATGATAATCCAGGAAATACTTGCTTAATTGTTTGAACTGAGCTACTTATTTGCCTTCAGTAGAGTCACATCACAAGAAAGGTGATTAACCTCTGATTTAAGAATTAGCACTCTGAGCTTTAGCCCTGTTTCTTACTCTGAATAAGTCATAAAGAAACGCCTCACTTGTCCTAGGTCATGCTTCCAGACACCCCCTCCACACAAAGCAGTTGAAATTAGTTAAACATTTCTAAGAAGCAAAAGAACTCTCACAAATTCTGTACTCTTTTGCCTTTTCGGGAGATACAGTACTGCCTTCAGAAGAGAGAAGATAACATGGCTAGTGAAGCTAAGCTTCTTAGGAAAGATCATTAGAAATAGTGGACCATTGAGGGTTTTGGCACATAGACAAAGCTGTGTAATGGTTAAGTCTGTGGTAACACAATGCGCAAGTAGTAGTTCCGTGTTTGAATTTGCTTCACCTCGCTGGTCTTCATTTCCTAATTTGTAAAATGGAAATACTTTATAGGACTGCTGTAAGGTCTTTACATCACATGGCATAGTGCCATGAAACAGAACAAATCAAACTGCACTTAAATTATATGGAAAAGTCATTTATATGAAATGAATAGTTTCCTAATAACACTGGAAAAATAAGTCATCAGTCTATGTATCTCCATTTCTATATTTCATGTTAAACCTGGCAGAAAAAAAAAAATACTACTTCTGCAATTCCAAAGACATGCATACGAGATGAATACATTCAGCTCATCTCTGAGCTCCATGGAGAAGAATATAGCATAACATGCGAACATATATTTAGACAAACATACTCAAATACACATGGACACGCATGAAATTGCTAACATTCAGGAAGTGTGAAAAGAAGGAGCCTGGAAACTTTGTTTACTCCGGAGTTTTGTTTATTTTCAGCAAACAGAATAAAGATGGAAGGGAGGTGCTTTCACTGTTCTCCCTGTCTGAAATTCTGAAGCCTGGAGGCCATCTGAGTTCTCCTTTTAGATTTTGGCAGTTATTTGAGAAGTGGCGTAGGAGGGTAAGTAGTCACAGCAGGTTCTAGGGAAGGAAGCACCACCTAAATTGCTATTCTAAGGTAGTAAACAGGATTCAGGCAACTTCTGAGGGTTGGATAACTTCTAAGAGGCGAAACCCAAGATTGAAATGGGATATTTAGCCCTGTTCTATGTGCTTCAGTCTTCTGTATGGCTGACTGGTTTATTATTTTCTCTTTGGAGAGTGTGTACAATTCCTGTCTCTTGAAGTTAGGTTACTTTAGGCTGCAGGCTACAGAACTGGGTTAATGAAGAGCTATAATAAAGTTAAAGAGTCAAAGTTGGCTTGGGACAAAGATGAACTTAAGCTTGGATGGTGAGACAGAGAGGTCAGGACTAGCGTAGTTACCGGAAATTTTGCATTATTGGTGTGTTTAGCACAGTCAGTGGTCCTGTTGTAATTGGCAAATCTCTATTAAGAAAGTGCTTGGTCATGTTCTTAGTCTAGACTCTGTACCTGCACTTTCCAGTACAGTAGCCACATGTGCCACTAAGCAATTAAAATGTATCTGGTCCACATGTATGTATATGAAAGTGTAAAATAAATGCCAGATTTCAAAGATTTAGTATAAAAAAGACATAAATATCATATTACTATTTTTAATAGCTTGCATGTTAACATGGCAGTACTTTGGATATCTAGGGGTATCAAATACGTTATTAAAGTTAATTTCAACCTGTTTTATTTTATATTCTAGTGTGGCTTATAAAAAGTCTAAAAATACAGATGTGGCTCACATTTTATTTGTATAGGATATTGCTGTTCTACACAGTGACAGACTCAAAAAATAGATACTGCTTATCCAGCCAGCTAATGAGTCTAGTCACATCCCTTTCAGGAACCAGTTTGCCCAACTATAACATAAGGAATATTAATAGTAGATAGGAAAAAGTTGGAATTTGGGAAGGGAGGAAGGAAGAGGAGGGAGAAAGGAATAGTATAGTGGGTCACATAAACAACTATATATATATATATACACACACACACATATATATGTACACACATGGATAAATATATATATATGTGTGTGTGGGTATATATATATATATATAATCTTTGGAAACAAGATAAAAGAGCAGAGACCAAGTACACTCAAGCTGTCTGTTGGGGAGGGAGGATTAAGAAGTGGAAGAGAGGATGATGAATCTGTGTCAAAATGCTGTATTATATTTCAAAATTTTCATTGGTAAAATTAACGTGAAATATTAGAGAGTGATTTTGAATATCATCTATAAATGCAGATAGAATGTCCTACCCCCACCCCAACCAACACCTAAGTTATGCTGCACTAAACAGATTTATAAAAGATAAACTTTTCTGTATCAAGCATCTGAGATATTCTGTATCTCATGAGTCACTGAAAGGCCAAAATCATTTCAGACAGTGAACAGATCATCTCTAAATTTGTTTTTAGTTCCAGTATTCTATGCTTGATTTTCTTTGGGCAGAACTGCAGTCAGTACCATGGAGAGCTCATGAGGAACATGAGAAAGGATGAAAAGCATAGATTGCTTCAAAAAGAGCTAGTTTTAAAGAACAGCACCAATGAGAGCTCAAGACACACACACACACACACACACACACACACACACACACACACACACACACACAAGACTGTAGAATTTGGAGGAGATGGACTACCTTTTCCTATTTATCTCTGATTTCTGTCATACTTCTATAATTTATTCATAGAACAATTCAGCTATCTCAGGCTAATGGTTGAGGAAACAACACACTGCTATATTTAAAAAGGATAACCAACAGGGACCTACTGTACAGCACAGGGAACTCTGCTCAATGTTATGTGGCAGCCTGGATGGGAGGGGAGTTTGGGGGAGAATGGATACATGTATATCTATGGCTGAGTTGCTTTGCTGTGCAGCTGAAACTGTCACAACATTGTTAATTGGCTATACTCCAATGTAAAATAAAAAGTTTTTAAAAATCTCAAAATATTAACTATCCTTAGTTCACATAAAGCAGACAGTGGGGCTTCCCTGGTGGCGCAGTGGTTGAGAGTCCGCCTGCCGATGCAGGGGACACGGGTTCGTGCCCCGGTTCGGGAAGGTCCCACATGCTGCTGAGCGGCTGGGCCTGTGAGCCGTGGCCGCTGAGCCTGCACGTCCGGAGCCTGTGCTCCGCAACGGGAGAGGCCACAGCAGTGAGAGCCCTGTGTACCGCAAAAAAAAAAAAAAAAAAAAAGCAGACAGTGGTAAACTTGGGATTCTCTTTCTAAGGTCCTACTTGCTAATGCAAGATATGTAAGACAGAGAATATTTTACCTAAAGAGAACTCCTCTTTGGCTAACTTCTCACAATCTGTAGAAATTGACAGTTTCTTTAAGAGAGAGTTCTGGCAGGGAGGTTAAGAGGACAGTTGTTGCAGACAGGTTAACTTGATTAACATGTCAGCTCAGCTATTTGTGACTTACTTAACCTCTCTGAAATTTATTGTCCTCATCCTAGACATGATAATAATGCTTACCTATAGTGTTGTTATCACACACACACACACACACACACACACACACACACGCAAAAGAGTTAATACATGTAAAATGCTGAACAGAATAACTGACACATAGTAAAGACTCAGTGTTAACTGTTATAATCTGCAAAGGCCTATGAGGATTTAGCTGTGTAATAACACATTACTCACTCTTGAAAGTTGAAATTCCTGGGAATCTGATTCTGAAATGGAGAGAAGTTTTCAGAAAGTTTATTATGGAGTGCCGTTGGAATCAATTCTTGTCAAAAGAAGCAGAATTAGGCAGTATTGAGAAGGAAGTAAGATTTGCCACAGGGATAAGATATATTGTGATATAGTTTCTTGTTTTTCTTTTTCTGAAGTCATCATCTCTCATCCAGTTTTTTTTTAAAAGTATAATTGACTTACAATATTATAACTAGTTTCAGGTGTACAACATAGTGATTCCATATTTTTATACATCACAAAATGATCACCATAAGTCTAGTTACCATCTATCATCATACCAAGTTATTACAATATTATTGGCTGAATTTTCTATGCTGTACTTACATTCCCATGACTTATTTTATAACTGGAAGTTTGTAGCTCTTAATCCTCTTCACTTATTTCACCCATCTCCCCATCTCCTCCCATATGGCAACCACCAGTTTGTTCTCTGTATCTATGAATCTGTTTCAGTTTTGTTATGTTTGTTCATTTATATTGTTTATCAAATTCATAAGTGAATCCATACTGTATTTATCGTTTGATTTATTTCATTCAGCATAATACCCTCTAAGTCCATCCATGTTGTCACAAATGCAAGATTTCATTCCTTTTATGGCTAATATTCCATTCTCTTCTATCTATCTATCTATCCATCCATCTAGATCTAGATGTATAGGTATATCAGAACTTCTGTGTCCTCTCATCTATGGATGGACACTTAGGTTGCTTCCATATCTTGGGTATTGTAAATAATGCTACAACGAACATTGGGTACATATATCTTTTCAAATTAATGTTTTTGTTTTCTTCAGATAAATACCTAGGAGTGGAATTGCTGGATCGTATGGTAGTTCTATTTTTAGGAGCCTCCATACTGTTTTCTATAGTTTCTGTACCAATTTACATTCCCAGCAACATTCCACAGGGGTTCCCTTTTCTCCATATCCTCACTAACACTTGTTATTTGTTGTCTTTTTGATAATAGCCATTCTGACAGGTGTGAGGTGATATCTCATTGTGCTTTTGCCTTTGGTCAAGGCAACTCTCTTTAGTGAGGCAATTCATGCAGAAGGCTGTTTGTTAGCAGCACTCCCAGGAACTGGGAACTAAGTCTTCATTTCTCAAAGGAGCACCCGGCAGCACCTCACAGCATCCACGAAATTCCTCATGCTCAGTGTTATTACTTGTCAAGGAGCTCTCAATATCCAGGAAGGCAATAGTGTCTGTTGGGTTTTGAGAGTGATTCAATAAAAGCACATTCTTTATTTTTCTCCGAGTTTGCAGCCAGTTGAGAAATAAGATAGAGGACTGATAGACATAGAGTTAAAATGTCAGTTTTATTACTGATAAATGCAAATTGGAGAATATGTATTTATATCATTCAGTAATTACTCCATATATCTCCTCTCTGGAACTGAGCATATCCCCCAAACTGCTGGCCTCCCTCTGCAGAGTCAGGGACAGACACTGCCTGGAATGCATGCCCCTGGACAAGCAGAGGACACCTAGGTCCTGAGGGCAGTCCATGCAGAAAGAAGAAGCCTCCCCAGAAGTAACTGAGCCTCGTGTCCTCCATGCCTTTTCCTAATTTTATCAGAGGTCAGAGAAGAAAGCAGAAAGTGTTTCCATGCCTTTTTCTCATGGGGAGTAGAAAATGAGAACCCTTTTCATTGTGCAAAAATAAGGAGTGGGATTTAAGCATTCCTTCTTAATTCTGCTGCTTCCTCTGACTACTTTTGGTCTTCCCCACAGGCTTTGTGTCCTCAAAATAGCTCAACAGAAGATGTTATCCTCATTGGCGTCTTCTAACAAGGTCCTTCTGTCCCTGAGGCTAGCTTCAGGCTTCTAAAAAGAGAATGTGTAACTATGAGTCTGAACTTTATAGACATGAAATGCTTTTTATTCCCTCCACATAGCACATAGTTTAAAGATACACATTCTACAAGACTAATTATGAAAAAATATGATTGTCTTACCACCCCCATTCAACTGATGCTCTAGAAAATGGCAACTTTCAAATATTTCGCTTTCCTTTAATATCTACCTTCATGGTTTTTTTTTTTTTTTGGTTGGGGGGCCTTGCCTTGCAGCTTGCAGGATCTTAGTTCCCCAGCCAGGGATCGAACCTGGCCCCCAGCAATGGAAGCATGGAGTCCTAACCACTGGGCCACCAGGGAATTCCCTTACTTTCGTGTTTCTTAATACTATACTTACGTTGGCACTTCTTGATTTTTCCATTTAAAACATTATCTGCTGACTTCTCACTATGGAAGAAGAAATGCTAGATTTTTGGGGGTTTTGCTGCTCACTTTCCATATGTTCGCTTTTCATCCCCCATTCTACCACCATAATTATGACATAATTTTCTTTAGATCAGAATCAAGACATTGCATCATTTTGACTGTGTCAATGTTATTCACAATTAAGCCATGTACGGTACCATGACTACTTTTTCTTTTATGCAAAACTTCTTAGTTTCCCAGGAATTAAGAATGTTCTTACCTTTTGTGTGGGTACTGTTCCATTGTCTTACCACTAATTCATCCCTAAATTCTTATCTATTTTGTATAAATCTCTTCCCCATATGTTAAAAACGTCATGCATTCAATTACTTTTATCTTGAAGGAACCCTTTTTTTGTTCCTTCTGGCCTGCTCCATTCTGAACTGATTTGTCTCTAGGACTGCTATGCAGCTTTTATTCTAATATCTCCTTCCGTTATCAAGTTGGGGACTTCCTTTATCTGCCTTGATTCCTAGATCCTGTGTCTTTTAATTGCCTGGTTTACTCTTTATTTTGGGGTAATACCTCTTCTAGCATTTTCTTGAGAAAGGGTACATGGAAGGCAAATCTTCTAAGACATTACATGTCTCAAAATGCTTTTATTTATTTTCATCTACTTTTGGGAAGATAATTACAACTATGCACAGCTGTATGGTTCAATCCATTTATTCAGCTTTAATACCGTTTGCCTTCTATTTACTTCCAGAGAGTCCTTGTCCTCTGGTTATCTTCTTTATAGTAGCACTCTATTCCTGTTTGGGGGATGCAATATTTTCTTTTATAATATTTTACTAAATGTATTATTAGAGGTGTGGGTTTTTTGCTTGTATGTTTGCTTGTTTATTTGTTTTTTATGTTTTCCTCTCTGAGATGATTCCTTGTTTCCTCCAGATATTCTTATTGTTTGTTTTGTTCTTTGACTTTTGCATGGCATTCTCCTTGAATTTCTTGGGATACTTTTTACTACATGCTCATTTAAAGCACAGAAAGCCTGATGACATGCTAATCAGGTGTGTGTGTTGGTGGGTTTTATTATAGGTGGAACTGGTTAGGCTTTTCACTGGGAGCTTTAAGTTTTTTCTCTTGGACTACAGACTTCCTGCCTGGACTGTATAATTCTGGTTACAGACATTCTTAGAGCCTTGTGGGAGAAGAGTATCATATCACATCTCTGATCTCAACTGTGTCTAGTTTTTCCCCTTCCAGGGATGACACTTCCACCTCTAACCTACCTGCAAGATGTGGGGGGAAAGTTGCCCAGATGATGCTAGAGGAGATGGGAATCTCTGATCTAGCTTCTTAAACAACTTCTACCTAATCACTTCCTTCTTTGTCCCACCTTCATCTCCACCGCTCTAGATTGCGGATATCGGCCATTAAACTTATAGGAGTCTTTTTGCGGAGGGTAAATTGGGTTACTCCTCTGTTTTCTGTGCTACCAGTTGAGTGTTCAGTATGCCCACACCTGGTAAGTTAGATTCACTCATTCTCCTGCTTTTTGGCCTGCAGCATTTGGTAATTTTCATCTTTTCTCCCATTCCTTTTGTATTCGGGGTGCAAATCATCCTCTTGCTGTTGTTTTAGTTAGGTTCTTAGAGAGGTGGCAAAGATAAAAGTGTTTGTTCAATATGCCATCTTTAACAAAAATGTCTTCTTTTTATGTCAGTGCTGTGTTCTCCCCAGACGCATACATTTATTCCCTTTCTTTTATCTCCCATATATTCATGTCTTTATGTTTAGTAAATATGTATTTACAAATCTGAGAATCTTCTGAATCTTTTCAAATTAACATACTAAATAGAGACTTGATATCCAACTGCTATCTCCCTACAAACTATCCAGAACAGGTCTTACACATTTCATCTTAATGACTACTTTAGACCCAAAATAATTTTTATTGATAACAGTAATATGGTAATTCATTATGGTATGCTGTTACCCAAGTGCTAATTAAAAGGAAAAATAGTTGAAGGATAAAAGAGGGCTTGAAAGCACATCACACAAAAGTTCCTTCCTAATATATTTCCTGTCTATCACACTTATTACTGCAGGGTGGGTTGACAGGTTAATTATGTACTAGGCAGGAGAGCTGGTACAGAGGATGTTACAATCTCAAAAGCAAACACTTATAATCACTTTATCTAAATATAAGACAAACTCACCTTGGTGAAGGACTGCATTTAGTGATTATATGTAAGGCGACCTTCCTACGTATAGATTACAGATGGAACCTAGGTAAATGTTGCACTATACAGCTAGTACATGTGCTGACCCTGCAGCAGTTATCTGTGACTTATATCTAGGGATTCTGTCAAAATTTGCAAATTCGCTTTATTCTTTCACTGCCGAGAATTCTGATTTCTCCATTTCCTTCTCAAGCCACAGTTTTTAATAACCAATCTTCCACATGGTATTCAAAAAAGTACATATTGTATATAATTGAAAACTGTTATATTCATAGTGTATATTTATTTTTTTATTTTTTTATTTTTATTTTATTTTTGCGGTACACGGGCCTCTCACTGTCGTGGCCTCTCCCGTTGCGGAGCACAGGCTCTGGACGCGCAGGCTCAGTGGCCATGGCTCACGGGCCCAGCCGCTCCGTGGCATGTGGGATCTTCCCGGACCGGGGCACGAACCCGTGTCCCCGGCATCGGCAGGCCGACTCTCAACCACTGTGCCACCAGGGAAGCCCATGTATATTTATTTTTAAATGATGAGAATTTATTATTTTGCTTAGGGAGAACCTTTACTCCATGAAGGAATCTCCTGTCAAAATACTGCTGGTGGCCCCCATCCTCCTCTGTCTTGTCCTAAAATATGTCTGGGCCAAGAAACTCATCTCATCTTGGACAGCTCATTGTACCATTTGGGAGTCCCAATAGAAAGTTCTGGTTGCTGTTGTTTTCTTTTGTTTTAGATTGAGATGATACTTCCTTGTAATTTCTTTCTAATAACATTAATTCTTACTTTCTGGACTTACACATAAACTCTTAACATCTTTCACTAGAAAGTTTTCTAATATCTGAATATAGTTGACGTATCTCTTGAAAGTTCTGTGTTCTCTCCTGTATTCCTACTCATTTTCTTCTTTGTTTTTACTTGTCATTTTTTCCCAGAATCTTCTTTATGTTAGTTGCCATTCTCTGGAAGTTTTGCCATAATCTTCCAAGTGAATAGCTCATAACTTAATATACTACCTTAGATGTATACATATACAGGTTAGAGTGAACCTATTAAACTTGTTGTTTTGAACATTATACTTTTACTGGTGCAATCCAAGACTCCAAGGGCTGTGCTAGCAACAGCTTCTCATTGTATTGGCTTATATGAAGCACAGAATCTTTTCTGTCCCCTCAACTCAACTGTTGCTCCCTAATAAACATGATTTTTCTATCTCTCATCAAAAATAGTTTTAGACTTTAGAAAAATATTAACAGCATACTGCCTTATGGCATTCTAAAATTTAGTTTTTTTTCAAAACTTACACTTCTTCCAAAAATGGGTACATTATTTTCTGCACTGAGAATTTATTTTAACTCATTTCTCTTCATTCTTTGGCACCCAGAATATGGTGAATGGTTAATACTACTTAATTCACTTCAACTCAACAGTCAAATACATATCTATGAAACAAATACAGCCCCAGGTACAGTATTTAGCACTTCTGAGGCACATATTAGCAAACCAATAAGGATCCTAGTCTTTGGGAAAAGACAAAATGTGAACAAGTAACTTTCTAATAGAATGACACCTGCTGTGGAAGGTATATTATAGATATAATAAAATGATGGTAAGGCAGGATGATTTGTCCCACCTTCCAGGCTACCCTGAATATGCTATGCCTTTGGGTGGCTAAAATTATACTGTTGGGCCATGAATTGATATAACACTTTGATAACTTTGCCTGACTTGCCAGCTTATGAATGATAATGCCACCTCAGCAAGTCTACTGGCTTGTTTATATTGCTTTATTGGTGTCATCAGATGCTCGACTCTGAGAAAAATAGTAGCCAACTATGAACAAAGCCAAATACAAGTTATTTAGATTTGTTGATAAATACCCTCTGAAGAGCAAGAACAATTGTCATTTTCTCTCTCATCATCCTTGACCTAAGTACAATGCTTTTCTCCTTGCAAAACATTTCCATACTGGCAATTCTTTGAGCCTTATAGTAACATGATGATGTAGGTAGAATAGAGATTGCTGTCTCCACTTTGCAGATGAGAAAACTGAGGGGATGTGACTGGCTTGGCCAAAGTTGTAGGACCAGTATATGGGAGAGCCACTGTTCTCTGAATCCTGGCTTTTTCATTCTACCAAAAGCCAATCTGAGGGACCAGCCATTTTCTTGGCGCTCTATCTAATACATATGTTGGAAGAGAGAATGTTTAGGTGATGCACAGAACTCAGGCATCATGCATGGCTTGTGACCTTTACTGAGCGAGGATTACACAGCACAGATCCAAAAAAGCAGAGGTTTGAGGGGAGATGCTGGGCCAACCTAATTTAGACCTCCCTTCGTGAAAGCTGAGCCAGTGAAACCATGTGATGGATTCTTTTTAATATGGTATTATTGTCAGGGAATAGCTTCAATATGTACCATAAACATTAAATGCTAAAAATAATGACAGCAATTATAGATTGTTCTGACACCAGAAGAGTAGAATTATGCTTCTTAGATGCATTCCCTTAGCCAATAAAATTGCCAAATCACTTTTCTGGAAACTGTTTTCCTCTGTGTTAGATTACCAAGAGATGGCAGCATTCCATCCATCATTCAGCAAGTATATATTCCTTGCTTGAAAACTAAGATTTCCTCTTCCCAATGAAGTGTTGAGCACAAAGAATTACATTTAAAATATGAATCTGTTTCATAATCACCCATTGTCACACAGTCATGTGGCTGTAGATTGCCCAGATCTAAATTTAGATGCTGATGGTACATAACTGTAAAGATTCAAATGACCTGTTTTAAAATAATACATGGTATGTAGTTGATGGTAATGTACAAAATCCATTGAGTGATGATTCAAGAAAGGAACTGGTGATATATGATTCCTCCTTGGATGCACTTGAAGTTTTCACTTGTGGGCACTATAGACACTTGGTAATTCAAAGTCAAATGTACTGTGTTAATAAAGCTGAGACCACTTTGTTTATCCAGCTTGATATTCTGTTTCAAGTTTGACACTTGTCTGCCAATGGAAAATTTTAGTAAATGTAACATCACAATCCACCAGTATGTGCTAGTTAATGAAAGAAACCTCAAGATATGTGACAATTTCTAGGGAAAGGTGGAAGCAGTTTTTTATTAGGGAAGATTCAGAAATGCCCATAAAGTTAAAATTTTCAGAAGTTCATATTTCCAGTGGTCAGCTTGTCATAAAAACTTCCTTAAGATTTTTTTTCCATAATTGAGTTATTACCTTATGACAGAGGCCAATGGAAAAATAATTTTGATACATTTCTCATAACAAAAGTGAATACTTTTAAAGTACATGGATATATTGCTGCTCTCCTTTTTCTTTTCTTTTGGTAACTGTATAGTTTATTTTACCAGTAATTGTCTTCAATTGTCAACTATCACAGATTTGTCATAGAGTTAACTTGTCCACCAATGACTCTGACTGTGAAATACCTTAGACCCAGTTTTGGAAACTGTAGATTCTCTGCTAATATGTCTCATTGCTTTCTGCTTTAGTGGAGGTCATTACAGCCTCACTTGATCAGAGAACCATGGTGCCGGGAAGCAGCTGCGTTATTTATCTTCATCTCACTGAAGAGATGACTCATTTATTCCAGATTTGAAGGAAGGTGCCAGAAGTCACACAGCAAGTTAGTGGTAGAAGCAGCTGTGCCTAACTCCAGTCTTCTGACTTCCAAACCGGTGCATTTTCTACTGCATGGCATACATTAAAAATGTTCAGACAATCACACCATTGTTTTTTTTTTTTTTTTAATTTTTAATTTATTTATTTATTGGCTGCGTTGGGTCTTCGTTGTTGCACATGGACTTTCTCTAGTTGTGGCGAGAGGGGGCTACTCTTTGTTGCTGTGCATGGGCTTCTCATTGCTGTGGCTTCTCTCGTTGTGGAGAATGGGCTCTAGGTGCGTGGGCTTCAGTAGTTGCAGCATGCAGCCTCAGTAGTTGTGGCTTGCAGGCTCTACAGCACAGGCTCAGTAGTTGTGGCACACGGACTGAATTGCTCCGCGGCATGTGAGACCTTCCCGGACCAGGACTCGAACCTGTGTCCCCTGCATTGACAGGCAGATTCTTAACCACTGCACCACCAGGGAAGTCCCACACTGTTGGTTTTTAAGGTGAGCCAGTGCCACAGTCCCCTTCAGGTATCCTAGTTAATTGGATTGGAGATATTTGAGCCATTATTAAAAGTGAGGTTTGAGAAGAGGAAGCAGGTGCAGCAGAAGGAAATGATGGATCTCTGAATAGTAAGGGAAGGTGCTGGTGACTCCTGGGTACTTGCTGGGAAGCCATAGGTTCCCATCATAGACCAGAGGTCTCAGTGGCCTCATTTTTTCTCCATGTCTGGGGGCAGGAATCTTTATCTCTTGCAGGAAACTCTATGCTCTTGCTTCTATGCACTCCTGAGAGAGGGTCAACTGAGCAGGACCTCAGGGTGCTTACCAATTGTTTTTATAGATGGGACATTTTTTCATCGGAAAACTCATGGCTTTGATGGGATGAATACATCCTTCCCTCTTGGGAGACCCCAGGCTAAGTTTCGCATGGGTCAGGTCCTAGGCACAGACTTGTCAAAAAGTGCTACAGGTACTGCTGTGGCCATGGGAGGACTGAAGGATGGTTCCTACATGGCTGATGAGCAAATGAACTGACTCTCCTTTAGCTTCCATCAGCAGTGCTCCAGGGGAGTTGTGTGTGTGTGTGTGTGTGTAGGGGGGTGTCCCAAGGACATGGGGTTTTTATCGGTGATACACGTAACTTATCTCCTTGATTTCCATTTGTATCCATGAGATATGGATTCAGGACCCTGGAATGAGCAAACAAACATTGAGAAAGGAGCTGTCTCCTACGAAGCTATTTTTCCTTTCCACAAGGAAGTCATGTTGGGGGCATTATTATCCAAAGACCTGCGAAAGGGGACCTAGTTCTCATTCTCCCAAGATCCAACTTGGGGAAAAATATGAGCAATTCTTGGCAATAATGATAACTTTTGTTAAGTGTCAGATGGTATTCTGAGTGCTTTTCATATATTAATATTTATTCCCCACAGTAACCCTGTGGACTTGCTGCTATTATTACCTCCATTTTGCAGATGAAACTGAGTCTGAGAGAGATTAAATAACTTCTTGAGGTCACACAGTTAGTGAATGCTGAGACTGGAATTTTTTTTTTTTTTTTTTGCGGTACGCGGGCCTCTCACTGTTGTGGCCTCTCTCGTTGTGGAGCACAGGCTCCGGACGCGCAGGCTCAGCGGCCATGGCTCACGGGCCCAGCCGCTTCGTGGCATGTGGGATCTTCCCGGACCGGGGCACGAACGCGTGACCCCTGCATCGGCAGGCAGACTCTCAACCACTGAGCCACCAGGGAAGCCCTGAGACTGGAATTTGAACCCACAGAGACTGCCTCCAGACTCTTTGCTTTTAACCACACCATACTGTCCCTGTGCCTGTTTCTGCCCCCATTATCGGTAGCATTTTCTTTTTCTCTTCAGAAAGTCAAAATGCAGCTAGTGGTGGTGTGAACTGCCTGTATTGCCAGAGAACACAGAAGCAATCAGGGCATGAGCCTGGACAACTAGAGATTTTATTCCTGGATTGGACGTTTACAGGCTGTCTGATATGCACACAGATGGTGCTCAACCCTGGGGACAGCAGCCTCCTTGCTGAAGTTGTCCTGTTTCAGATGCTGCAGCTAATCCACTGAGAGTGCGGCTGCTACAGGTCAGGCCCAGGCGCTGATGTGGAAAGGTGATCCACCATGCTTTCCCACTAATGAAACAGATCTTGTGGGCATTGATTTTCCAACAAGTCCTAGAGTCATTTTGTGGGCAGACTTTACCTGTTTGAGTCCATCAAGTTTATCTCATTTCCACTTATCGCTGGAAACAGAAATATGACTCTGATTTATACTTCTCATAGAACGTAAACTTTTCAGCCATTGGTTTCCAAGGAGTTTCCTTTGGGAAAAGGGAGGAGGGAAGTGCCCTCATGGAAACATTCCCCTAAGGACTTTTCTCCGCCTCCCCACCTGGTGGAGCCTGGACTAAATGCAGACCCCAGTGAACTTCTAGCTCCTGCTTTAATCTCTGGAGCTGCTACCATGTTCCCCACTTCAGTAGTTTTAATCTGGCCTCTGCTTCAGCTTCTCTACCTCCATAGAGTTGAGTTGAATTGAGTCTACCTGTACATGAATCTTTTAGTTGAAGAACCTTGCCAAGGTGAATTCTGCCATCTCCATATTTGATGTAACCCTGTTTGAACCTGCTGCTTAATATAACAGGATATACCTTATGGCAAAAAATTGACAAAAGCTTAAGAACTCCTTAATTACTGAGTGTGAACAATACAGTAGTAAATGATGCATTTGTAGGAATAAGGAGTAGGGACCTCAGCCTTGGCAGTGAGTCAGGATGACTGAAAGCATTAGGATAAATGGCTAGGTCACAAACATACTACCCACCTTCCTTATTTCCTTGTCTTTAAGCTCAGAACAGTCTTAATTCAGGCTGTGTGCTGCACATTGACATAGGAGAGAAAATTAAGCATTTAAGTCAATCAAATCTATTTCTAACATACATTTACTTCCTTGGTCATAATAGGGATTCAGTTACAAGGCTCAATATCTCTTAGTAGCAATATTCACCAGCTAGAAGTATTTATCCGTTCTGCTAGGTTCTGTCATCTTGCAGGTGACTATAGTTATCCTGCCCTGGAAGAAGATGATGAGAGGGGTCCTATTAAATTAAATTAAATTCATTTTAATAAAAAGTAATATTTAATAATAGTATCATTTAATAAAAAATTAGTGACATTTCTCGACATTCAATGTAAGTCAATAACTATACTAAGAGTTTTAATCATATTATCTCATTTAAATTTAAAAAAACCCTATGAGGTAAATACTATTAATTGTCTCCATTTTACAGATGAGAAACTTGCCCAAAGTCACATTGCTAGTAAGTGGAAAGCGAAGATTTGAATCTGGAAAGTCTGACTATGGAGGCAGCACTATAAACAATTATGCCTCTCTCTGTCTCTCCTTGGGGCTTTAATTTTGTCCCATGTGTCTTGTCCTTTACATCCTTGAGGCCTGAAACATGGAAGGTGCACAGGAGATACTTATATGATGAAGGCAGATTGGGGTTATGTCCCTTCTCAGTGAAGCCTTCCCTGACTTATGTGACGTATAGTTTTAGGTAAGCTAGGTTTTAGAATTTATTTTACTCCTTTGACTCTGTTTACTTAGACTTCATACCACATTTGTGTTTTCTGTATAATGTTTTCATACGTAGATTATAAGTTCCTTAGAAGTAGAGATTTTGTCTTTTGCCTCATTTACCAGTTACGTTCTTTGAACAGGGACCATCGTGTGTGTGTGTGTGTGCGTGTGTGTGTGTGTAGGTGTATATATATATGTGTGTGTGTGTGTGTGTATACACACACACACACGCACACACACACAATGATATCAATAATGATATTGACTTAATAGAAACACCAAAAAAGAAGACATCAACATGAGGATAAGGCATGGCTTGGAATATGTCACAGAAAGTCATCCTGGGGATGACTTAACTCAGTTGGAATGAGAGACCTGCCATGTGATTTTATTTTACTCTCTACCAAGCTTTTTGCAATACCTGGTGTATTTTATAGTAATTGTGTCAGTTCAATTTTCTGTCTTTCTTCCTGGACTGTAATATCTGGGAAGGCAAATACCATTTATCCACAGAACTCAGCACATGATTACTCATTAAATATTTGAGGAATGATTGAAAGTGCTTATCTGTGGTTATCCGCATCTTCAGATACTAAATAGTCTGTATGAGTCATTTGGACTGGATGAACTAAAGTACAATCCTGAGACTCGGGACTGGCAAGCACACAGAAACTTTTCAGAAATAGGTAGAAAATAGGCTATGTGACATTCTCAGCAACAACAGTAACAACAAAACAGAATGAATTTAATTCTGTGTGGAAGAATTTTGAATTCTCATCCTTCTGATCAATTCTTAGAAGCAGCAATTAGAGAATAGGAGCCTGAAATTGCACACCTGAGACTGACATTGAAGTCTTCCAAAGGTAGTGGACTGGGCCTTCCTGAAGTGCAGGTCCTGACTTATTTAATACATAGATAGGACTAAGACAGAGTCTGTGAGTTTTGGGTTCTCAGGTCACCACCAATAGAGGTGCAAGATGCAAACTGAGTTTCATGGATACCAGTGGCAGAGCCATGTGTTTTATTCTGGGGATTCCACGATTCAGGGAAAAGCTGGAATATCCTTTTATTTTCAAGGTAACAGCAGATAAAGGGTTTAGTAGGTCTCTCTCCATCTCTACAAAACACCAGTCAGGCTGTGAGTGGTTTTTCTCCTGTAACACAGATCCCAGCAGGAACTGGCTGCTCGTTTAGAAATGGCAGCACCAGAAAAAAGCTGCTCTAGGCTGAATAATTATTTCACCTCTGATCCCTAAGTCTAATACCAAGTGAGTGAAGCAAACCCTTTAGTAAAACAAATACCCACATTACACCGATAGGCGCATGGAGACAAATAGGAAGAGGCAGCCAATTCTGCTGCCGAGGTGGGTGCCAGGGAGGATTGCCAGAGGGCATCTGCCCCAGCTAACAACAAAGCGCATCTCAGCTGCAATTTGGGGTGCCGCTAGCTGCTAGCCTGCACGGAACCCCACAAGGAGGACAACACTGAAGGGGATATTAGGGCAGCTCTGCTTCCAGCACAGCCGTGGCATTTGCTAAATTGATTTCCATTTTTACTAACTGAAAGCCAGTTGCTAATGGGAGAATGATTTCTGGGTGCCATATGGGCACATGGATATTTTCTAATTTAGTAACTTGAATATTATCTGTTCCTCTTTAATATTAAGACATTTTATTGTAATTATTCCTACTGCCCCCCGGCTGAAACAAACAGACCTATTTGTTGAAAGTTTAAATGAGGAGAGTAGATGACTCCCTTTCATGTTTGAGGAATCAAAACAGATATGACACCCACATTATTTCAATTATGTTCCAGGAAGCACAGCATGTCAGGAAAGAGTGTGGTCTGCAACACTGATCAAAGGATGGCGATACAGCTCAGATCTTGTTCACAGGCCTAGAGTCGTGGGCTGACACAGCTGGAAGAACCGTAGGGATCATTTACTCAAAACCTTCCATTTTATTGATAATAATAATAGTTCTTATTCTTTCCAATAGTTACACTTAATTTGTATTATAATAAAGTTTTTTCAGTAAAAAACAAAACAAAACCAAAAAACCCCTTCCATTTTAGAAGCTCAGGGCCTGGAGAAAGGAGGTGACTTTCCCAAGGTCACATAGCTATGGGCAGATTTAAGAATGTTCCAGGTCTTCTGCAGCCGTTTTGTGAGCTTAACCCCATTGTTCTGCTTCCTCTTTTCAGGTGAGCTTGGCTCATTTTCTAGGTGTGATGTCATGATCACACTGGTTGAATAACTTTGAAACTTTTCTAAGACATAGTTTTTAAAGCTTTCAGAAATAGAAAATATGCTATAATATATGTTGTTTTCGTGATGAGAACTTTTAAGGTCTACTCTCTTGGCAACTTTCAAATATGCAGTACAGTGTCATTAGCCGTAGTCACCATGCTGTACAGTACATCCTTCTGACTTATTTCTTTTATAACTGGAAGTTTGTACATTTTTATATACTATTTTGAAATGAAAATGAACAGAGTCAGTAACCTACACCCAGCAGAATGTGGTTGTTGTAGTACCTATGTGATGCGGACTATTATAAATGTCCCGTCCACACTTACAGCTGAATTTCCCAAGCACACTCAGTCCTCGACCTTGCTCTCTGGCTTGCTGAGGGCAGAGGAGCAGAAGAGATGCTAGAGCCCAGTTCTTGTCTGATGGACACCTGTCATCTGCCGACAGGTCCAATTCTCCTTGACAGACAGGAATCTCTCTCTCACACACACACAGGCACTCAAGGTCATGCAAAATCAAATCAATCAGGTATTTAACAATTGCTAAACAATTGATTCATTAAATACTACAGAATTCAAGCAAACAGATAGATGTCTTCCCCTTGGAGAAGAAGTCTTAGAGTTGTTGGGACTTGAATTGAATGTTGAAAGATGAGAAGAATTTGGATAGTAAATATTACTGTAGGACAGAATATTTTATATTGGTGATGGGGTGGGGCTGGGATTAGGAAAAAACATTGGCAATGGTCTCCCTGGCCTCAGAGGCACACGCAGTAGGAGAGTCAGAATATGCTTTCAGGGAGGTCCAGGAGATTAAGATTATAGAGAAGATTCACTAAGACAATACATGAAAAGCTGACCCTCTGCACTACGTGTAGGAACATTGGTGTTACATGTACAACTGTGCGTGTTTTTGTCAAGAGTTAAAATAAACTGAATTCTGTGTGCAAGAGCTTTCTCTTTGGTGACTTATAGAAGAAGCTGTCTCTTCCCTAACTTCCACATTCATCTGGCCTCAGCCTTTTCCTCTGTCAATCCAAGTCAAATTTAAAGTAAGAGAAAAACTCTGTAATTGAAGTTGTCTATTTTTTGCTAGTTGTAGCTTTTGCCTCAGTGCCGTCTATGATTAAATCAAATATTCAAATGACTGCTAATGGTGATAGTCTAGGTTAAACCTTTTTAATGTCATTCAACACATATTGAACAAAATATGTATTAAGTCTTACTGGGTGCCCGAAACTGGGCTGGGGCTTGAAACAAGAACAAAATAGGGACTCAGTCCTTAAGCAGCTTGAATCTAATGCAGGAAATAAATGTTGGAAAATATTCCAGGTGTGATACAGAGATCTGTGCGATGAAACGTGGAACGTCAAGGGCAGTTAATACATGTCTGTTGAATTGAAAACCCCTCCTCTTGTGCTCTAGCTCCTATTCTCGCTTGCTGTTTCAAGGACTTGGCTCCTGTATTTCTCTCTGCCCGTTCACTGAGATTTCCTTTTCTATACTAACAGTCCTGTTATTATATAAACATATTCTGATTATTCCTACCTAAAAAGTGAAATGAGGAAAAAATCTCTGTTGACCTCACATCCTCCTCCAGCTATTGTCATCTCCCCCTTTAAAACCATTTCTGCTTCGTCACTGAACATCCTTTCATGAATTTATTCCAAGGAACCTTTATACAGTCCTCCCTACTTCACTGACACTGCTACTGTAAGAAGCATTAGCGATCCCTTTGTCACCAGTCCAAGAGACATCTCTCTTTTTATCTTACTTGATCTCCAGTAGCAGTCAGCAAAATAAGCTCCGATTGCGTGGAGTTTGTTTCTCTTCGGATCCTGGCACAGACGCTCCTGGTTTTCTTCCAGGCTGGTGTGGCACTCCTCAGTCTTCTGGGCTGGCTTCTCCCCTTCTGCTCTACCCCTGTTTTTACCTCCTGCTTTTCTCTCTCTTTGCATCCCCTCCCTTGATGATCTAACCCATACTCTGGTTTTAAATACTTCTTACATGCCAGTGACTCTCAGACTATATCTCCAGTTCTTATCTCTCCCCAACAATCCAAGTATGAATATCCTACTCTCTACTTGACATTTACAGATGAATGATATAGAAATCTCCAACTTAACAGGGTGAGTATAATTGTCTTGATTCCTACCCTACTGCTCCTGTCACAGAACTTCTCTACCTTTCAGTTTATGGCACCACCATATACCTATTTTCTTAAGCAAAAACTCAAATTGTCTTTGATTCCTCTGTTTTCCTCAATTCCTAGATCAAGTCCATGAGTTAAAAACTATATATTCTACCTCCATACCAGGTCTCAAATTTAAATTTTTTTTTTAATTCTCACTACTACACCCCAGTCAAAACGGTTGTCACTTCTCCCCCAGGCTAATGCAGTAGTCACCCAACTGATTTTCCTATTTCCTCTTTTTTACGCACTTGGAGTTTTCTGCAACAGAGCCAGACGGTCTTCTAAAAATGCAAATCAGATTATGTCCAAGTCCTACTTAAGACCCTCTAATGGCTTCCCACCACACTTAGAATTAAGTTGAAACTCCTGGATCATAAAACCTTTGGTGATAGGTCCCTGGTTACTTCTTCAGCTTCCTCGCATATCCATGCTGTGGTGTGTTGGCAAATGTTTAAGAACAGGCTCTCTGAATGGGGGTGGGGGCTGGGAACTGGAGGGACCCTTGATTTATAGTGTTTGCCAGTTTCTCTGGTGTAACTACTCTTACTGTGACCAATTACAATCTACCAAGTCATATCAGCTGGCTCACAAAATTCCTGAAAGTGTAACAATTGTCTCTCACTAGCAGATACATGCCAGTCTCAGACCTGGTGTAACCTTCATCAGAACCACAACATCATAGCCACTCTGCTCTTCGTTTCCTCAAATAGACTGTTCAAGTACGTGCTTTAGGCCTTGGACATCATTTTTCTCTCCGCCTGAAATGCTCTTTTACTTGATCATGATATAGAGCAAGAATAATTTGAGTTATTTAGGTCTCAGCTGAGCTCAAAGAACTCCTCACTGAGGTTTTCCTTGACCATCCCCTACAGTGACGATTTAGTCATTCTCTAGTTCATAAGCTGATGCTAATTCTCTCCATAAGGCTTGAGGATATCTGATGTCTACCTGATATGTGTATTTATATTCCATTTGCCTCACCAGAATAGAATCTCTGAATTTGCAGGGTCCTTGTCCATCATGTTCCCTGCTGCAGGCTCAGTGTCAAGACCCGTGCCTACCACATACACACTAGATGCTCAATTTGAAAAAAAAAAAAAAAAAATCAGTGACTAAAATAACATTTCTGGAACAGTTGCTCTCTGCTTGTTTATATGGTCTTTGTAATAACCAGATAGTCAAATTTCTCAAACACGCTTTTCTTCTACTCTGCCATTTTGCAGTCACTCATCCCCTAGTCTATAATGCTGTACCTGTCCCTTTGCTTTTTATCTATCAGAATCTTTTCACCCAGCAAGGCTCAAATCATGGCCCTTCTTTTAGGAAGTCTTGTGTGTTCATTGCAGGCGGTGGAGTCCCTCACTTCTTATGGCCAGCAGTGCATTTTGACTGTATACAAGCAATGTACTTGAGTACATTGCTCAAGTACTGCCAAGTGACACCCTATGTTGCTCTCTTGTCCTGTGGCTTACATTTTTACTTAATGTTTCCAGCGCCCATATAGTCTTCCACCTATTTGATTCTGAGCTCCTGCAGTTCCAATACAGGCTGATGCTTCCTTCAGTGTTCACTAGGATTCCTGGTGCCAGTCCATAAACAGTGTATACTGAGTAAATGTCTATTTATTAGATTTTTTTAATGATTTTTGAGTGTCCACGAGCTGGCGCTTCTTGTGTTTTCCTCTGTAGATAGATGCTCCGTCCTTCTCTGCTTTGTGCCCCAGGAGACTGATGTGTATGAACTTCATCAGACAGCCCTTATTCCTTCTGTTTTTGGTTGAGTTGAGCCAATGAGAAGCATAGGTCAGAGATCTGGGGGAAGAAAGGAGAGTGAGGTGAGAGTTTGCATTTCCACAGTTACCTCCTCACCCTTCACGGTCATCACGGGCTTTCTTCAGCATTTGTTGTAATGCCTCGGCTCTCATCGGAGACTTTTCTCTGCATGGCGCTCCCTTTCTGAGTTCCAGTGGCCGTTTCCTCCCCTCAGTCCACCAGTCCTAAGGGTGATGACCTGATCCGTGGTACTTCACTGTTCCTTGTGATTCTTGCACACACTGCCCTACGAAGTGTTCCTTCCACTTCAGGCACTTCCTTTTCTCAGATGCCCCTATTCCCTCCTGACAAGGAGCCTTTGACATGCAGTCCCCATTCTTTCTTCTTCTCTCATTCTAAATTAATTCCTGCTTATCCCCTAGTCTACAATGCATCTAACGGCATCTATCTAAATTAATTCCTGCTTATCTTTCGGGTCCCAGCTTCTGTGTCATTTTTCTATAGGAAATGTTCATGACTTTTCTAACCTGGTCCGTATTTCCAAATAGCTTCTCTCCATAGTGCTCATCCTAGTTGCAGTTTTACCTTGATTGGGTAATTCCTGATCTATCTGTGTTCCTCACCAGCTCACAAGCTCCACAATCGAAGTGTCCAGATGGTCTCACGCTTGTACCTTCACCATCTCATAGTACTAGGCACTGAGTGCATGTCTGCAGTACAAGCATGTGATCCTGATCCCACTGTGGGGCTCACCTCCTGTCTAGTGATTTCCTCCACAATTACGTTTGTAATTCTCTTGACAAGTATTTATTTTTTTTTTTTTTTTGCGGTACGTGGGCCTCTCACTGTTGTGGCCTCTCCTGTTACGGAGCACAGGCTCCGGACACACAGGGTCAGCGGCCATGGCTCACGGGCCTAGCTGCTTCGCGGGATGTGGGATCTTTCCGGACCGGGGCACGAACCCGTGTTCCCTGCATCAGCAGGCGGACTCTTAACCACTGAGCCACCAGGGAAGGCCCGTATTTCTCTTTTAATCAGATAAATCATCTGACCAAATCATAATGATCAGAATATTATATACCTATCTCAGGTTCATTATAAAGCAGGAGTAAATGCAGATTAAGTAAAAGAAAAAAATTCCAGAAATGAGTACTATGAATACATTGGTGTATATCACTCAAGAATATATTTCTTTGTTGTTCAGGAGTCCTTTGGATACAAACAACAGTAAGTGGGCTAAATTGGACTTAGATAAGAAGTGGGTTTACTGGAAGGACATCTGGTATGGTCACATAGTCAAAGGAGAGGCTAATACTCTAATCTAGAGAGGCCAATACTCCAATCTAGAGAGGCCAGGAGAATAATTGGAACCCAAATCTCACACTCCATTAGCACTTCTGTTCTCCACCTCCCTGACTCACCATCCCTCTCTCTGGCTGCTAGGATCATAATCTCTTTCTGCAGTACAGCTTCTTACAGGTAGGGGAAATTCTGACTCTGGAGTGAAACAGACTCCCCTGTTTCTGGTTTGAAAAGAATTCTTATTCTGGAAAAAGTTCTTATTGGTCCTATTGGCTGGAGTCTGATCCTGAACAAGGGAATTGGCATCTATAAGAATAAGGTTGGTCTTGGGGAAGGAACAGTTACAAAAAGAAAAGAAGTACCTAGGAAAGTTGGTGGGAGTGTCCATTCCAGTGTGTGTGTGTGTGTGTGTGTGTGTGTGTGTGTGTGTGTGTATGTATGTATGTCTGTTTCATAGGCTCTTACCTCACGTAATGATATGTCGTGACCATCTTTAAAGAGATGGCTCTGTAGTTGTAGCATATCTGTCATCCTGACAGCCCAGACAAGCAGAGCTCGGCCTAGGATTGGGTGGCAGGAGAGAGCAGTATTGCTCATTTTCATTCTTTCAGCTAGGGCACCACTGCCAAGCAAAAGGTGGAGGTGAGGAAGCCACGGGGTAGAGGAGGAGGCCTAGAGGGAGTTCAAGCAAAAGGATCCTGGATTTAGGCCACAAGGAGGAAAAGTCATTCAACAAAAAGGCAAGTAGCCCAAGGGAGCTCATTTCTGAGAGAGGAAATGGGAGTTAATGAGTAATGATAGAACTAAGAATCCGAGGAGATAATTGGCCTTACTAGATACAGGGTCTCTTGCCAGAACCATACACCCTAAAAATGCTAATTCAGAGCCCCAGAAGATTGGAGCAGCCTTAGATAAGAGCAAGCTCATCAGACCTATTTGCAGAAAAGTCCGGAAGGGCTTGGAGAACCGGGGTATCAATCAGCATCTCCAGTGCGAGGAGGAAGATGCACGTCACTCACTTTGCTTTTGCTGGGCCGCGTCCTAAAGTCTCCTGGGCTCAGCTCCCCCCCTCCACTGCTCCCACACACTGGTGGGGGCGACAAGATCAGGTCTCTGATCCCTCCCCGTGGTGGCTACTATGCATGCGGCCGTCCATCCTGATGCAGCTGTGCTCTGAGAGCTGTTCATCCCAGAGTCTCCCGGGAGTTCTGAGGGTAAGTTTTCAGCTAGCTGGCCCCACCCCTAGTCCCAGGGGCCTGCAGCTGTGACTCTGGATGTAGCCATTGCCAGCCGCCCTCCTGAGCAGTATTAGTGTTATTTAAATACCATTTCCCATTTGATATCCTCATGGCAGCTAACATGATCTCAAATTCATGAAGCATCTGCTCTCTCTCCATCCATCCACTCTGGAAATCATTTTTAAAAGATATTTTTTGTAATGACTTCACATTTAAAGCTTTTTTTTCCCTTAAAGTGGAAGTTTAGGAGACTTTGAAAAGTCATGCTCAGAAAAAAAAAAGTAATTTATACTCTATCTAGTTAATAACCTCTTGTGTGCTTTAATAATTTAAACCAATTATCAATGGGAAGGTCTATAGTGTATACTTCAATGATTGCTTTTCGTATATTTCCTCCTTTCTTTCATGCCGTATGCCACTTGTCCTCGATGTGTCTCCAGTGCCTATTATCTCTGCTACACACATAAAATAACTGCTTTAGCTAGGAGAACATGACCTTGACACGGAGAGAAGCAGTCCTTTAAAGGATAGCTCAATTAAAACCTAAGGCCTCCGTTCCTGTTTGGATTTCATTATTATTCATAAGACTGTGCAGCCCTGAGCCATGTGTTTGCAGGGTTCTGAAGGCTGGTTTCAGAAAAGGTGCATTAAAGTCATCAGTGGGATGCCTGCCTGGAGCCTGGTGATGCTTAGTCACCAACAAACTCGTTAGCCTGACCTGGCTGGTGGAGGCTTTACTCTTCCACATGAATATACTATGTGTCCATTAGACTGTGAACACCTTGAGGGAGGCTGTGCAATGGACTAGTTAGGAGCACGGGTTATTAGATTCATATGGATCTAAGTTCAGATTGAACATCTGGAATTATAAAGTTGGTGATTCTGAGCAATTTATTTAAATTCTCTGAGCTCAGTTTACCCATGTGAAAAATGGGAGTAATGATATGTTCTTTGCAAAGATGAGGTGGTGCACGTAACATGTTTGGCGCAGTTCCTGGCCCATAATCAGCACTGGCGTTAGTAACAATAATACTACCGATAATAATAATAATACACAACGTCTTACTCTTCTTTATAAATATATATACCCAGTGTCCTTAATGACCATTCATTGCTGAAATAAGATTTTTATTATCAATGACCACTTAACACAGGGTGAGGGTGTGAAGGCATTCCACACTCAGTGCTCTGTTGCCCAGAAAAAGGAGAGAACTGTGAACTAGGGCAGGTAGGGAAGACTTCCTTGCAAAGATGGGATATGAAACGTATCACAAAGGTGGGCTGTGGATATGGAACTTTTTAGAACATAAAGGACTAATGATTTGTGTCAAGTCGACAAAGTGTTTCATGGATGAAACCCATTTAATTCTAAGGATAAGACATCTGGACTAATCAGAAGGAGGCCAGAGAGGGTATTGCCAGAAGACTCTGTGCATAAATTATCTGAAGGCTTCAGAGAGGAGGGCCAATGCGGAATTATGTGCCAAGTTCAAAGCAGCAGCTTAACTATTTTAAAGGCAAACCCTGTTCTCTGTTCCCCCATACAACAGGACCTTCTGCCCCACCAAGAATTTTATGGGAAGTGGAGCATGCATAGAAGGAATATGTAGACCAAGCACGTATTACAGGATGGAATAAGGACTAGAGTCATGAGGGTGATGTGTCAAGTGAGGGAGAGGGCTGAGAAGAGTATAGAAAACTGCCACTTTGGATAGGTCATGCTAAGAGGAGTGTCATGCATCCCAGGTACAGCTAGAAAATCGTTTTAGCTATGCAATACTCTACTGATTCTAGGGTAAGGTTTCTCAACTTTGACACTATTGACATTTGGGGCTGGATAATTCTTGATAGCGGGGGCCTGTCTTGTGCCCTATAGAATGTTTAGCAGCATTCCTGGCCTCTACCCAGTAGATGCGAGTAGCAGCCTGTCGATTGTAACAACCAAAAATGTCTCTGAACATTGTCAAATATGCCTTGCGGGGGTGGTGATCAAAGCACCCCAGGTGAGATTATCACTCTATACAACAATAACAATCTGGGGAGATAGGGATTCCTAGACACCCTTACCTGCTGCCCAGAACTCCTGATCTGGATCTTTTTAATGGTGAGGCTCAGTTCTGGTATTTCTGAGTCTAGTTGGCTTTAGTCTGTTGAGAGGTGGGCAGCTTCATCATGTGCAGTCATATGCATTGGCCTAACAGAGTCAAGGAAAAGCTGGTTACATATTAAATAATTTCTCAGATGAAGAAAATCTTTTCCCCAAGTATAACTAGCCCCCTCCCAAAGTTTATTACATCCTTTGGGCAAATGGCAAGCAAAATTGCCCTGTCTATATTCCCAGAACAGTAGACCATATTGCCAGGGTCAGGCCTGTTTGCAGCAGGGTTGTGCTGTTTTGTGATGTCACAATTTTGACCTACATTTCTGAATCTTGTGACCTTCTGCTCCATCCTGACTACGGAGAGCTCAGCTAAGCACAGAGGCAATCACGTGTGGAGTAGGAGAAGCACATTTCAAACATTGTTGGCTTTAGGTAGTATTGGGGGAGGTTAAATAAAGTTCTTATCATTATTCTAATGATTACCACTTAGTGGGGCCATTTGAAACCAAGCTTAATGGAAGCACTTGCTTCCATTACCCAGGTTAACAATATACACATGCCCCCCTAAGTGCTCTTTCCAAAGGCAAAGTAGAACGAAGTTCTAAAATCATAATCATCTACTAAACACAAATTGTAGCACCTCTCGTCTTCATATCAAACTCTTCTACAATTGTTATTCTTGGCCAGTTGCACTTGGAGGTTGTTCCATTTGCTTCTCCTCAAGAGTGCCAGGGCCAACTTCACGGACTCTGATCAAGTGTGACCGTGTCTCAAGCCATCCAGCTTGCAGGGTGCCCATTAGTCTAGACCAAACTAGAAGACCAGGCTTAAAAATAGAGAGACTAACCAGCCTTCATTTTTTAGGTCTGAGATTATACTTTGTGAATTATTCTTTTGCTCCTAATTCATGTTTTTAGTTCCCTCCTTCAGTAAAGTTTGTTTTTCCCAATGTTTTCAACATTCCAGTCTGTTACTTGGCTTTCCTCTTAAATTCAGCATCTTAGCCAATGACCAGACTTGCTGTTCAAGATTAAATGTCAGACCCAACAGAGACTACAGGTAAAATAAAAGTTCCGCAGCTAGTTCTGTACTCTGCTCCAGCCTTGTCATTTCCTGGTATTTTAAGTTCTTTGTATTCATTTCCTGCCCTTTGAATTCCTCATCCAGGTGGGATTTTTGAGACAAGAGCTGAAACCCTAAAAGACACATTTTCATGTGGTACTTAGACCTCCAGAGGGCAGAGTTTAGAATGACAAATGAAATATTACAATGAGTTCCAGTGTTCAAACCACGTATAAACTTTGAAGAACTGGATATATTGCTTTTGAACCTTTAACTCCCAAAGATTGAAGGATCGTTGACACTATACGACTAAATTTTTAGCTTTAAATTATGATTTAAGAATTTTTTTTACCATGGACAGAGATAGACCATTGATCCATATAGAAAGTAATTGCTTTAATACCATGAGTTTTAATGTAAAATTTTCCTTTACCATTGCTGTTGTTTTAGCATAAATAAGCTAAAAATGTAAGTCCTTTCTTCTGACTGATAGCTTGACAGGACCTATTTCTGTCTTTTACTGTTTAATACGGATGGCTGCAAGACCTGGGTTACAACTGTCAACCCTGAAAAACATGGGTAGTCATAAAAATTGTGAAGTTGACCAAGAACAAAAGCCCATTATAAGTGATGGGAAATATCTGAAAGGGGATGCAAGTATTCTTCATATTACTGTGTGATTAGATCTCTTCTCCTACCTGAGCAAAGCAGCTTCACTTGCTTACTAGTCAGTGTTTTCTTACAGCTTGACAGTGATTTATGGACAGATTAAGGACATACAAGCACCATGATGGCGTGGAGTGGGCTGCAAGAATAAACACATTACCAGCCTTGCAGAAGGAGCTTGTTACTAACCACCACATTGCCAGTCATCCAGTCTAGGGGAGAGGATAACTAGGGGGTAGCGTTAAGCCATTTGGCTCAAGAGTTCAAAGGATTAAAAATCACAGCTGCTTCCCTTATAAACCATAAGGGCAAGATCACTGCAAAAGGCAACTTATGAGAGTTAAGGGAGAACTAAATTGAACACGGAAAGTTGGAGCTGCCTTAATGTGCTGAGCCGGCATATGCTGCAGAAAAAATAAACTGTGCAGGCAAAGCCCAGGCCATGCAGAGAGGCTCTACCCCTTGCCAGGCCAGGGTCTTGAAGAAAGACCTGCACATCTGTCAGCCTGTCTGCTGCAGGTCTGAGCCCATGGAGGTTTCTGGGTCTGGATTATTAGAATGTGGTTCTCTCTGAGTGTGAGCATCTCCCTGGACGGGGGAGAAAGACAGGCAGGAGATTGTCACGTGGGCAGCAAAGGGGGCTGCCGGCCCAGAAATGTAACGGGCTTATCTGATGCTTCACGTGCCTATGAGCTTTCTGCTTCTGCCAGTGTTTTTTCCTTTTGTTATCATTAATACACAGATTATTGCTTGCCAACTCCCAAGAGCTTCCTGACTGCAAGGAAAACGTTTCTCTCATCATCATCTAATAACATTTTGTCCCTCTAATCCCTAAAGAAGTGTACCCCTCCCCTAATTAATCAACAAATATTTTTTGAGCAGCTTTGGCACACAGTCCCACAGTGCTCTCAGAGAGCTCACTCTGCTTGCACTTTCGTAGCACATTGGCACATTGACTGCACTGTATGATCATTCCATGCCCACATGGCTGATTCTCTCACTAGACTGAGAACTCCCAAGGGCAGGGACCATATTTTATTCATCTCTGTAAGTCTAGTGCCTAGAATAAGTCTTAGCTTAGAGTGGGTGCTTGGTAAATGCTTGTGGAAGAAAGGAATCGATGAAAGAATGCACAGTTTCATCTCCTTGGCTCTGTGAAGGATTCAAGAAAAACGGAAGCCTCATCCTCTACTCCTTGCAGAGCTCACAGTCCAGATGCAGGTCAGAAGAGAATAAATACAGCAGACAATGAATTACTACCTAGGTTCATGGCATATGTATTATAGGTGCCGAGAGGGGTGATCAGGACAGACTTAGAGAAACCAGGTGAGGAGCTCAGAGTGGTGGGACTTGTGTTGTGTTTGGAAATTGAGAGTGATGATGCTGTGTTCCAAGGGGAAGATGGGGATCTCCAGCCCTCCCAACCCAGCCATTCACCCTGAGCACTCAGTTTTACCTGGTGTGCAAAACGCAGAGCCTCACATTAGGCTTGGGCGCTGAAATGAAAAGTCTGTGGTTTTCTTTTTAGTGGTTTACAGTTTTTCAGATAGAGGAGGTCGGTGAAGGAATGAAGCTAAGCGCGAGTTCTAATCGGAAAAGCTCTCTCTCTCATGTGCAAAATGAAACGAGGAAGGCCTCTGTGCCCCTGTGAATGTTCTCAGAACATGACCAGGCTCTGGCCCCTCCTCAGGCCTCCTGTCCTTTTCCCTTTCCTACTTCGCTGAGCTGGGGAGTAGCTCAGTATGCCTCCCAAGACATAACCAAATGCGTGTGGAAACCTTGAAGGTAGTAGCAGAGAAGAATAAAAAATATAAACTGTGGTAGGTGGTGGTAGGTGGTACATAGTTCTCATGGAGGCCAGCAGTAGCTTCTTCCTTCACAGCTGCATTCTCCTCCCTCGTGGGGTGCTGATCAAACTAGCATTCCAGGTATCCTCCTCTCTGGAATGTCCACTCAGAGCCAGGATCTCTGTGTCCCATCTGCCCATACCAGGTCTAGGTCGACATCCTACAGCTCGCCTGCCCTGTCTGGCCCAACAAAGAAGGCTTCTCTGTTCCCTTCTCTGTTCTGCCTCATGCAGAGATTAGACCCAGCTCTGCTTCCCCCGGCCCAGGGAGTTCTTGGTAAGTTCTAGGTCACATGAGTCACACCTAAAACCCTATTACTCATCCAGGCTTAGTGTTACCCAGAGAGAATCCTTTATTGTCTTTCTTTCAGAATGTGCTGGGTCCTTTGGGCAAGTTATTTGCAGGAATCCTTAGAGAAGGGAACTTGAGAAGGACTTGCCAAGAACTGATTAAAAGAGAGCACATTTATTGACTTATTATTCATGGGGGCCTCCACATGACTCCTGAGGATGTCTCGCGAGGCCAGGCAGGATGCGGAGGACAGTTCTTTTCTGCTCCTCTGCCTGTGTACCACTCTCCCATTTGCTGCGGGAGGGTGGCTCGTGGACTGACAGCCAGAACAACCGCACTTCTTTTAGACACGGCTCTTGGAGTTGTGGGGAAGAACTTTCCAGTGCAGCCTTGCTTTTTGCCCAGAAGAGATAAGTTTCTCTTCTCATAGCTCAACCTAAAAGCTCTCTCAGGGCTGGCCTGTACGTATTCCAGATGTGCCCTTGGACAGGCACTTGTAGAAATGAGGGCTGGCTTAAGGAAAGTCAGAGCAAGTTTAGAAAACCAGGCTGTACACCTAAAATAAGACACATGACTTCTGCTTCATGTTCCTTTTTATGTGGTTTCCATGGGGATTGTCATCTGTGGATTGATGTCATCTTCAGTAGCTAACGGCTTCCTTTTAGCTGGAGGTTCGAGCGAGAGTTGGGAGTAAGAGGACACAGAGGAGGGACCTTGGGGAACGAAGTGGACCAAGCACCCTGACAGTCTTTTGACCCCAGTAATGCCTGTGAATGTTTGTAAACACAAAAAACAGCCCAGAAAAGGAAGATGTGGTAGAGGTGGGCTTCCTTCCTCATCCCCCTGCTGCCTCTCTCTGAGACCTCAGGAGCTGGGTACAGCGGCCTCTTTGGTCTCCAGAAGAAGGAGATAGACTGGCAGTTCATAGTAAAGAGCTCCTGTCTCGAAGTCAGAAACCCGGAGTCCCTATCACCTAACTTGTGTGCAGTTGAGTGAGCCCCACCGTTATCTGAGTCATGTATGTAAAATTAGAGACTTGAAGAAAGTGGCCTTTGAGGGCACTTGTGGCTACAATGATCTGTGAGTCTGTGGCTTCACATTGAGTAGGTGATGAGAAAATGCTGGTGAGGCATATTTTAGGTTAAAGTATGGATTCTCAAATGCTGGCAGATTAGATGTTATGGAGGGAAAGAGCTCTGGGTAGTAGTGACCCTAGTTACTTATCAGGATAGCTGGTTGGATACCAGGCCCTTGGCACACATGTTCACCAAAAGAGTCCAATCCCTGGAAATTTAGGCAATACATACTAATGGGCTTTTATTATTCATTTATTCTGTTTTTAATTGACCCATCTAAATGTTCTTTGAATGACTCCTACAACTGGCTTTGTGCTGAGGACATAAGAAAAACAAAAGCAAAAACAAGAAGCTGTCCTTACCCTCAATTTGCTCAATACCCAATGAACAGAACAGGATCCATAACTCATTAAGGTTCCCTAGTCCAGAGAGGCAGCCAGAGGAGGCTCCCTGGCAGAAAACTCTCGGAGCTGAATTTTGAGGACTTATTGAACTTCGGTAAGATTGGGAGTGTTCGACGGGAAGTAAGTAAAGGCAGGAGAGTGTTGAGGACAAAGGGGTCTGCTTACTGGATTGTTCAGTGAGGAGGGTGCCTGAGCAGAGTTGGGAGACTAAAAGTGAAATCTTCTCCCTCCTGGACTCCCTGGCCTCATGCACGGGACAAGACGGACAGTGAGACTTGAGCCACAGAGGATAAAGAAACTTGAATCTGGCATCCCTCCCTGTTTCTGCCATGTTTCGTGGCTTTGTGCATCCTGCCTGGGGTACACTTTGCAGCTTGTGGATGCTTATTATCCATAGTAATCATAATAATTAATAAAACCTTTTAAAGGGGGCTTTAATCATGCTGGCGCTTTGCTTCCAAACACATAATAAAAAGGAATTACTTATAAAAGTGACAAATTTATTCCTAATTATACCATTATTTTGTTATGCAATACAAGTAAAGCAGTCTTTGAAGCTGGAAAAATGTCTCATGCAGAATTAATTAGAACAGTACACTGTTTGGAATTAGGCAATTATTTTATTGGTATTTCACAACTAGAACTTTGTAGGAGCACCTCAAATATTTTCATTAATGCCAGTAAATAGTTATTTTAAACACTTACTAGTATGAGTTCTAAAGATAAATTTTGGACTGTTTTTGGACCTTATGAAAACGTTTTTAGTCTGAGAGAAAATTTATGACACATGAGTCACTGTGGTCCCAGGGAAGTTTTGAGGAAGCAGATGGCAATGTTTAGGGAATTCACTTCTTGTTCAACATGACACCGCAGGGGAGGGGCTGCAGAGACATAGCAGTGGGTCCCAGCCAAAAGGGGACCTGGGTGTCATCACCATGCAAGTGAGGGAATCCAGAGAGGGAGAGCTCCCAGGTTACATGGTAAGTCATGGGCTAAGATCATAACTCTCGTGCTTGGACTCTCATTTCTGTGTTCTTACTTTCTTTAAAAAATACAGACTTGTTTTTCAGGTTATAGAAGTAATACCTACTCATATCCGTGCTCTTTCGCACTGCCCTCTGACCCATGCCCACACTGACTTCTTTATTTCATTTTTGCAGTAGATTAAATAGCCCTTGGGTACGGTCATATGTTCTTACTTTCCGTCATGCGTGTAAAACTTGCCTCTTTACCCATCTATTCCTAGGCTGTAAATAAAGGCTAAGTTCTCTTTTAGTCTTCTCCTAACCAGCTCATGTTCAGGGCTGGGCACATGGCACAAGTGCTGTAAAGATTTGCTTAGCTTTACCAAGCTCACAGCCTATGACCAGAGTGCAGGAGACTCTACACCTCCTGAGATTCTTCTGGGCTGACTTCTTGCATTCAGAGAGAGGTGGTGGGTGAGAGGCAGCCATGCTTGTGAGACTCCCCATTCGGAGAAGATCAGCAGCCTCTGGTGGGAAGAAATGTCCTTATATAGTGGCCATGGCCTCATTCGTGGGTCATGGCTTTGGATGCCACCGAGGGAGCAGAGGACCTTTTGGTTCCTTGTGTTGTTAAGAATAAAACTTCTTTTTTACTGGAGGTGAATAGAGCTGGGAATATGCATACCCAGAAAACACGTTGGCAGGCAGGGCACTGGCATTCGGATCAGTTGGCTCCACACTCCAAAGGAGGAAGAGAGAAAAGGCTGGGGAGTCGGGGAGTGAAGAAGCAAAAGAACTATGAGAACTGCATGGTTCGCAGGGAAGACTCGGGCAATGAGTTCGCTAACCTCAGCTTTAGTCTGAGTTATGTCACTTCCTCACCATGCACCCTGAAGTAGGGAGATACCTACTTTGGGCCTCAGTTGCTCAAATTATAAAATGAGGGCACTAGACTACCAAGTACCTAGGGCTTGTCTGAGGTGTGCTGTAGTTATCAGCCACACCCCACAGGTGGCTTCTCTTCTGACAGAAACACAGGTCTTGTGAGCTTTGAGTAGCTGAAATAATAAAAATGTTCTTCGGTCTTCCATGGCAGCTTTCTCAATCATTACGGCTCTCTCGCGGCTCGGCTTTGCCACCTAATATTTAACCTAAACCTTTTCCCCGCTTTTGTTTTAGTCCATCATCACTTGCTCAGTTCTATCAATCTACCTATGCATTTCTGTGCCACCTTTCACCAGAGTGCTTAGCACCTGTCCTCTCTGAGCAATGAGGTCAATATTGAAGGTAAAATCTATTTCGTGGAGATAATGAGCTACGGACCTTTCAGAAGAGCTCGCTATGATAATGCGGAATGAGTTTCCATGCTGAGGTTGTTTAAATGTCATTTATTTTAACAAGTGACACTCTGAATTTACTTAAAGTTGACTACAATGAAGGAAGGGTGGAAAGTTTTAAAGTTTCATGAAACAATAATAGAACTGCAAAGCAAGGAGCCCTGAAAGATGGATCTGAATGGCAATTCTGATTACATGCTCTGTGGGGGGGCTGGTTGGGTAGAATGCTTCCTGCGGCTTCTGAAAGGCTCCGGAGATGTGGAGGATGAGGATGTCACAGAGGGCACTGGTTCGGCCTCTGAGCTTCCTTCTCTTTTCCATTGTGCTCATGTGTGTATATATGCGCTCATGTGTACACAGATGTCTGGGTAGGTATACGTGTGCAAGTGAACTAGAGAGGGAACATGCTCTTTCCTGTGGATTGCACTGTTTAACACTCCTCCTGGCACTGAATCAAGGCTATGAGTCCTGAGGCAATTGTCACTCAGTTACTCTCTCTTGTCTGGAGCAGTGTTTAGCTGTCTGAGAACGAAAACCATGTTTTATTCTCATCTCTACCAATAGGAGTTAACATAGTTAGATATAATGATTTATGCTTGTTCATTGAAAAATTGAGCTTGGAGGGTAGACAGTGGGTAAAGGCTGCAGAGTCTCCTTGGGGAAAACATGGTGAAGGGCAGAGGAATTCCTTTATTTGAATGAGTGTTCTTAGGGGTCCAGGAAGGGATTCTTTTGATTGCAAGCAACAGAAACCAGTTAGAACTAATTTAAGAAAGAGGTGGGTGGGATGAAGGTGGGTTGGTTGTCAGGATGCCGGTGTACCTTGGGGACATAGGGCAGCTGGTTCTTTCAAGGGCATGGAAGAAGGAATTGGAAAGCCATCAAGGAACCATTGTAGTAGGGACTCAGTCCGTCTTTGTCCTTTGTCTCTGCCTCTCTGCTCATTCTTCCTTCTTCCTTTCTCTGACACTGGCTTCCTCTCTTTCTCTCTCTCTCTATATATAGAGAAGAAAGCTGCCCAGAAACTCCCAGTTCTATCCTCTCAACTCCAGCCATACATGAAGAATGCTCTGGTTGAATTCAATTCCGATTCCATATTCCTAGGAGAGATAATCTGATGGATTTGGCTTAAGTCAAGAATCCACCCCCAAGAGCTAACTATGTGTATTCACCTTACCCCTCTGGCTGCTGGTGTAAATAAAGAACATCTCCTCATTGATAAATAGTAATAACAAAGACAATTTTTACATAGAAAAAAAAAAAAAAGCAGTCTATCCCTGGTCCAGTCATGCATGGCCAAGAAGAAAAGGTCAAATAAAACAAATGTGGGCTACTGGGGGCTTGTTCCTGTGTATGGAGGTGGCAGTTCTCATGGAAATTGGCCATTCTGAGCTAGGCAGGTATCACAGAACGTTTCTAATGCACCCGAGAACTTTAGAGCATACGTAGAGCTGAGCTCAGACTCAGCTGCCATTTTGTCTTCCTTGCACTGGAACGTGGCATGTAGTAGTTAGCCCATCACACCAAGTGAGATGATGTCTGAGGTGGGTGATTCGTGAAGAGTTAGATCATAACAACATTTTTAAAGTTAAATAAGTTATTTTCTTTTCAGTCCAATCAATTCCCTTATTTGAACATTTAAGATAATTATAGGTTACAGGTAAATTACATATTATACACATGCTAAATTATAACCCATCTCCACCAGTTAATATTTATTGAGCAATGAATAGGCAAACTATGCTAACTTAGGGATTCAATACCTGAGTGTAATTAGGCATTTCGGCTGGGAAAGAGCATCACTGCATCTTCCCAAACATCCCTCCCTTCTCTCCCCAGTGTGTGTGAAGGGAAATGCAAAGATAATATGCTAACCCTTAGCTTATCTCTGAAGTTGTTTACACAAGGGAAAAAATCAATTACTTTAAATATTTTAGATTCTATTTCCCAGTAACTAACCAATTGCAATTTATGACGCTCTTAAGAGCCAAGTAGAAGAGTGAAATGTAATGTTTTATATTTTTCATTCCTCTAGGGCTTCTTGTGGGTCTCTCACACGCAGACATGAAGGAGATTATAGTGAACCTGACAGCCTGGTGCTCCAAGCTTGGGACCAGTGTGGTAGACAGACTGGTGAGTGTTCTATTTGGTATTGCTGATGGTGTAGTCCGGCTCAGAAAATCAGGTTATGGTTGTGCAGAAAGTAGAAATCACAGGATATCTATGGCTTTGCCAACAGTGAATGAAACTTAAAAAAAAAAAAAAAAAGTTTAGCGATTTATCAAGCATTTTGAAATCCAGAACTTAAAATTTAAACCATGGAACAGATGACTCTTTTATAGGAATTGGCTGCAATCATGAAGGAAGATGTGGTGGTAACCCAGTGATTTAGCATTTATCAACCCCCCATGATGACTTCTCTTCACAAGAGGGCTTAATACCCAAACCTTAAGGATGCTCTGAGTCTCTGTGGACTACTTTGGCAGGAAGGGAGGGGAGGACAGAGGGAATCAGAGAGGGGTGGAGGTTGTCTATAGCAGATGTGACAGAAGTGGTGCCTTACGCAAAAAGCACATTGGCCATCAGGACAGCTTGACAGAGAAAAAATTTCCTGGCCTGAATCTGATAAATCTGGAACCCTATTGATAGTATGAGTTCATACCCGGTTTAGCTGGGACTTTCCAGTTTATGCCTGTCTGCATTTGGATGATGAAATATTTTATCCCCTACTCGTCCCAGGCATCAGCTCATGCAGAGGTTTTAGAAACTACCACCTGTGATGGACTAATTCACTCTTCAAGTTGCATATATTAGTGGAATCCTTTCTAAGCCTGTATGTTCTTTGTTCCACCCATATTTGTATTTCTAACAGCTCTAAATATCCCTACTACCACTACAGATGTACACTCCTAGAGCGATTTCTGCTTTCCAAGCTCATTCTATAAGATTTTTCCTCTGAATCTCTCAGGTACCAAGGGATGGGCAAAGGCTGCGCTATTATTGCTCAGAGATATTAAAGCACTTACTCAAGGTGATCATGGTTGTCAGGGGCAGAGCCCAGAGTAGAACTCAGATTCACAATTCCCAGGCCGATGCTTTTTCTGCCATATGAAGGGCAATGTCATACACAAACTGCAGTTTCCAGGGCAGAGCCCGTGTCTCACTATCTAGGTGTCCCCGTCACCAAGCACCCTGTGTCAGTGTCCACAAGACTCATAGAACCAGGGGAGAGATCACAGAACTACATGTGTGGCAACTTGGACCATAATTTCACTGCTAAGTATCTGTGTTACGTGGCCCCTCTCTCCTTTTAAAAACATGCCGGCTTCGTTATTTCTTTCCTATAAAGTGAGAGCAATAAGATTAGTCTTGTCTACTCAGGAGTTATAATGACAAATATATATGAAAAGACTGGGGTAACATTTCGAAAAAAGAAAATGCTCAATATTTAAAGTAGACAGATATAAAAATATAATGGGTTATTTTTCCCAGAAAAAGCCTTAAATGGTCATGCAGAGTAGCTCCCTGCAGCCTTTGTTTGACCACCAATCCAGGTCTCCCCTCCAAAGCCCTGAGTGTGCTTGGTCACCATTGCCATAGCTCTGCATGTGAAGTGGAAAGAGGGAAGTAAATGTGAGATGCAGTGGGTATAAACCAAGCAAACTTTAATCTTTGCAAAAGAAAACTGAAGGCAGGTCCTATGCATAATGTCCACAATCCACATTTTGGAATTGAGGAAGGCATGTTTGTGCTTATTAGACGCACACTTATACACACATTTGCTTAAGTGGACGTGGCTTTCCCTTTCACTTCCTCACTGGAACTGTTGGGTGTGCTGCTGTTTTGTTCTAGAGAAGACGTATCTGAGTCCAGAGGAAATGGTAGCAATTTCATAGGAGATAAAGTGATCCAACACAGCTCACACACACAATAAATGAAATGAGAGGCGACAGACTTGTAATGCGTCTTTAATGTAATCACGCCTGTATTCCAGCGATGGAGGTGTGGTCTCAATTTGTATGGATGCACATGGCTTTCTCATTTGAGATCATCATTAGTGGGTTGTACGTACCTTGTTGAAATGGGAATCTGCCCTGTGGACATTTAAGGCTCTTAATGAAGCTAGAAAACGTCAAGTGTGACAGAAGGGACTGGGCTGAGTCAGATCACCCATGCAGCCGGATGACCTGATTTTCAGCGGTCAATACCAAAGATTTTAAACTCTGCCCCTGACTGAGAACAATACAATGCACTCTCTTCTGAAAGCTGATGGTAAAGGGAGGACCAACTGCCCTGACAACACAAGACCACGTGTCTGGGGCGGGGTGTTCGGGGTCATCTTACATCTCCTGTGTACATGATTTATAAACTGGGTTTGATCCTTGTTCCTGTTCCTCAGCAAAGGAACGCTATTTACATTTTAAAGAAGGCTTTTGTTGCTCATATTTCTTACTCCCGTAGATTACCACGGCTTCTTATCACATTCAACCTGTCTCATAGTTATTTGTGCCTGCGTTTTATTTTCCCTGGCAGACTGTGAACCCTTTGATATTAAGGTCCAGATCGTAATCATCTTTGCAATCCCTCCTTGCACCTTAGTACCAGGCCTGAAAAAGAGGCAGCTTGCATCCGTGCTTGGTGAACTGAATTGAAACACTTCCTTTAAATCCGGCAGGCAGGGCCATCCTGCTTGTTTTTGTTAGAACAAGGCCCTGTTATAACAAAGCAGGGCCTTGTTATAACAAAAACAAGGAATAAAAAAACAAAACAAAGAAAAATGATTCCACTGAAATCGCTGTGAGATTGTGTGTGGTGAAGAAGCCCTATTCTGTTCCCATGTAACAAGGCATAATTCTGAGGGGGAATGGAGACCCTCTTCCTGCTTCAGCATGGGATAGGGAATGAGCTGGAATGCAGTGAGAATTCCAGAAGACACAGCCTGGTTTGGGCACACTGAGGGCTTGAGTGCTTACAGCAGTGGTGGCACCCATGGTGGGCGCACTCCAGTCAGTGCGGCCGTGCCCAGCACCTGCTGCAGCAGAAGTGCCACATGCCTATGGAAGCAGTAGTGTGTCAATGACTCTGGGAAGGATGGGCACTAACGGCCTTGCTCTGGACACCGTTGTGCCCTCCTTGAAGATAGGAGGCAGCATTGGTGGTGTCCCTGAATGAGGGACACTAACGCACGGTGGGCTTGGCATCCTGTAGCAGTTTTGGCGTAAGAGACTGGGAGGAGTGGCAGGGACGACACTTACAAGGATTGGTGTAGCATCATGGTAGCTAAAATAATTTTCATCAGCTAATGGGAAAACACCAGAAATATCAATTACAGAAAATTGAGAGAGGGTACATGTTATGCATGTGGTGACAAGACCCAAGTCTGGGACAGTACCAGTGACACAGGGAATAGGAAGAGCTGAGGGTCTGCATTGCCTCAAATAGGGAAGGACTGTAGGCCACTGGCCAGTGTAGCTCCAGCAGCGTTCTGTGACTCCAAATTAGAGGGACCTGTCTGCTGCTGGTATGCAGGAAATGCTAGTAAGGAATATTAGGGCCCTTAGAGCCTGGGGGGGAAATTGTCTTCAGTGATAAAGAGGATGGGAGAATGCTTCCCCTGTTTCTTCCATTTACCTTCCCCAGAACCACAGCCTTCTCCGGCCCAGGCGAGCGCCCCCTGATACCTCAGAATTTACATTTCACAATGTGAAAACAAGATCTGATATAGATAATTTAGCCCCAGGAAGCTTAAGCCAGGAACAATCAAGCAGGGCTTCAGTAACAGAGAACACCAGGCTTCTTTATTTCTTTACCCTGGGACTTTTATTTCTGAGCCAAGAAGATAACACATCTTAATAGCAAGCAACTGAGTTAACTAGATAAAAGGTTTCATAAACTGTTAGTGAAATCTTGAAATCAGACAAACCGGAGATTCACAGCCTTACCTTGCTTGACTGGATCTAAATGTACATCACTGAAAGCAACACAGAATGAGATGCTGAGATACTGAGCGCTACTCCCGTGAGCCGATACATACGGGCTTCCATTCATTCATTCATTCATTCATTCCACAGATAGATATTGAACTCTACTACACAGTTTCCTCTCAGCTTAAGTCTGAGGATAACAGACGACAAAAGAATCAATCAGCTAAAATGGATTTAATGATCTTACAAGATAACGTTTACATTAAACCAGTGAGTACATAGAGCTCTAAAAGGCCAATTTTCCATACTAGTTGATAGTACAGAAATAGAAAACCTGAAAAGCTTAGATCCATAAGTAAATAATGGTACTAGAAATTAATATAAAAGTGTGAAAGATGACTTAAAATGAATAAGTTGACATGTAGTGAAAGGATCAGGATTATAAATTATGGTGATTCTATGGTTAAAAGGAAATGATAGGCAAGCAAAAATAGAAAAACTCAACAAAAGGGAAGAAAAACTACTTGGCAGGAAGAAAGAGATCTGGGAGCCTTTTAGGAAATTGATTTTGGTGAAGGAAGGGGATATAAATGAGACTAGAGGGGCTGAGAGCCTGGGGCACACAATGGGGGGCTTTGGACTTGTGAAATACTGCTGGCCCCCCTCATGGACCACCTATAACCAACAGATTTTTTTTTTTTTTTTTTTTTTTTTGCGGTACGCGGCCCTCTTATTGTTGTGGCCTCTCCCGTTGCGGAACACAGGCTCCGGACGCACAGGCTCAGCAGCCATGGCTCACGGGCCCAGCTGCTCCGCGGCATGTGCGATCCTCCCGGACCAGGGCACGAACCCGTGTCCCCTGCATCGGCAGGCGGACTCTCAACCACTGTGCCACCAGGGAAGCCCTAACCAACAGATTTTAAATAAAGTACAAATTCAAGAAAATTCCAATTACTGTGGCAGTAGCTAGAAAAAGGGAATATCAAAGGAAGTATCCAGGGGAAAAGTGATTGATTCTGAACAAAGAAAAATTAAAGATCAAAAGCAAGAAGATAAAGGAAATCATACTGGTTTTGGACAAAGACTACATGCATTCAGAACCTATAAATAGATAAATAGGGAGCAGTTTTCTGAAAAAGTTAATGAAATGGAGCAACAACTGAGATATGGAAAATAATGATTATGTGACGATGGGAATAAAGCCAGTCAAATGTTACCACATCAATTAAGGAAACAGCAGGCCTCCAAAGCGGAGACAAAAATAATACAACTTCTGAAGACCCAACATTTACAAGACAACATAAAAGAACCAAGAGAAACATGTGCCTTTCACTACTAATCTGCCTTTACATGAAATATTACCAAAAAATACTTTAAAAAATGAAAATTATTCAAATTGCAAAGCAAGTTATTCAAAGCCGTGTATGTTTCATCAGAGCAAGTTTCCCTCGGTGCTCCTGTGGGATCTCTAGGCCATGGGCCCTCATTTTTGAGGGTGACCACTCCGTAGGTGGTGGCACCAACTCTATAGATGTTCAGACCCTCCAGCAGAGGCAGAAGGGTCATGGCCTCTGTTTCACTGAGCTCCTGTGTTGACTCTTAGCTTCCCTCAGGGCCAGAGGGAATGCTTTCAGCCATTCCTTCTCTGGCTCCCCCCTCCCAATTTCTGATACTAAATGTCCGCGGAGCCCATCTCTAGACACACCTGCTGAGCACACAGTTGGATGAACAGCTGGACTGAAGGATTCAGTGTCCCTGACAACCTCTTTCTTCCCAGTTACCAAACCAAGGCAGATGCTAATGTTCTTTCCGATGTCATTAATTAGCTGTGCTTCACTGGTTGTGAGTGGTACAATTGAAATTTTGTCCTCCAGTGTTCACTCTCTTCCTGGTTTCTCTCATTTGTTTTGACATCTGTTTATTTCCTCTGTATCTTCAGTGCCTAGCAGAGTTCTTAGCCCATTGCCAATGTCAGTAATGGTTTGCTGAGTGAATGGATCTTCATACACTCACTTTCCTCCTTGTTGAATCCATTACGCCAGCGCCTGCCTCCAATTGTCCCTTCTCTGTCAATTTTTCTGGCTCTTTCTCACATACTCTGGCTCCAGACCATGGGGGTCTCCCAGGGTTTTGTCTTAAATCTTTCTCTCATCCCATTTTATGTTTTTCCCCCTTTTTCACATCACTTTCCTTTTCCTTATTCTTTTCTTTTAATCCTGTTTATTTGTCTGTTTTAGAAAAGTGAACCAGTTCATTTCAAGGCAGCAGATAGATCACCAAAAGGTAAAAAAGCAATGGATGCTTTTGTAAAGCCAGAACTCAAGATCTTATTTAATTTCCCATAGGTACATCTTCTTGGAGTGTGATTTCCTAGAAACAGGGCTTCGCACAAAGCTTATTTAAAAATAGCAAAACACAGGGCTTCCCTGGTGGCGCAGTGGTTGGGAGTCCGCCTGCCGATGCAGGGGACACGGGTTCGTGCCCCGGTCCGGGAAGATCCCACGTGCCGCGGAGCGGCTGGGCCCGTGAGCCATGGATGCTGAGCCTGCGCGTCCGGAGCCTGTGTTCCGTGCTCCACAACGGAGAGGCCACAGCAGTGAGAGGCCCGTGTACCGCAAAAAAAAAAACAACACAAAACACACACAAACTAAAATAACACACATATTTTTAAAACATAATATGTAAAATAAATATTTATCACAAATTAAACAAAACTGTAACACAAATCTGTAATTATAACCAAATACAATTTCTACCCATTAATAATTATTTCCAGTAAAGATAATTCTACCTTTTCTCTTCATGCTTGCTGTCATTCCTTCTTCAACCTATCCTAAATTTTTAAAATTTGAGTTATAATTTTCTGGTGGTGAGTTTAATAGCTTCTAATATATTTACTTTGTAACTTTAAAAAAACTTTATTAAGGTTGCACATGAAAAACTGCAGTCTCTGCTTCTCTGCAAGTATTTCCTACTTCTCATGTATATGAGTGTTCTATTGTCATAACAAGTTACCACAAACTTAGTGGCTTAAAACAATACATTTATTATCTCCCAGTTCTAGAAGTCAGAAGTCTGACACAGCTCTCACTGGGATATGATGAAGATGTCAGTGGGGTTGCATTCCTTTCTGGAGGCTCTAGGGGAGAATCTGGTTTCTTGCTCATTCAGGTGTTGGCAGAATTCAGTTCTATGCAGGTGTAGGATGGTTGCTGGCTGTAAGACCACAGCTGCCTGGTACCCTGGTCCTCACACCAGTCTCCTACATCTCAGAATAAGCCACAGGACTTAGGATGCTTCTCATCCTGCCTTCTCTCTCCCTCATCTCCTGCTTTTCTTGTCCACTTTTAAGGACTCATGACCAGATTGCACCCACCCTGATAATCTAGAATAATCTCCATTTCAAGGTCTTTAAACTTTCTCATATCTGAAGTTACTTTTGCCATTTAAGGTAGCATTCACAGATTCCAGGAGTTAGGGCTTGGACATCTTTTGGGGTAGGGGCATTATTCTGCCTACTATATCACAGGTACCCACAGTCAGCTCTTTTAGGTCATTATTTGTTAATTATCCTAGTATCTCTAAATAGAAACCCTTGATTTTTTCAGTTTTTGTAATTATGTATTGGCTTCCAATTATAGAATATGAGAATTTAGCCACTTTTTCTACTCAGCCTCCTATAAAATATGTCTGTTTCTTGTCTCTTCATCTTCCTTATATGGTTAAATTAAAATAAAATTAAATACAGTTTTTATATTACTACTTCATAGCTGAATTATGTTATACTTTTTTTTTTTTTCTGGCAAAACTTTTTTGTTTGTTAAATTTCCTCTGTATTTATCTCTCAGTTACTCCTATACTCTCTCCCAGTTGTGTAAATTCCCTCCCTGCCCTGGTTCTTCTAATCAGATTAGGTACTGTCAGTTCCATCTCCTTGAAGAACTCTCTCCCAGAATTTTCTGACCTGTTCAATCTGGATTTGTTGATTTCTGAGCATGCTGCCTAACTGCATCATGGGAATCTCCCTGTAACTGCATCCTTAACATTACTTTCACTTCTTATTGTGTGGATTCGCTCCCTGTTTTTTTGTTTTTTTGTTTTTTGTTTTTCCTCATTTCAGCTGAATATATTCTTCAGGAACTTCTTGATTAAGGATGTAAGGGAGGCAAAATATTGTAAACTCAGGCATTATTTTCCTATTCTCAAATTTAACTGAGCATTTGACTGGTTTTGAATTTTAATTGGATATTATTCTCCATCAGAATTTTGGTCTAAACATTGAGTTGGCAGTCTTGAGCTTCATCAATCCCCCTGTTCACAGTACCTTCATTATCTCTGTCCTCATTGGTGTTCAGTATCCTTCAGTCCAGAGATGTTCTGTTTTATTCCCTCTGGAGAAAATCCAGTTAGGCTTCTGCAGTGAACAAGAAGTTGCATGGAATGGGAGGAGGAACTGGGAGTCTAACTGCTTCATAAAATGATTTTCTATTAACCATCCTGTTTTTCGCCCTATATTCCCACCCTCCGATACAAATACACGTTTCCTGGGTACTTAGTTCTTCTGATTCCAGAGCCTTGGGGATTTTGTGATGTAAATGAGGATATTTCTTAGCTTTCCCCAGATTAGGATTTAGCATTTTCCAGCCAGCTAAGGCAGTTAACACGGACTACTTTCCAGCTTTAAAATACTGTCACTGTTGTATCCACTTCTGTTCTTTTTGCCATTATGTTTATGTTGTTTTACAATCACTTTCCATGGTTTTCTATCTTTATTTCTTCTTGGTCATGGCTGAATTCAGTTTGTGTGATCAGCCTTCTATCTTTAACTGAAAGTCTTCATCAACTTTTACAGTTCAACTAACTCTGTTTTGTTATTGTTGTTGATAGGAAGATCAGAGTTTCTAGATATACTAGCTCATTCAAGGTCTACTTTTAAGCGGTCCATTTCCTACAGCAGAACTTAACCTAGATATTCGGTCACGTTTTAGCTAAAACTCAACTGGAAAACATCAAAATATTCCTTCTAGCCCAGTGCTTCTTCAGGCCTACCTTTTATAGCCATGGATACCACCATTTTCCAGGTCCCCAAACTGTTCAGTTAGGTTGCCAGTTTGTCTCTCACTTCAATCTATTAGTAAGGCACATTGATATTTTTCTTCATGACGTCTCTCAAATGTTCCCTCCTTGTCTCTCACCATTTTTTTCTTCCTGATCTAGGCTTTCATTATCTGTCAATAGGATTATTGCAAAACAACCTATTGACAAGTTCTGATCTCTCACATTCCCCGCCCCCCCCCCCCGCCAGTTTTTTTTTCCGTTCTTCTCAACCTTGCTGAAGACCCGTGTCACCATGATACCTTCTAGCTACATATATGTTCTTCCCTTCTCTTTGGATCAAATTTAGACTGAATTGTCAGTGCCTGGATATAGAAAGCACTCAGTAAATGCTTGTGAAGGGAGCAGCTAAATGACATTCAAGGACCTCTCTCAGAGCTTTTCACTTTGCCTAACATTTTTTTCTAACTGAAAAATATGGGTCCCCTCTGCCTGTCATGACTTTTCTCCCCACTGTTTCCAGTGTAAATCCCCATCCCTATTTTAAGCTTGACCTTGCCTTGGCCTTTTCCCCTCCCCACCTAAATCTGCATTTCCTCAAGGATCTACTTTACCTCTAAATGCTCATGGAATCCTGCCCTGAATGTCAACAAAGCATGGCCTTAGCTGTGTCTTAAAATCTATGTGTGTCATTTGCTGTTTCGTTTGCATCTGCATGTTCTTCCTCAAGCTCTTTGAGGGCAGGGATTATATCTACCATTTCTCTCAGACTTATCAATATGCACATGACTTGGCATATACAAACTAGTATATTTTAAACTTTTCTACAAAAATATCCTTGAGCAAAGACGAGTAAGGACTTCACTCTAAGGCATGTGCTTAAAAAGTTTGTCATTTTCTTGAATTTGCATATGCAATTTTCATTTTTTTAAATTTTGCATTCTAAACCACAATTTATTTGTGTCAAGGTACTGAGTCCAGAATTTGACTCCAGCACTTAATACTGTACAGCCTTGGGCCCATCACCCTTTCTATACATCAGTTTTCTCATTTTGAGAACAAAGATGGCAGTTGTTTTTATCTCACTGATATAAGCAAGTAAATTAGTTAATCTATAAAAGCACTCAAGACAGTGCTAAGCAGTTATTAAGGGCTCAATAAATATTAGTTACTATTTTTAAAAGATTATCTAGATTATTTTCTTCTGATATTCAAGTTAAATTAATGCTTCAGAAATTTGTGCCATATTTATCCTGTGGTTTCAGAGAATCAGGATGGAGCCACACAGCGGACCCTTACATAACAGAGCTGGGGGTCAGCAGGGCAAACATGGTGTGGTCCTCCTTGCAGAGGCTGAGATCCAACAATCTGAGTCTTGCCTCACGTCACAGAGGAGCAGAGATCCACACTCCCCACTATTGCAGCCTCAGCGTGGCCATCCCAGCGCACAGACACAGACACAGACACAGACACAGAAGGCTGTCTTCTCCGCTCTTTAAAACACGTAGATTTGGATGATCTCTGTCCCTCAAAAGATTTCCTGTAATGAAACCCCTACACCCTACATGCCTGGATTTTGTTTTTGTTTTAGGATTTCAAGGGTGTCCACAATAAAGAAAAAATGCTTTGACTCAAGATCAAACCTGGCTCTTTTGCCTCATTATTTAGTCTATCTCCAAATTATGGTACAGTTTTACCCTTCTGTGATTTTCAGGGGAGACTGACGATTAAATCTTGGGGGAGTTTTAGACTAAATCTTGGTACTTTCATGTTGCAGTAAGAAGTGAGGAGAAGAGAAAACAGAGGGGCTAAAAAAGGGATTACGAAGTACTGAGATTTAACCCAGAGTGCTGTAAATTACCTCTACCTGTCACTTGGCAGATTTGCTTCTTAATCCATGTTTGCTCTAAATATAAGTGCTCTCGTTTCCTAAAATACTTCTGCCTTTTCATGCCCTTTGGTAATCTCAATCTCTGATCTCAGACTGGTGTGAATCCGTAAGTGTCCCTTTAATTCTCTAAGGCTAAATTCAGTGATGTCGTTTCAGCAGATGGAGAGATATACTAGGAAGCACCAAGGTCGTGGTGTCGCCTACTCACTTATGGCACATGGGGAAGCCACTCGATTGCTGAAGGTAGAGAATGGTGTCTTGACTGAAGGTAGAAGCTTGTGCCCGTGTACATTTATCTCAGCACAGTGTTCACCTGAGGGGAACAGTCTGCTCTGTCTGTGTTTTGGAACTCATGTGTCCTGCAAGGTCCTGTGCAAAGGTTGTCTCTTCCAGGAAGTCTGTGCTGATTGTCCCTTCCTTGCTCCTTCTGCATGTTACCTGCACTGATTTTGTGACACTGAGCCCTGTTTACCTTGTACTGTAAGGGGCTAGAGTTAGGACAGGACTCACCACAGATTATGAGTTCATTCAGGGCAAGGATGGCTGAAGCCAATTGCCAGTTTGACGTGTTTCGAGAGGAGAGCTACTTGGCTTGGGTGCTGTCTTGGCTTGGGTGCTGTCTCTGGGTTCTTAGTCCCAGGGCCCTTCTGCGAGGCCAGGCCTTGAACTTAGGAGGGAGGCAACTTGTCTGTGGTGCTCCTTCTTCCCTCTCTGCTCCCTGGTGGTGCCCTTGTGTTCTTTACCTCCTGCTTTAACCAGATGTTCTCCCAGATCACTGCCCAGTACTCCTTGGGCTCTTCTCTCTGTGAATAATCTCTCCCTGAAAAGGACATAATCCTTTTTATTTTTTTGCCAAAGAGATTTGAGGGAGCAGCTTGAGCATTCCAGAGGAGAGACTTGTTTTTAGACAGGGGTTTCTGTCTACCTACCTACTTCTTCTGTCTGAAGAAAGGTAGCTGTAGAAGAGGCAAGGCATAGGTTTTTGGTGGTTTCTGTTTTTCTCTTGGCCTGAAATTCATCTCTATGGCTTTTTAAAAATTTTTTTTCAGTAAATGCTTTCCCCTTTAAAACTGGTTAACAATAGGCACCATTGAAAGCACACCTGAAGGCTCTGTGCATATGAAATCAATGGAAAACTCACAGCAGTCTCCCAGGACTCTTTTTAAAATCACCTTGGACCCCATATCTCAGAAAGAAACTAAAAGAAGCAGCTAAATATCATTGCCATGCATGAGGCATTTCACTACTTGCTACTTTAATTTCAAGAAAAATACAGCTCTATTATAAGGAGCACATAGTCTATTATCTCTTGATAATAACCTTAAATAAATGCCAAACACAGAGGTCTAAAATTATTTCTGGCCTCATGCATCACTTACGTTCTATGTGATGGCCCTGCAATTGGCAATTGACTAAAAATAATGAAATGTATTCATTATGCAGAGTTGGGTGCGGGTTTAACTCTTCCAGATTTTGGTGCCCAGATATCCTCTCTGATAATGTTAAGACTTTGCAAAAATAGAAGGTGCCTAAGTGAGCCAAATTATAATAAAAATGCCTTTTGTCTCCCTCCTTTCCTTTACTTGCCACTTCCCATTGGTTAACAAGTCCTGTTAATTGATACCTTCATCAGTCCTACCTAAAATCCATACCCCTTCATCATCATCACCTTCATCTAGATGGGCAGGTATCTCAACTGAATTTCTGTTACAGCCTTACTGGTTTTGAATCCAGTCCCTCCATGCTACTACCAGAGTAATTTTTTTTTAACCTAAAACTGGGCTTTTATGAGTATAAAAGCTAAAATGCTTAATATTTCAAATACAAGCTTTTGTGATACTGTTCCTTCCTGGTTCTGTAAATCTGTTTGCAACACAACCCTATAAATGCTCCCCACTTTAGCTGTAGCTATAATCTTGTAGGTGCTTGAATGCTCCATTCCGTTTCATGTCTCTGGACTTCTGTTCATTCTGTCCCACCTGTCTAGAATTCCTGTCTTTCGCCTCACTGTCTGCCTGCTCACCTCCTTGAGGTCCATCCAAAGTCGATAAGTTGTCACCATCTCCAACAAGGCTACCAACATTGTCTCTGAATCTAACTAGGAAAATCCTTCCTGTTTTCAACACACCCTATGCATCAAACAATCCGAAACCCATCTCCATGATGTCGTTTTTGCTCTCCCTTCTCTTTCACTGTCTGTAGGTTGAATCCCTTGTGGGAAATGGCTCTATCTTTGTAGCCCTAGGATTTAGCATAATGTCTTTAGCACATCTTGCACCAAATTAATGTATTTAAGTGAATTAAGGGGATGGACTTGTACTTTAAAAAAATAAGTGGGAACTTATGTCTTTAAATAAACATTATTCTTCGTGACAGAACTTTCTTGGAGGTGTAAGCTTAATCTAGTGAGAAAAATCCCAAACCTGATGGACTCTCCTCTTTGGGGACTGCTTTTAGAGCCCAGTTACAGATCAAGGAAATTGGGCTCAGCTTCACTAGCACATCGCCTATGTGACAGAAAAAATAACTCCCAGCTTCATTACCCAACTCACTCATCAGAGCTGACTGAGTAACTTCTGAATGAGGGTGAATTTTATTTTTTGGCAATGAAAGACATAATTTGCTGCCCCTGCGAATTAAGAAAAATTCCATTCTAAAGAGGGGTCCAGACATATTCTGAGCAAAGACAACATCCTCGGAATATATGCATTATCTCCCGTGTGGACTGTTTGGAAGAATGGGTCTCAGTTGGTTTTGTTTTGTTTTGTTTTGTTTGCGTTACGCGGGCCTCTCACTGTTGTGGCCTCTCCCGCGCGGAGCACAGGCTCCGGACGCGCAGGCTCAGTGGCCATGGCTCACGGGACCAGCCGCTCCGCGGCATGCGGGATCTTCCCGGACCGGGGCATGAACCTGTGTCCCCTGCATCGGCAGGCAGACTCTCAACCACTGCGCCACCAGGGAAGCCCTGGGTCTCAGTTTTTGCTGAAGACCTTGCTTGTTTATTTAATTAGTCCTGTGACATGGAGGCAGCTTGGCCCTGATAACAAAAGCATGAAAGTTAAAGTCAGATGCTTTAGACTTGATTTCCTACCCTGATGCTTGCTACTTATGTGGCTTTGGATAAGTCACTGCCTTTTGGGGAAAGAAAAGGATCAGGTGATGGTGCTAAAATTAGGTTGTGAGTATTACTAACCCCAGAAGCATGCTGTTTGTCCCTCCCTGAACAATTCCAAGGCCTCCCATTCAGAAGTAACTTCTTTGATGCATTGTAAATTTCTCACTCTTTTGTTTTGGTGTATAGAAATGCAAATTTATGTTTTGTATTGAGAAACCTATTTACCTCTCTAAACAATTAAAATAATTTTTCTATATAAAAAAAATAAAATGAGGTCATGAGCATTCCAGAATTGCAATAATCAAAGTAACTATTATCATATGATTTATTTTTAATGATTGTCTACTATGAACTAAAATTTTCATGATAATTTTCTCATTTAATCCTCTCAAAAAACAATTCATAGATAAAGAAACTGAAGCTCAGAGAGATAAGAAATTTGCTCAGAGTGACACAGGTATTACAGAGTAGTGAAATGCAAAATTTTCCCTCAGTCTGACTCCGTGACTCATATTCTTAAACACTCTTTTCCCTTTCCCCAAAATTATCACCAAATCTGGACCTTCTAGAAGTATGGATTCAACATGTTGATGAATTTGAATTTTGGACTATTTCTTTGTCAGACTATATTCATATATATCAAAGTTTTTGGTGGACCTTATTGGTGAACACCCTACCTCATATACAGATAAAATTCAACACACACACACACACACACACACACACACACACACACACACACACAGGGTTTTTCTCTAGAAGTTCAGAAGACACTGTGTAACTCCCCTGGATTGAAGATAAGTGATGTATCTCCGAAGGGAAGGGACATCTTTCTGTAGGGCTACCATGTGGAAGAGGGTGTAGACAGACTCCAGAAGGCAGAAGTAGGACCACTGGATGGAACTTACATGGAGACACTATTTCAATTTTTTTTTTTTTGCGGTACGCGGGCCTCTCACTGTTGTGGCCTCTCCCGTTGTGGAGCATAGGCTCCGGACGCGCAGGCTCAGCGGCCATGGCTCACGGGCCCAGCCGCTCCGCGGCACGTGGGATCCTCCCGGACCGGGGCACAAACCCGTGTCCCCTGCATCGGCAGGAGGACTCTCAACCACTGCGCCACCAGGGAAGCCCTCAATTTAATGTAAGAAGGAAACAGGTGACAATCAGGGCAGCCCAACAACAGAGCAGGCTGCCTTGTAAGGCACAGTGCTTCCTGTCACTGATGGTGTTGAAACAGAAGGTAAAAGACCTCTGTCAAGGATGCCATAGTCACTAGCCCAGGGGGGATGTTGGGTCACATGTCCTGTAAGGTCCATTACAGTCTTTAGAGTTTGAAATTTCATAAAAAAGCCAAGGCTGTGGTGACACTTGGCATGCTCAGTGGACCATGCATCTGCCAGACCTAATACTCAATAACCTAGAATAAGAGGGACTCCAGGCAGGTCCCTCAGGACACAGAGGAGGCAGCGATGACATCTCAGTGTTTCTCCTAGTTTCTGTCAGATACAGGAATATCAGTGCTCAAGTCTGTGCACAAATTAATCGTCAAATAAAACATCAGCAGCTTATTCTGTCCTTGATACTTGTCAACATAAAACTTGTGTATTAAATGGACAGTGACTGCTGGAAGGGGTGTCTAAAGATTCAAATGGCTTTTCTTTAATGGGACTTATGACCCCAGTCATTGTGTGTACATTGACTTATTTAATCCCCTCAACATAGGTACATAGGTATTATCTGCATTTTAAAGAGGAGGAAATTAGCTTAGAGAGCTGCATGGTCTTCATTACTGGAAAGTAAAATAATAGGCATAAAGCTCACCGGAGGCAGAATGAGGGGACGGAAGGTGTTTCTGACAGAAACCTGTGGAAATTTATTGCATAAAGTAATAAGTGACATCTCCATTTGTACGAACAGCTTCTTAGCTCTCCCCATTCCAGATGTTGGGAACTACATCTTTCGTCCCAGCTTTTCTTACCCATCACTCTATTGATCCAGAGGTTCCACATTTCAGTTCCTGCTAGTAAACCTCAGTATCTCAGATGCTTGGTCAAGGCCAATAGCAGCTCCCAGGTAATTATAAATTTGGCCAATTTGTACTGAAATTAATCTTCAGTCTGGTGTGTTAAATGTTCTGTATTCATTAGGCAGTGGGAATCTCTGTTGTAATGATTCCTCCCCCATGTCGGTGAAAAATCATTATGGTTTTGTGTCAAGGATGATCCAGAGTGGATTTCTAACATTATCTCCTTTCCCCACATTTCCTCATATGTCCTCAGATAAACTGTCATTAGAGTCTGAGGTCTTTGCATTTAAACCTGTGCCAGCACTAATCTGTAAAACACAGCAGGTTGGTTTAAGGATGGTAGGGAGTTCACGCAATAGAATAATAAACAGCAATGAGAATGAATGAACCATTGCTACATGTAACAATGTGGATGAGTCTCAAAAAATAATGTTGAACAAAAGAAACCAGCTACGAAAGAGTACATAACATACAGTTCTATTTGTGAAAATATAAAATATGGTATTTAAATAAGGACGATAACTCTTGTAAAGTAGGTATAGGTGGAGCTCCAGTAATATCTTTGAGGTCCTGCTGATGTGTTTTTTTCCTTGAACCAGGATTTAAAATTTCACCAAGCTGAACATTTATGATTTGAATAGTTTTTTTTTTAAATGAAGGCTATATTTCAATAAAGAGATTACCAAAAATTTATTTAGAAGGAAGAGACAACACCCAGATCTCTGGTATAAGTTCCAGTGAAGCATGTGATTTCACTGAGTATGTGGTAAGATTCTCATGTAGAGGTCTGACCAAAGCTCCTTTACAATATCTTATCTGCCACAGACACTTCAAGCACTGGAAGATCTGCGAGGTCTCATGCCCTAAATGGCAGAGCAGCTAGCATGGCTCTCTTGGCTTGTTGCTGAGCCTTTCTTGCTCTGGGATTTTGTTCTGGAAGCTTTCTAGGTTACTTGGCAAATGAAATAGAGGAGCATGCTTAACTGAAGTATATATTACCTCTGAAACCCAAAGAGACCCACTACGTATTGTGCCTCTTATTGGTGAGAGGGGCAAGATGCAGCAACTTGTCCTTCTTCATATACCCTAGATCATTGGGCCCCAAGTTTCATTGAGTTGGAAGCCTCTTGAATTTCTGTGAGATTTATTTCCTCTCCTCTGGTGCATATGTGCCTTCCAGAGTATCTGCACAGGTTGCTACTTCAGTTCACCAAGTCCAATCAGTGTCATATCATCAGTTAAAACTTTAAAAATTAACCTTGTTCATGGTAGAAGCTACAGACAAATAAAAGGAAGATAACATAAATTACCACTAAACCCATCACTAAGAGAAAAGTGTATATATATATATGGGTAAATTTGTCATATTTTCTAACGGTTTTTCATTTAACGTATTATGATCATCTTTTGTGTCATTCTTCTCCAATGATTAAGATTTACTTAGTGATAACTGTGTATTAGACACTGTATTTATATTCACTATCTCATTTAATTCTCTCTACTACTCTGAGGGAAGGACTGTCAGTATCTTCATTTTTCTGCATAAGGGAAATGTCTCAAAGTTTAACTTGGCCCAAAGTTTTGAAGCTACTAATTCTTTATAAAGTGAAAACACATTTAACTCTAAAGTCAGAAGTTAAAAGAGCTGCCTGGACTGAGGTCAGAAGCAACCACCACTCATTCCCACCATATACCTGCTCCAATCCACATGATGTACTGTAGAGAGGAAAGGCTCTTAAGGACCCTCTGGTCTAGATTATGACATAGGACTGGAAAGTTAGTCCTGGGTGGAACAGTGAAGATATATTGCTGGCCTAGCTGCCTCAAAGTCAACTTTTTCTGATGGTCTTTACTAACAAGTATAGAGAAAAAACCATTCATCAGATCAGCTGATGCATACCAGTTTCCAAGGCATGTGTTGATTTTCTCCAACGATGAATCCATATATGCAGGTGAAGTCACCACATGATTAAGTTTTTAATAATCCATTGTCTCCTCCAAGATCAGTTGATCTTTTGCATAGGGAAATCGAGTAGGGATGTGGAAGAACTCCTGTCTTTCAATCCATGCTTTTGGTTTACTATTTTGATAGAGGGAAGCAGTTAGAGAGTTTTCCACTTAACTCTTCCTATAATAATAACCTGCATCCTACAGGTCAGGCTATATGTGGAGATTCTACCAGAAGTTGAGCATATCTGTGTTAATTATGTATGTTGAAACAGGGAAAATAAACACCAAGTGTGAAAAGTGACTCTTTGAGTCCACTGTGAGTCAGAACCCAACAAAGTCCCATTAATCATTCCACCTTCATAAGCCCCTTTTCTCACTAGTAGACCAAAGTCGTATTATGGATTTCTGTGAATTTAAGTCGATTCATAGGAGTGTCAGTAATCCCTGAAAAGTGTGATTACTTTCTCTTCCCCATTGCATTATCACCTGGTAAATAGCTAAGCCACAGGTTCCTTTGGGAAAGGCCAAGAGGAAGATTTACAGTATGAATGTTGGCAATATGGCAGCATTATTTCTCAAGGGGCCTCAGCCTCCCCTTCAGTCAAGAGGCTCTGCGTATGTGAGTGGGCTCAAGACTGGGAATTGGTTGACAGCCCATGACTGTTTTTTTGGTGATTCAAGTCAGACTTCTGTTCCTCAGACCTAGAGATCCTTGCTAATACAAATCGAGTAAGACTTTAAAAGTCTGCCCATCTGTTTCAATTCTGAAGACACCATTATCAACCAACCAACACTAAAAGCTGATCACTGCTTTGGCTCTGCACCTTATTATGCTAACCTCTTCTACTTTGATTTTAGTGACTAAGTGCCCTCACTTGGCTCTTGCAATTCTCGAAGCCCGTTACTTCCAATGAATTCAGGGAGCCCAGTTCAATCGCAGCAGTGCCTGCTGTCAATCTTGATATACAGAGAGTAAATATCAGAGTGTTCTTCAAAGACCCTGAGGCTCTCCTCATCAATATATGTCTAATAGCCTTCGTAAAGGGTGTGTCCTCTGGGGGACATATTAACAGGGTAGAGTGTTACATGCAAAAGCCACTCTAAAGTTCCAGTTTCCCCAAGCAAGTGAGTATATCCTCTACAATATGCCAGGGAATTTGGGAGCTTCAACTTCATTTAATGTAGGTCACTTTTGAGTTCAAATTTCAGTCAACCAACCAAGCAGGCTAGTAGAATCACTCAAGACACCTGAGTTAACATATTGAATCCAGAATCTCTTTAATAAACCTATGTCAATAAATTTGGCTCAATCCAATATTAGTATCCTTCCATTCTTATCAAACAGTCTCTTTTTTTTTTTATCCAGCAGTCTTAAGACCCATTCTCACACACATGGATTTTGTTGATTTATTTTTTTACTTTTTTAATTTATTATTTTTTATTTACTTTTTTTGATACAGCATGTTCTCATTATTATCCATTTTATACATATTAGTGTATATATGTCAATCCCAATCTCCCACTTCATCACACCACCCCCCCTACCCCTGCCATTTTCCCTTTGGTGTCCATATGTTTGTTCTCTACATCTGTGTCTCAATTTCTGCCCTGCAGACCGGTTCATCTGTACCATTTTTCTAGGTTCTACATATATGCGTTAATGTACTATATTTGTTTATCTCTCTCTGATTTACTTCACTCTGTATGACAGTCTCCAGATCCATCCACGTCTCCACAAATTACCCAATTTCATTCCTTTTTATGGCCAAGTACTATTACATTGTATATAAGTACCACATCTTCTTTATCCATTCGTCTGTCGATGGGTGTTTAGGTTGTTTCCATGTCCTGGCTATTGTAAATAGTGCTGCAATGAACATTGGGGTGCATGTGTCTTTTTGAATTATGGTTTTCTTTGGGTATATGCCCAGTAGTGGGATTGCTGGGTCATATGGTAATTCTATTTTTAGTTTTTTAAGGAACCTCCATACTGTTCTCCATAGTGGCTGTATCAATTTACATTCCCACCAACAGTACAAGAGGGTTCCCTTTTCTCCACACCCTCTCCAGCATTTGTTGTTTGTAGATTTTCTGATGATGCCCATTCTTACTGGTGTGAGGTGATACTTCATTGTAGTTTTGATTTGCATTTCTCTAATAATTAGTGATGTTGAGCAGCTTTTCATGTGCTTCTTGGCCATCTGTATGTCTTCTTTGAAGAAATGTCTATTTAGGTCTTCTGCCCATTTTGGGATTGGGTTGTTTGTGTTTTTAATATTGAGCTGCATGAGCTGTCTATATATTTTGGAGATTAATCCTTTGTCCATTGATTCAATTACAAATATTTTCTCCCAATCAGAGGGTTGTCTTTTCATCTTATTTGTAGTTTCCTTTGCTGTGCAAAAGCTTTTAAGTTTCATTAAGTCCCATTTGTTTATTTTCGTTTTTATTTCCATTACTGTAGGAGGTGGATCAAAAAATATCTTGCTGTGATTTATGTCATAGAGTGTTCTGCCCATGTTTTCCTCTAAGAGTTTTATAGTGTCTGGTCTTACATTTAGGTTTCTAATCCATTTTGAGTTTATTTTTGTGTTTGGTGTTACGGAGTGTTCTACTTTCATTCTTTTACATGTAGCTGTCCAGTTTTCCCAGCACCACTTATTGAAGAGACTGTCTTTTCTCCTTTTTATGTCCTTGCCTCGTTTATCATAGATTAGTTGACCATAGGTGTGTGGGTTTATCTCTGGGCTTTCTATCCTGCTCCATTGATCTATATTTCTGTTTTTGTGCCAGTACCGTATTGTCTTGATTACTGTAGCTCTGCAGTATAGTCCTAAGTCAGGGAGTCTGATTCCTCTAGCTCTGTTTTTTTCCCTCAAGACTGCTTTGACTATTCAGGGTCTTTTGTTTCTCCATACACATTTTAAGGTTTTTTGTTCTAGTTCTATAAAAAATGCCATTGGTAATTTGATCGGTATTGCATTGAATCTGTAGATTGCTTTGGGTAGTATAGTCATTTTCCCAATATTGATTCTTCCAATCCAAGAACATGGTGTATCTCTCCATCTGTTGGTATCATCTTTAATTTCTTTCATCAGTGTCTTATAGTTTTTTGCATACAGGTCTTTTGTCTCCCTAGGTAGGTTTATTCCTATGTATTTTATTTGTTTTGTTGCAATGGTAAATGGGAGTGTTTCCTTAATTTCTCTTTCAGGTTTTTCATCACTAGTGTATAGGAATGCAAGAGATTTCTGTGCATTAATTTTGTATCCTGCAGCTTTACCAAATTCATTCATTAGCTCTAGTAGTTTTCTGGTGGCTTCTTTAGGATATCTCTATGTATCATGTCATCTGCAAACAGTGATAGTTTTACTTCTTCTTTTCCAACTTGTATTCCTTTTATTTCTTTTTCTTCTGTGATTGCTGTGGCTAGGACTTCCAATACTATGTTGAATAATAGTGCCGAGAGTGGACATCCTTGTCTTGTTCCTGATCTTAGAGGAAATGGTTTCAGTTTTTCACCATTGAGAATGATGTTGGCTGTGGGTTTGTCGTATATGGCCTTTATTATGTTGAGGTAGGTTCCCTCTGTGCCCACTTTCTGTTTTTATCATAAATCGGTGTCGAATTTTGTCAAAATCTTTTTCTGCATCTATTGAGATAATCATATGGTTTTTATTCTTCAATTTGTTAATATGGTGTATCACATGGGTTGATTTGCATATACTGAAGAATTCTTGCATCCCTGGGATAAATCCCACTTGATCATGGTGTATGATCCTTTGCATGTGTTGTTGGATTCTGTTTGCTAGTATTTTGTTGAGGATTTTTGCATCTATATTCAGCAGTGATATTGATCTGTAATTTTCTTTTTTTGTAGTATCTTTGTCTGGTTTTGGTATCAGGGTGATGGTGGCCTCACAGAATGAGTTTGGGAGTATTCCTTCCTCTGCAATTTTTTGGAAGAGTTTGAGAAGGATGGGTGCTAGCTCTTCTCTAAATGTTTGATAGAATTCACCTGTGAAGCCATCTGGTCCTGGACTTTTGTTGGTTGACTGTTGGAAGATTTTTAATCACAGTTTCAATTTCATTACTTGTGATTGGTCTGTTCAGATTTTCTGTTTCTTCCTGGTTCAGTCTTGGGAGGTTATACCTTTCTAAGAATTTGTCCATTTCTTCCAGGTTGTCCATTTTATTAGCACAGAGTTGCTTGTAGTAGTCTCATAGGATGCTTTGTAGTTCTCCGGTGTCTGTTTTAACTTCTCCTTTTTCATTTCTAGTTTTATTGATTTGAGTCCTCTCCCTCTTTTTCTTGATGAGTCTGGCTAATGGTTTATCAATTTTGTTTATCTTCTCAGAGAACCAGCTTTTAGTTTTATTGACCTTTGCTATTTTTTTCTTTGTTTCTAATTCATTTATTTCTCCTCTGATCTTTATGGTTTCTTTCCTTCTGCTAACACTGAGTTTTGTTTGTTCTTCTTTCTGTAGTTCCTTTAGGTGTAAGGTTAGATTGTTTATTTGAGATGTTTGTTGTTTCTTGAGGTAGGATTGTATTGCTATAACCTTCCATCTTAGAACTGCTTTTGCTGCATCCCATAGGTTTTGGATTGTCGTGTTTTCATTGTCATTTGTCTCTAGATATTTTTTGATTTCCTCTTTGATGTCTTCAGTGATCTCTTGGTTATTTAGTAACTTATCGTTTAGCGTCAATGTGTTTGTGTTTTTTTCCCTGTAATTGATTTCTAATCTCATAGCGTTGTGGTCAGAAAACATGCTTGATATGATTTCAATTTTGTTAAATTTACTGAGGCTTGATTTGTGACCTAAGATATGATCTATCCTGGAGAATGTTCCGCACGCACTTGAGAAGAAAGTGTAATCTGCTGTTTTTGGATAGAATGTCCTATAAATACCAATTAAATCTGTCTGGTCTATTGTGTCATTTAAAGTTTGTGTTTCCATATTAATTTTCTGTTTGGATGATCTGTCCATTGGTGTAAGTGAGATATTAAAGTCCCCCACTATTATTGTGTTACTGTCGATTTCCTCTTTTATAGCTGTTAGCAGTTGCCTTATGTATTGAGGTGCTCCTATGTTGGGTGCATATATATTTATAATTGTTATATCTTCTTCTTGGATTGATCCCTTGATCATTATGTAGTGTCCTTCCGTGTCTCTTGTAACATTCTAAAGTCTATTTTATCTGATATGAGAATTGCTACTCCAGCTTTCTTTTGATTTTCATTTGCATGGAATATCTTTTTCCATCCCCTCACTTTCAGTCTGTATGTGTCCCTAGGTCTGAAGTGCATCTCTATTGTAGAGAGCATATATTTGGGTCTTGTTTTTGTATCCATTCAGCTGGCCTGTATCTTTTGGTTGGAGCATTTAATCCGTTCACGTTTAAGGTAATGATCGATATGTATGTTCCTATACCTTTTTTTAAGTTTTTCCTTGATGTTGTATGATAGTAGGTTTTTTTCTAACATCTTTATTAGAGTGTAATTGCTTTACCTATTACCATTTTCTTAAATGTTTGGAGTTTGTTTTTGTAGGTCCTTTTCTTCTCTTGTGTTTCCCACTTATAGAAATTCCTTTAGCATTTGTTGTCAGGCTGGTTTGGTGGTTCTGAATTCTCTTAGGTTTTGCTTGTCTGTAAAGCTTTTGATTTCTCCATCGAATCTGAATGAGATCTTGCTGGGTAGAGTAATCTTGGTTATAGGTTCTTCCCTTTCATCACTTTAAATATGTCATGCCACTCCCTTCTGGCTTGTAGAGTTTCTGCCTAGAAATCAGCTGTTAACCTTATGGGAGTTCCCTTGTATGTTATTTGTCGTTTTTCCCTTGCTGCTTTCAATAACTTTTCTTTGTCTTTAATTTTGGCCAATTTGAATACTATGTGTCTCGGCGTGTTTCTCCTTGGGTTTATCCTGTATGGGACTCTGCATTTTTGGACTTGGGTGGCTGTTTCCTTTCCCATATTCGGGAAGTTTTTGACTATAATCTCTTCAGATATTTTCTCAGGTCCTTTCTCTCTCTCTTCTCCTTCTGGGACCCCTATGATGTGAATGTTGTGTTTAATGTTGTCTCAGAAGTCTCTTAGGCTGTCTTCCTTTCTTTTCATTCTTTTTTCTTTATTCTGTTCTGCAGGAGTGAGTTCCACCATTCTGTCTTCCAGGTCACTTATCCTTTCTTCTGCCTCAGTTATTCTGCTGTTGATTCCTTCTAGTGTATTTTTCATTTCAGTTATTGTATTGTTCATCTCTGTTTGTTTGTTCTTTAATTCTTCTAGTTCTTTGTTAAACATTTCTTCCGTCTTCTCGTTCTTTGCCTCCATTCTTTTTCCGAGGTCCTGGATCATCTTCACTATCATTATTCTGAGTTCTTTTTCTGGAAGGTTGCCTATCTCCACTTCATTTAGTTGTTTTTCTGGGGTTTTATCTTGTTCCTTCATCTGGTATGTAGCCCTCTGCCTTTTCATCTCATCTATCTTCCTGTGAATGTGGTTTTTGTTCCACAGGCTGCAGGATTGTAGTTCTTCTTGCTTCTGCTGTCTGCCCTCTGGTGGATGAGACTATCTAAGATGCTTGTGCAAGGTTCCTGATGGGAGTAACTAGTGGTGGGTAGAGCTGGCTGTTGCTCTGGTGGGCAGAGCTCAGTAAAACTTTAATCCACCTGTCTGCTGATGGGTGGGGCTGTGTTCCCTCCCTGTTGATTGTTTGGCCTGAGGCGACCCAACACTGGAGCCTACCTGGGTTCTTTGGTGGGGCTAATGGCTGACTCTGGGAGGGCTCATGCCAAGGAGTACTTCCCAGAACTTCTGCTTCCAGTGTCCTTGTGCTCACAGTGAGACACAGCCACTCCCATCTCTGCAGGAGACCCTCCAACATTAGCAGTTAGGTCTGCTTCAGTCTCCTATGGGTCACGGCTCCTTCCCCTGGGTCCTGATGCGCACACTACTTTGTGTGTGCCCTCCACGAGTGGAGTCTCTGTTTCCCCTAGTCCTGTCAAAGTCCTGCAATCAAATCCTGCTAGCTTTCAAAGTCTGATTCTTTAGGAATTCCTCCTTCTGTTGCCAGGCCCCCAGTTTGGGAAGTCTGACATGAGGCTCAGAACCTTCACTGCAGTGGGTGGACTTCTGTGGTATACGTGTTCTCCAGTTTGTGAATCACCCACCCAGCAGTTATGGGATTTTATTTTATTTTGATTGTGCCCGTCCTACCGTATCATTGTGGCTTCTCCTTTGTCTTTGGATGTGGGGTCTCTTTTTTGGTGAGTTGCAGTGTCTTCCTTTCAATGATTGTTCAGCAGTTAGTTGTGATTCCAGTGCTCTCGCAAGAGGGAGTGAGGGCACGTCCTTCTACTCTGCCATCTTGAACCAATCTCCGAGTTTGTTGATTTAAATTGTAAAAATCATGCACTTATTTGGGTGTGTATAATACCTCTTCACTGGTCATAGTTTGTACCTCACAATGTATGAATCACCTGCTAGGACCTGAATCTGGTTACAGCTAAAGAAGTAATGAAAGGTGGTGAGGATATGTCCTCAGGACAATCAGCAGGCAGCTCTATTCCAGGAGAGGCCATTAGAAGTGCATTAAGCAAGGGAAAATTAACCCCCTCAGGCTACTTGACAAACTGTAGGAATTAATGTTCGCCACCTTTGCTGAAATCACCTCATATGTCCTCATCCCAATTTCCAGAGCCCCTCTTATATCCATTCAATGCCTTACATTTAATATGAGAGCTTACAAAATTGAGAATTCAATTTTAATTATAATTCAGCCATCTGTAGGATTAAACTTTGGGTTTGGTTTTTCAAAAACCGTGAACCTGTAGCTCTAGGATGTAAGTGGTTTCCTTAAGGCAGCCAATGAAACCTCCAAGCCCTTGCTGTATTAGTTTTCTCTTGCTGCATAACAAATTACCACAAACTTAGCACTTTGAAACAACCTGCATTTTATTCTATCTCACAGATTCCACGTGTCAGTATTCCAGGTACAGCTTAGCCGAGTCCCTGGTTTAGGGCTGCACAAAGCTACAGTCAGGACTTCTGATGGAACTGGCACCTCAGATGAGGTGCAGGTCCTCCTCCAAACTCACATGTTTCTTGGCAGAATCCATTTCTTTGCAGCTGTAGAAATCATGATGGCTTGTTTCTTTAAAGCCAGCAGAAGGATCTCTCTCCAGTCTGCTACGATGGAGTTTTCTATAACATCATGTAATTGCATTATGATGGGATCTGTACATTTTCATGTTCTAGTAAGTCACAGGTTCCACGAGGACTCGAAGGATGAAGATCATACAAGGGTCCAATTCACTGGGGATCACACGCAGACCTTGAACTGGAAATTTAAAGCCCCAAATTCATCATTTTATTTTTCCAGTTTCTCTGGTGCACTTAGACCTAACCTATCAACCATATCATACAACTTATTTTTCCTACAATTTTCTATGACTGCAAATACTTGATCACATTCTATGGGTCCTTAATTAAAGGTGTATACAGGGCTTCCCTGGTGGCGCAGTGGTTAAGAATCCGCCTGCCAATGCATGGGACATGGGTTTGAGCCGTGGTGCATGAAGATCCCACATGCTGCGGAGCAGCTAAGCCCATGCACCACAACTACTGAGCCTGTGTGCCACAACTACTGAAACCCAAGCGCTTAGATGCTATGTTCTGCAACAAGAGAAGCCAGCACAATGAGAAGCCCGTGCACTGCAACAAAGAGTAGCCCCTGCTCACCACAACTAGAGAAAGCCATGCGCAGCAACAAAGACCCAATGCAGCCAAAAATAAAATTTTAAAAATGGTATATACAGGTGATTGATTAAATAATTGTGTTAATGCATGGCATGAACTAATAGAGTATCCGTTACCATTGTAGATAGGGTCAGGAACACCTTTTAACTTTCTCATCAAGTCAGAGGATCAATTCCAGAAACCCAGAACCAATTCAGAGAAGTCATTATTTTATTTTATTTTTATTTTTTTAAAGTGTTCTTTGATTTTTCTTTTTTGTTTTTTTTTTGGCCACGCCACTCGGCTTGAGGGATCTTAGCTCCCTGACCGGGGATTGAACCCGGGCCTCTGGCATTGGAAGTGCAGAGTCCTAACCACCGGACTTTCAGGGAGTTCTCACCATCATTTTAAAGAATATGACTGCTGCTTCACATTGGTCCTTTAATCTTGTGAAAAATGTCTTTTGTGGCCCACATGAACCCAGAACTCTGCAGGGAAGGGTAGTTTTCACTTAGCTACGTTGACACAATACCAGTCCAGTACAGTGGGACACTAAAGGCTGACTAGAAGTTGGAGTTGTGCGTGTACTATGACAACTGAGGTCAAGTCCTCTGTTCTAGTCACAGCTATGGTTCTTGGGCCATGTGTCTGCCCAGATGTAGTGATTTCATAGAGGTGCTAAGATGCTACGTTCTGTGAAGAAGGCTCTTTACCAACTGTCCAGGTTCCTGGTCAGGGCTGATTTGATTTAGTCAATCAGGCCCTTTCACAGAGGGCTGGGACACCCCAGGTGAAGGCACTGGGATAGACGCTTGAGCCCATTGCCCTAGGAGAGGGCTGTGGGCTGTGGAGGAGGAGTGCTGCCCCAGGGTGAGGTCATGGAAGGAAGGCTAAGCTGACTAGTGATTTCAAGGCTATGCAAATCAATACCAATTTTGTATTAATTCCAGAATAGGCCCCTCTTGATCAGGTCTGCAAAATGAGAAATGCAAGTTAAGCATAGTATACTCCAGACTTTCTATGCATTTACCACTATGTAAGTTGTATATATATTGGGGTAGAGATGATGGTGAGTAATAATACTAGTTATGGGACTTCCCTGGTAGCACAGTGGTTAAGAATCCACCTGCCAGTTCAAGGGACATGGGTTTGAGCCCTGGTCCGGGAAGATCCCACATGCCACGGAGCAACTAAGCCTGTGCACCACAACTACTGAGCCTGTGCTCTAGAGCCCGCAGGCCACAACTACTGAGCCCACATACCACAGCTACTGAAGCCTGCATGCCTAGGGTCCACGCTCTGCAACAAGAGAAGCCCCTGCTCGCTGCAACTAGAGAAAGCACGCATGCAGCAATGAAGACCCAACACAGCCAAAAAATTTAAAAAAACAGAAAAGAAAAAAAATAATACTAGTTATTATTTATTTGGTTCTTATCACATGCCTACTTTAGAATAGGAGCCTTTTCATACATTATCTCTATATTTCTTTTTTAAAAATAACTTTATTGAGATATAATTCACATACCATATATTTTACCTATTTAACATGTATAATTCAATGGTTTTAGGTATATTAACAGGTATGTGCAACCATTATTACAGTCAACTTTAGACTCAATTTTTCATCTCCTCAAAAAGGAATTCTGTACTCTTTAGCTATCACCTCTCTATTCCCCACCTCCCCAGCCCTAAGCAACCATTAATTTACTTTCTGTCTCTTTATATTACCCTTTTCTGGACATTTCATATGAAAGGAATTATATATAATACATTATATAATATTATATATATATTTATTATATTTATATACAAATATATTTATTATGATAAATATTCGTTATATTTATAAATATGTTTCTATTTATTATATATAATATATATAATTATAATATATTATATAATATTATTATAATATATTGTCTTTTGTGACTAGTCTCTTTTACTTAGCATTGTGTGTTTAAGGTCCATGCATGTTGTAGCACTTACCAGTGATTTATTCCTCTTTATGGAGCAATAATATTCCGTTGTATGGATGTACCACATTTTGTTTATCCATCCATCAACTGATGGATATTTGGGTTGTTTCCATCTTTGACTATTATGAATAATGCTTCCATGCATATTAATGTACAGGTTTTTGTACAGGTTTTGTTTTCATTTCTCTTGAATAGATACATACAAGTGAAACTGCTGGGTTCTGTATTTTTAACAATCCTGTGTGTAAGTAGTACAAACTGTGTTTTACTGATAAGGAAACTGAGTTTCAGAGGGGTTAAACCACTTGCCCAATGTCACAGAGCAAACTGAAGATGAGATTAAATCTCTATACTTTTTAAGTCCAGAGCTCATGTTTCCCGCACTGTGCTTCTGTCAGGGGTGAGCAGTAAATATGCAGCTCTGTCCACGCCTGCCATGAACACCATCCCCCAAGTGCAGACACGTCTAATTATCAGAATGACATCAGTCATGGTTTAAGACAGACCTGACATCGTCATAACCACTCTCTCTCATCCTAACTCCCCTGCTAGAAACAGGCATTCTAGCTACATCTACCTCCCTTCCATGGGTTTTTAACAAAACGAACTCTGGCTTGTCTTTAGGGAGCAGAGTCAGAATTATCTTTCATGTGAACTAGGCTTAGGGGTTGAGCAGGGAGAAGCACAATAGCATCCCTAGCTCTAGAATCTCTCTGAGGCCCACACACAATGAACTTGCCTGGACGCCGTCTGCATGTTTATCTCCTGACAAGGAGGCTTCTAGTAGATCATCAGGCAATGCGCTTCCCAGAGCCCCTGGCTTCATTTCTCAGCCTGGGCCCACTACTGCTATGCACACACTAGAGGTACCGAGGCCTCATTATCCTGAAATATTGCTCTTCAGGATTGACTGCCATCTCCCCAAATAAGATGCAGAAATCTTGCAAACTTTTATATTTTTTTAAGAGCAAGCAGTTCAAAATTGGATTACCTTTCCACATTTTCATACAAAGTGCATTAATGTGCCCCTGTCTTTATTACATTTTCCACCCTTGTCATTTGTGATTAAGCCAACACTATGAAGATGTATTACAGATTGGTATAAATGGGAACATTAAAATACTGGCTATATATCAGAGAAGCTCAAGGCAAGTTGATTTGTGCTACACATACCCTCAGTGCAATACATCTAGAATATTTCACATGCCTTTGGACAGAACAATCTTTCTACCAAAAAGTGCCCAAAGCAATAGGCGGTAAGAAGGGAAAAAAAGAGAAGAAAGAAGGAAAAGTGCCAGCTTTTGTCTGAAGACAACGGAGGGAAGCTCTGGTCCTGCAATGATCTCAGTGTGGAATTTCTCATGATTAGGTTCTGAAACCAAACACATGACTTGGGATCAAGGAAGCAGGAAAAACATTGTCCATAACTGAGATTCCTCATTCACAGGAGGAAGAAGGGAGTTTAACCAGGCCCCCATCCTGCTGCCTGAATTTATGTTCCATCTCAGCCAGGTCATTCCTGCTTTGAGATTATATTTCCAGCTCAGGCTTTCTGTGGAAGCAGCTGGCCCTAGAACAGTTCAAATCTGAAAGGCAGGGCCTGTGTCTATACAGGTGCCACTGATCCTTAGTCATATGAGACATGAACCCAAGGCTCCAACGCTCAGAACAGGGCATAAGGCAGTTCTGGTCATCGGAAGAAGGGATAATGGCCACTGAAGTGCTGTTTCTGAGCACAGGATCATCCTATTTCTTTCCTAAAGAGACTCCTACCTACAACACCTTCTTTCCTTCACTTCATAACTTCTTTCCCAAGGATGTTTATGGGAAGAGATTTGGAGACCTCCAGTGCCAGTGGCTGCAGTTCCTTCCTAGGGCGTGACGCCTCCTGGCTCTCCCTGGCCTACGGTTGCCTCCCCTTCTGCTCTTCTGCTCCTCTGGGACCTGGCAAGGAAGAACATGTGAACAGATGAAAACAGCTCTCCCTCCAGCCACCTCACTTACGCTGAGGACATAATCTCATGGACATGGTTCAAATTGGGGCTGTGACCTGTGGAGGGTGGTATGACTATATTGGAAAAGGACTTCTCTTTGGTGATATTAGTGCCCCTGGAGCAAAGAAGGTGCTCAGCAGCTCTGAATCTAGCCCGTCTTTCTTGATAAGGAAGAGATGGCTCTATATTTTACCTCTCATTTTAGTCCAATCCTAACCAACTGTCCTATGTGATTGGATATAGTGGAAACAAGACAGGTGGGGTCTCTTTGTTCAAGAACTTTGTGGAGAGTCAAACAAATAATAAGGAATCAATAAATTGTGTTAATTATGAAGAAGAAAATAAAACAGGGAGATAAGATATAGTGAGTTGAAGAGGCTAATTTATCGATATCAGGGAGGTGACTTTTAAGTCCAAAATAACCAGAACCTAACTGGATCCTAAATTGGTTGGGCGGTGGGGCTGGGGCTGGGGGCAGTAAACTGATAGAGCCAGCATTCCTGGAGGAGATGGAGTCCTTAACATAAAGCTATTGTGGGCAAGGCCCAAATCTCTATGTCTCATGCATGCTGGGAATTGTAGTTTTTCTCACATACAAGATGCTTCTTTGGTACGGCATGAGAGAATTAGCTTGAAATCCTGCTTGAAATGGATTGAATTAGGAGTTACGCACTTCAGCCTGCTTTCAAACTGCAGGTCTGAGAAGAGGACACAGAGATGCAATTATTAATGCAACAAATGTTGATCAAAACAGACAAAGTTACTACATCATGGAACCATTGGATGGAAAAAATTGGTACTCAAAAAATGGCAGAAATATAGTTTATACATTGTGAAGTGTATTATAGAGGAAAATGAGAGTATAATCTTGGAATGTGTAACAGGGGCACTAATTCTTATCTAAAATGTCAAGGAACTTTTCCCCAAAAGACATAATTTGAGCTGAAACACTGAAATTTGTGTAAGTATTAGCCAGATGTTTTGTATGGGGTGGGGGTTGGGAGCTTTTCTGGAAGAAACAGTAAATGTAAAGATCCTGTGACAGAAGGGAAAAGACTCTGTTTAAGAACCTGAAGGGAAATCTCAGCTAGAGAGGGTGCCAGATGAGTCTGGTGACTTGAGCAAGCGCCAGCAGGTGCAGAATCTGGTAGGTAGTCTGAAGTTAATTGATTGTTCATTCTAAGCACGAGCAGTGGGAAGCCATTGAAGAATCTTCATCTGGGAATCCCAGGTTTATCTGCATTTGAAAAGGTCACTTTGGGCAGGAGAAAAGTACGTTTAGGAAAACCAGTTAGGAGACTATCTAAACTGTCCAAGCCAGAGATCGTGAGACTTGGGCTAGGAATATGGCAGCACAGAAGTGGAGAAGTAAAGATATTCATGATATATGTGTCACGTTAAACCCATAGGACTTGCTAATGCACCAGAATATAGCAAGTCTGAGAGAAGGAAGTATCAAACTTGATCCCTAAGTTTCTTGTTTGTTTGTTTGCTTCTTTTTTGTTTGTTTTGTTTTAACTACAACTGCAAAGATGGTAGTGTCTTGATAGAAACTAAGAAGAGATAAACTTTAGTGAAAGAAGACAAGCTGCACCCTCTGTTGACAAATAATGACTGTGAATTTATGAATTAATCTTTCCTGGTTCAAGGATGAGAAGGGGAAGAATGGTGGAGGGTGGGGGAGATGCTTCATCTGTCCAGTGAAGAAATACTACAGACTAAGGGGAGACCAGAGGAAGGTTTCTGAAAATAATGTACTCTAAATTCCAGGAGAAAGTTCCAGGGCACTGTTTGACATTCTTATTAGAGTGAAAGAAGATTATACTTTATAAAATAGGATTATACTTTATAAAAGCTTTTAGGAGAGAAAGAGTAAAATGATGCATTGGAGAAGAAGCAAGGAAAGCTAAAGAAAGACAAGATGAGAAAGAATCAGAAGGGGACTAAGAATGCAAGAGAGTGGTGAGGTCATAAGAAGTAGGTGTGATGCTGCAATAATTAATCTGTGATGTAGATAACAAATTTGAGAAGATCTCTGAAAATGTAGAATAATAAAATAAATAAAAATAATAAAAACATGATAAATATGGTGGACAGAGAATAACAACACAAGATAAGACTAATTAATAACCAAAAATGTAGCAAGGAAAAAAATCACATACTTTTTTTTTCCCCTGAGTAAAGACATAAACATAGACTGAACTATCTTACAATATTACATTATCAGTTAAAGAAAATCCCTAGACATATCATAACAAAAATTTGTATTGCAATAAATAGAGAGAGACACTGTGACTCATAAGCATTCAGTAAAAGGAAAAAAGCAAAACTAGAAACAGAGTTTTAAAGAGAAACCAATTTAAGGGTAGCCTCAATTTTTTTTTTCTCTGTAACACCAACTGTCAGAAGATAGTAGATGAAAGATCTATAGAATTTTAAAGAAACGTTTTAGCGGTTTGAGGATATTTTGCCCAGCTTACTTGTTTTTCTCGTTTTTATGTAGAAAAGCAATAGGAAAACATATTCAGCTATAAAAAATTTCAGACTCTCTACCAGCCAAGTACACTCAACATACACACACACATACAGGCTCTTGAAGATATAGTTTTCTGATAGGGAGATAAAGGAAGAAGAAAAAGAGAAGCAAAAGGTCAGGAATGTAGATGCTGTGACATAAAAAGGTAGAAGAGCACCCACTTAAAAAGTAAGAATAAATATTTTATAACTTTAGTTTTAAAACGGAATGTAAATTAAAAAAAACATATTGTCCAATTAATGACATTAAGAATAAAGTGGTTATAAGTTCCCAGATAATTGACAAAGGGTAACAGGAGTATAGGAAAGAACAGAACTCAATGTTGTAAAAGGGTAGGAAACTGAAAACATTTCATCTTAACTACAATATCAAAAAACATGATTAAAATGATAGGATTTGATTTTCTTTTCCTCTCTCCCTTTCTGAAGTGTGATTAACACTGCCCTCCTCTTCCATTATATTCTTCTATTTACATCCTAAATTAAACTAGACTTTTAGGAAGTTCTTGACTTACATTTAACTGTGCTCATCAAGAGCTGAAAGGGAAAAGATTTGTGAATCCAACTGTATACTGTGAGGGCAAACAGAAGCACAAGACTTTTATATTATTAATAAAACAAGTTGTTTTCACATAAATTGCAGTGAAATGAGGTTCCACATATCCTATGCTTGTTCTGATGTTGTGTCACGCCTAAAATATGGAAGTTTATGTTTCTGTTATTGTTCTTTTTAGTTTCGGTTCAGCATCGCCGCCCCCATCAAGGTTCTCTCAACAGACATTGCTGTATCCCTCTTAGCTTTGCGCCATCTGGAAATTTGGCCAACAGCCGCCCATACCTTCATTTAAGTTAGTGTTTTGCAAACTTTAATCATCTGAGGACCAGCATCACAATTCTGACACGTTTTGCATATTCACACACATGTTATAAATTTAACGTTTGTCCTTGTCAACTCACTTTTTTACTTATATAAATTTATCATAAAAGAATTTTATAGAACAGATTTGATGTGCAAGATATCTATATAGATAAACCAATATTGGCCTGTGTACCAAATAAAACTCTCATGTGAGCCACTCACCAATAGTACAATACCACCTTGCAGAAACAATTTATTCCTGTCATCAGTAGAGTGGTGGGTAGGTTGATGACCAAATGTTTGCTCATCTGAGGTATTACCTTCTGTCCTGGAGCCAAAGAACAGATCTCTGGATGGTGTAGGAAGCCATAATCTGAGCATGCTAACTGATGTAGTGAAGGCTGGATAAAAGTTCTTCCACTCAGAGGCATTTTCAGTCTTGTCAAGTCTTGCTTGGCTTTAAAAAGCTCAGATTATTTTAGGTAGTTTATTTGGCTCTTTGATTAGTATCTGACACAAAAATTATTCCAACTGAACTTATATCTGATTCTACATTTCAGTGGTCTTTTCAGAACCTATAAATATTCTGATTCAGGTACAAATATGTTTGTAGTACATCGTCAGATTCCACTTGCATTTTCGACTAAAAATTCCAGATTCAGTAGTTTGTCAAATTCAATAGTGTCTTTGACCAATATGTATATCACCCCATACAATGAAACAAAGATGAAATATACTTTAATCTTTCATGCTGGCAGAGACTTGGAAGGAAGAGATTCTTGTTTGTTTGTTTGTTTTATTTTCTGCCTTTTTACCCCAAACTAGTTCATCCTCATTTGGCTACAAGTTAGTATTGAAGTATATTTCTTCATTATAATTTTTTTGAAATGAATTTAACCCTTTCATAAGGATGGCGATGATAGTTTCCAATGTGATATCAAAATGACAAGAGCTATTTATTTTCATTGTCCAGGGTACCATCTGATAATCAGCTGGGGTCAGGAAGAAATTTCTCTGTCCAGATAAAAAGTGTCCTATAATTCACTCTAATTGGTGCCTAATACAAACATTTTTACCTCTCTCAGACCCAGCAGGTGTGGGCTGTTCTTAATGATGCTTCCTCCTGTTTTCCTACAGCAGTTTTTCTGTTATGTTATTGTCCCTTCCTCTATCCACTTCCTGTCTCAGTATCTTTTTCTTACATTACTTTTCTTCTTCATTTCCTACCCTTTTCTTCTCCCCCTTTACTAACGAATTGCATTGCAGCCAGGCTTGGGAGCTCTCAGAAGCTACACTTGTCCATTCATCCCTGTTGGTGTGTTGGCCACCCATATCCTCTTGTCATTATTTCTTCTGCCCAGCCATGAATTCACTGATGTTCTGGTTTGAATTGCAGAAGCCAGCTGCTGTTTTGACAATGCTACCAATGAGGGTATAAAATGGAAAGTGGCAACTTCTATGCTAATGGGAGACACTAGCTTAAAAAGAGTTTTCAGGGTCTTGGGTTAGAGGTTAATTTCAGGTAAAATCTTTTCTGTTAGGATTGATGTTTTCATGGAGCATAAAGATAAGTAGCCAAGGTACTATATATGTGCTACGAAAATTTAAATCCGTTTTGAGATAGACTATCTTACAATAGTGTGTTTCATCACATGCTTTACCTGGTACTGAGATATTTGGAATGTCATATTTCACAGATTACACTGTAAATATTATTGATGGAGAATAATGGTTAGGATAATAGTAAGAATAGCAGCGGTAGTAGTAGTAAAAATAGTCATACTTTACCTTTTTTTGCACAGTTTCTTCAACTTTCAACGTGTTATATTTAGTTCAGCATCCAATAAGCATTTATTACAAGTCTAGGATTGTGGTTGGTGAACCATAAGATATATTTTTTTGTACAGAAAAATATGCCTGAATATCAGGCAGTTCAGTGGCTTAACAGTTTCCATTTAATTCTCACAACAATTCCTGTTCCACGCTACTCCAGCTTTTTATCCTGGTGGATCAGGAGCTTTAAATGGACATGATCTGCTTGCACTGCAGTTTTAAATTGCTGCACCACTGCAGCTGAACACTTAGGACTATTTGTGGTTTTTGTAGCATCCTCAGTTTTCCAGATGAATAATAAATATAATTCTTCAACTATTTTGGAAAACCCATGGATTGTCTTTATTCTTTTTTTTTCCTTGGGAAACAAGAAATCTGTTTGCTTTTGCATGGTATATGGCAGTCACAAGTACCTCATTCATTCACTTTTTATTCATTTGATGCATGAAAAAAAGGCATTGAATGTATTTCAGCGTGTCACCTCAAATTCTGTGCAGCCAACAGGGATGAATATGCTCAGTTCCTCAGCTGGGGTACTGTTTCATTTTTTGGTGACAATATCATTTGACAAGCCAATTCTGTATTGGCAATATTGTATCATATTTTTGTCTGCATGTAAATTATGTTGACAGTCTCATAAACATAAATTGGCAGGCCTACTATCCCAAAGCAATGTTTGTTAAAATACACTAATGGCATAGAATAAATAAATTTTTCCAAAGCATTAATAACTCAGTGGGGTGTCACTACATTGTGCAGGAAGGTCTACAGAGTATGTTACTGTCTGTGCTAAATTAATACAGTATATATTTCTTAACATATATTTCATTCCATTTCATGCTTATGTTTATTGATTAGTCATCCCATTTCATGGAGCTTTGTGTGCCCGTGGACACACACTTGTGATACTTTGGAGAAGTCAGCATTGTCTGGGGCTGATAGCTGTAATGGAAAGTGTGTATGGTGTCATTCAAGTCTTGCACTGTTATTATATTGCTTTGTTCCTGACTGGGCTTCCTCTTCCCTACCTGCCAACCTAACTAGTTTCTGTACTGGAGGACCAGACAGATGCTAGAGTGGTAGATCCAGAGCAGGTCTCTAAAACTCCAAGAAGATGGGGCATAGGTTTTATTTATTTATTTTTGACCCCAGTCATAAGAAATTTCCCCTCCAGGTGTTTGTGGGCAGACAACATGGAGCATTGGGAAAAGTATGGACTATGCCATACTGTTGGTTCTTTTACTTGCTAGCAATGTGACCTTTGGCAAGAAATGGAAAATCTCTAAGTCTCAATTACTGTACAGTAGGGACAAATAAGGACAGGTGTTGTGAGGATTAGATGCATTGAGATGCAGAATGCAAAGCAATTGGTATGATGTCTAGGTCCTAACAGGCACTCACAAAAGGGTATATCTAACCATTCAGAATGGAGGGAATGAAGGGAGGGAGATCCAACAAGAGAAAGACAAAAACAGAGAAAGAATATGAATTTAACCATTTTCTTTGATGAAACAAAGGATGGAAAATTCATATGCTGTGTCTCCAAAAATATAAGTACTTGGAGCAGGGAGAAATGTACACAATTTTGGAATTCTACAGATAAATTCAAATCATTGGATTCCACATGTACCATGACTTGTGTGCCTCCCTGGATAGCAGTGCACACACCAGACTTCTCAGTTTTATCTTTCCTATCAGCAGATGCCTTGCATCTTCTGATCTTTGGAGAGAAAAGATGAACTGAGAAGCAGAATCTGGGATTCCATTGCTGAAAAAGAGCTGGAATTCCACTGAGAAAAAATTTTAGGAAAAGCAGTAGGGCTGGTCCCTAAAGGCTATACCTTTTGATCAGAGTTAGACCAGAATCCTTGTATGGCTTGCCTCAAATGCCTGCTACTATAGCTTCATCCAGTCTCCACATCTCTTTTACCTTGAGACTTCATGTGAAACATCATATAAACTATTCATCTTACCATCCACATGTTTGGACTTGGGTGCTAAGCAAAAATGATTAGGCAGACACAGCTCTGGTCACCAGATGCATAAATCCAAGCCCAGTAAATACGCAGTTTATGCAAAAAGAGAAAGATACATGGCCCTACTTTAAGATATCGTGTTCAAAGTGCAACACCCATACTGATTAACCATCAGGACAACATCCACCATCTTCCTGCTAAACCTGATTTTACTGAAGAGGTAAAATGTCAGAATTGCTTATAAAATTTAAAGAACAATCCAGGCAACAAATTATGAATGCTTAGACTAAGATGGTGGCTATAAGTGAAAAGGAAACACAGGGATAGTCAGTGTTTTACACAAGTAAGAGGTAGGATTTTGTAAACTTAAACAGCATGTATTATTGAGCACTTAATACTTATAAAGTATTATGCTAGATCTGTGGGTAAACAGAAGTTTCATATACCCTCCCTGATCTCCAGAAGTTTAAAATCTATTTGGAAATATAACACTAATTAATATATATGCAAGTTGTTGATATAAATACAAAAACTAGAACCCAGCTCAATAATACAAGTTAGCTTGGGCTGTGTAGCGGATGTTGTAGCCTGCCTCCCAGATTCTGCCTCTTTACAACCAAATTACTCATTCCTCAAGAGTACTGCCCTTCGATTACTCATGGATGAGTGTTCCCCAGGAACTGCCCTAGGTAGTTGCCATACCCAAGGCTACTCATTTTCTCCAGGGGCAATACACATCCACTGACTGGTAGATGGGGATGTGCGAAGGCTCAACCCCTTGTCTAAATTGGAGACATCACTGAGGGCCATTCTAGCTACAGAGCTCCCCAAGGGACTAGCTATAGCCTGTGTTGCAATGCATCACTGTTCAACATTTCCTTGTACCCAATCCTGCTTTCCTCACTTGGTTACAGTCGTTGTTCCTAAGAGCCCTCCTGGATAAGCCACCTGCACACAAATCTCCATCTCAGAGTCTGTTTCCTGGGAAACCTAATCTACCTACCACAGCTTGTGTGTTTTAAGGTTCAAAGAGTATACAGATAATAAATGCTACAGGAATATCGAAGAGAGAGAAATCTCTACACTAAAGTATCTCTTTATTTCCCAAACCTTGCCAGTGCTAGTTGCATGGTCAGCCCAATAGATATTTACTAGGTGAGTAGCTTGTGTGCTCAGGAAAATTGGCTGGATGTTGATAAACAAGAGGAAGAATAACTGTAAAGTGATTGACTTGGGTAGCAGAAAGAATATTATATCATTCTCAGAAATAAAGAATTGAACAAAGAGAGGAAATTTGAGCTGATTGTTCTTTTCTGTGTCCAGTCTCAGGATGTTTAACAAGACTGAAATTTATGGAACTGAATTTAGTGTGAGTTCAGGGCTCACTGTATCCGTGTGATATCTGCCTCTTACAGTCAGTGAAGAATTAGAGAAAAAGTCACTTCTGGGTTCAACCTCTTACACTTGGTGGTGTTACGAAACGTTCTCTCCTAGAGAGTGCTAGAGAAGAAGTTTCAAAGACCATTTACCAAATTTATAGATATAGACAGAAAAAATACAGAGAGATATGTAAAGATAGATAGATAGATACATAGATAGATACATAGAGATAGATATGGGTGCAAAGAAATAGACTTTTTCATACCATACACTGGGTGAGAGCATATATTAGTAAAACTTCCTAGAGTATCACCTGTAGTTAAAATGTACTAACCCTTTAATACAATCTAAATCTAGGGAATTATTCTAAGAAATTAACTGAGATTTATCAAAGACTTAATCTCAAAATTGATTACTACAACAGTATTTATAATAGCAAACAGATTGCTAACAATATTAATGTCATATAATAGAGAATAAGTTAAATTATATTATTTTTCAAAAAGGGAATATTATCTGTTAAATCAATGCTAGATGAGTATTTATTGACTTGGAAAGATAGTCATAAAAGAGGAATAAAGCATTAACCACAGTGTAATACCATTTTATTTTTGCTTACAAAATGAACGCGTATGGAATGCATGTGTATGTATATATACAAATATAAATATATATGAACATACATCTCTCTCTCTCTCTCTCTCTCTCTCTCTCTCTCTCTCTCTATATATATATATATATATATATATATATATATTTTTTTTTTTTTAAGGGTTCAGAAGAAATACACCAATGTGTCAATACTCGTTATTGTTGGGTTGAGGGATTGTGAGCATTTTTTTAGTTTATACTTTCCTGTATTACTACTGTCTTTCTGTCACTCCCCTATATTCTTAGTTTGCACTCTATGCAGATTAGAGTCTCTGTTCTTTTTTTTTTTTTTTTGCGGTACGCGGGCCTCTCACTGTTGTGGCCTCTCCTGTTGCAGAGCGCAGGCTCAGTGGCCATGGCTCACGGGCCTAGCCGCTCCGCAGCATGTGGGATCTTCCCGGACCGGGGCACGAACCCATGTCCCCTGCATCGGCAGGCGGACTCTCAACCACTGCACCACCAGGGAAGCCCGAGTCTCTCTTCTTTTACTTTAGTCACTCTCTTGGCAATATGCACAATGAACTTGTGATCATCTTTATCACATACCCCTGACAAAATCTCATTGTGATCGAATCCAACTAACTATAGAACTGTGTGGTTCTATATCTCTACCTGAACTGCTGATAACAGCCTGAAGAATTGCACCCGTGGTCAGTTGGGGTCACTAGCAATGGAGGGTTACCTGCATTAACACTGTAGAGCCATCTTGCTGTGTACACCCACTGAGCCCTCTCTTCCATTTCACACGCAGCGATTTCAAACTTTCTCTGTCGTCTTCAAATCTCTAGCCACCTTGATCTTCATGTTTTGTTACTCTTCTTAATCTCAGTAGTCAAACTGCATTCCAGGTTGACAGAGAAAATAGAAACCATTGGTTGGGAAACCTATCATCCTAAATAAGCCATGGAAGGAAATCTGTGTTGGTAATATGTGTTTTCTCCACTAACACCCATGAAACCCACAGGCAAAGGCTGTAACCATCTCTCTTGTGAAAGGAGGTCCGCTCTTGGGAAAGTCATATTCATACCTTTGCAGGGCCACTCGTCCAATATCACGCACTGCTTCTTGGGTACTCTCCTGGGTTTGCTGGTGGCAAATATAAACTTTTGTCCTCATAAGGCACTCAAATGCATGAGAAGTGTGCATTCATAAGTAAATAATAAAATTAAATGCCTACCTATGTAGAGATACTCCAAATTTGAAGATAATTCTTTTCAATATCAAATTCTGAGCAAGAAATTAAATTTCACATATTAAATCCCCTTGTATTTTACAGTTCAAAAGAATTAAAGATGGAAATCAATTTTTTTTCTTTTTATACTAAGAACAAAAATCCAAAGAAATTAAAATTAAATCAAGCTTCACAAGGCGTGTGAGGCTGCATGAGGCTGCCTGTACCTGCTGAAGTTTGATTGCTATGCCTATGTGGCCAGTGTCCTCACAGGCCACCAGCCTGGTCAGCACTTGTCTGGCCCTCGTTTCCTACCTGGTGCCTGTGCCTTTTCTGAGCCTATGCATCCTGTTCAGTTTTTCTGAAGATAATATTGCCTTGCTTAGGGCCTAATTCTGTAGAAACAAGCATTCGCCTATGGACAAAAAGCTACAGAGACCAACAAGGTTAAAATCCCCTTGTTTAATTGAAACTAAATATCTATTAGTTGATGAATGGATGGACAATGTGTGGTATATCCACACACTTGAATATTATTCAGCCATAGAGAATAATGAAATCTTGATTTATGCTATAACATGGATAAACCTTAAAAAATATTATGCTATGGCTTCCCTGGTGGCACAGTGGTTGAGAGTCCACCTGCCGATGCAAGAGATACGGGTTCGTGCCCCGGTCTGGAAGATCCCACATGCCGCGGAGCGGCTGGGCCCGTGAGCCATGGCCGCTGAGCCTGTGTGTCCGGAGCCTGCGCGTCCAGAGCCTGTGCTCCGCAACGGGAGAGGCCACAACAGTGAGAGGCCCGCGTACCGCAAAAAAAAAAAAAAAAATTATGCTAAGTTAAAGAAGCAAGACACAAAAGGCCACATATTATATGAATCCATTTTTATTAAATTAAATTAAATTTCCAGAAGAGGCAACTACATGAAAGTTGACTAGTGGTTGCCAGGGCTAGGGGCAGAGGGGATTGCTAATGGGTATGGGGTTTATTTTGGGCGGTGATGGAGATGTTCTGGAATTAGATGGCAGTAATGATTGCACCACTTTGTGAATATAGTAAAAGACATTGAATTATACACTTTGAAAAAATAAATTTTAGAGTTGTGTATTGCAACAAAGAAAGAAGAAAGGCTTAAAATCACATCATACTCGTTTTAAAAAACCTTCTAAATTGACGAGCTATATGAAAACCAAGTTTACAGAGGCTTTGCCCTCAAACGTCTGGCATTCTTCATGGGTTAAGCTATACCCCAGCAAGTTAGCAAGGTATAAAGCATCCATGATTCGCTCAAGCTCAGAGAAATTCTCTAAGCTAGGTGGGTCCAAAAAACAAAGAAAGCAAAGGATGGTATAAGGGATATCATCCTTAGTCATTGTTATCCAAATGTCAGCATGAACTGTCAGCAACACAATAGAGACAACAAATATTTGAACATGGAATAGGAAGTAGAATTATGTTCACATGAAACAATAAATAGTTTCTTCTAATCTTGGAACTCTCATTTTACTCTTAGAAACATTAAAGTCTTGTAGAGTTTAGAAGCATTCATAGAGTTCTCTCTTAGAAGCAGTAAATATATAGTTATCATAACAAATGAAAAAACTCCCATGTAGCCATTGCCTAGTATAGGATCTTCTAGACTGACAGCCACACCCTTCGGCTGTGCCATCAGCTTCGAACTCCAGGTGTTAGCTTGATCTCCCATAATTCATTCCAAGTTTTTTTTTTTTTTTTTTTTTTTTTTTTTTTGTGGTACGCGGGCCTCTCACTGTTGTGGCCTTTCCCGTTGCGGAGCACAGGCTCCGGACGCGCAGGCTCAGCGGCCATGGCTCACGGGCCCAGCCGCTCCGCGGCATGTGGGATCCTCCCGGACCGGGGCACGAACCCGCGTCCCCTGCATCGGCAGGCGGACTCTCGACCACTGCGCCACCAGGGAAGCCCCATTCCAAGTTTTTTGTTTGTTTTTTTCTGAAGATTCCCAGCCTAATGAACCAGATACTGGGAATTTAAGATGGCCAGTAAATGACTTTCTTCTTTTCCACCTGAGTTTGAACCAATTAATTAAAATAAAAAGTGCAAAAACAATAAGGAAACTAAAATAACACATTTATTAAAAACTTAAAGTTAGCTAGTAGCAATTAAGAACCCATGCTTCTCTCTTCAAGGAGGCAGGAGATGCCAAGAGGAAGAGAGAAAAGGAGGCTGGGAATTTCTCCCATATCAATCCTTTAAGTACCTTTAAGGGAGGAAGAGGGATGGGAAAGACAGGGATGGAAGCATTCCTCTATTAGATGCTCTTCAACCTGGAAGGAAATATTAGCAGTGGGGAATGCATGTTCCTTCCTGAAACGTTATAATGTGCCCAACTCCAAGTGCTTTCTATATTTTGTTACATTTAACACTCACAATAACTATGAGGTAGATATTATTATATCTATCATTTTATAGATGAGAAAAGAGTAAATTATTTGCAAGACATTACACACACCTGATCTCTCTACCACCAAACTAACTAGACTATCTCCAGAGCAAGTGTTCTTAAGCAGTGTGCTATATGGAAATACAATTAAAAGGAAAAAAAAAAAGCTAACGTACACTAGAAAACAAAAAGCAGAATTATAATCCTCACAGGATACAATAAATTATAAAACTTCCACTGCACAAAATTAAATCAGTGTTGTGTAATAAAAATCAGAATGTAAAGTAAAAGGACAGGAATGAATATGGAGGGAGCAAAGAAAATATGTTTGAAGACAAAGAGCAGATAGCTAGCAGATAAATAATAGGGTTTTCTAGAGAGGAAACCAGAAAAAATGAACCTGAAACAAACAAAAACTAACAAGGATGTGGAACAGTGAGAGGGAAGTAGTTACCAGAGAAAACAAGTTGGATTCAAGGGATAGGTAGGAAGGAAAATAGGTAGAAATTGGTATTTCATTGAAAGTGCTGATGGGGAAGAAAGGGGAAGGGAGGACACAATGATGCTGTCAGTAGTTACGGCTCAAGTGATTGGATTATAAGGATGGATCATGTCAGGCACTAAGTTCCTAATCCTCCCTAGGAAAAGATACAGTTATTGCTTTATTCTTGATTTTGATAATTCTATAAATATAAGTTCTTCTAGGTTTTTTTAAGATCTAGTAGTCACTAGGAGAATTTGGCATCCCAAATTCCATTAGAAGCAGCCCATGTGGTGAAAGGCAGAGGAAAGAGAAAAGTATTGTAGCAAAAACAAAACAGAATATACCCACCTGGAAAGCATAAAACAGGATGACAGAAATAAACGTAGGCAGAGTTTTAAATCAACATAAAACTTTAAATACTGCTAGTAAAGAAAAAGGCTCTCAAATTGGGTCGACAAAATAAGACTTCCTGAATAGTGTGGCAGCCAGGTCGTGCCTGAGTTACGTTTCATCCTATTCCAGTTAAAGACTCCAAAGTGTCCAACTTGAGATGAAAAGTGACAGCTACACAGCTGATTAATGAAGACAGGCCCATATGCAATTTCTAATACTAAGGATGTTTTGATGAGATGATTCCAGAAAAATAAGCCTGAACTGAGTGCACCCTTCTCTCTGGACTAGAAATTGGTTGCCAAAGTCACCTCCCAAGCACTATGTGCCAAACTGAACTTACCGGCAGCCTTACCAGACACACACTACCTGTGTGTCTCCTACATCATCATTCTGGGCACATTGCAATGTTCTCTATCTCAGTCAATGACACAATCACCTGTCCAGTTTTTATAACCAGTTCTTGACACCTTTCCTCACACACCCTCTCCCGTCTGTCACCAGATGTGATGATTTTACCTCCAAAATATCTCTTGTGTTTGACTGCTTCTCTCTGTCTCCATCACCATTGCCATAGTCCAAGTTCACCCATTAACTTCTTTTTTTTTTAATTTATTTTATTGAAGTGTATTTGATCTACAATGTGTTAATTTCTGCTGTACAGCACAGTGATTCAGTTATATATATATATATTTATGGTTTATCAAAGGATATTAAATATAGTTCCCTGTGCCATACAGTCGGCCCTTGTTGTTTATCACCCTTTAACTTCATAAGCAATTCCCTCATATCTGCTCTAGATGTCTTACTCTTCCAAGTATTCATATTTTTCACATGCCCTGCAGGATTACATATAATGTAATATATACCTGTCACTTTTTGACACAAGAGATGCAAAAGTGATCAAGATAAAATCCCTGATGTGATGGAGCTTACCTTTTAGTCAGGGAGACTGACATGCAGCACATGCCATATAACTTAATGTCAGGTAGCGATATGCTGAGAGGAAAACTAAGGGCAGGAACTAGAGTGGCTGCCACTGTAGATGGGGCGGTCAGGGTAAGTCTCTGAGGAAGTGGCATTCGAACAGAATGACCCAATGGCCCTATTGAGATGAGGAAACTGCACTTCCTGGGTAGAACAGTAAGAACCAAGACCTTGAGTAAGCCTGCTGGGGGAAGGAACGGCAAGATGACCTGTTTGGACAGAACTGAGTAAGCAAAGGAGAGTAAGGCAGGGACTTAATCATGCAGCTCGTGGTAAGGCATATGGATTTTTATTTTTCTGAGCACATGTATTTTTGATCAGGAAGTAAATTATATAATTTATATTTAATTTTTTTTTTGTATTTTAAAAAGTAACACTGGGTCCTTTGTGAAGAAAAGACTGTGGTGGGAAAAGTGAGAGTAGGGAGATTATGGCTGACATCTTCAAGGAGAGAACCATGGCTTGGACTGGGAGTGCAGTGGAGCTGGTGAGAAAAGGATCAACTCAAGATAGATTTTCAAAGGGGAGACAGGGAACTGGAATTGAATGTGGAATGTGAAGGAAAGAGGATTCATTATTGAATGAAAGAGAATCAATACCTAATCGGTTAACTATTTATTAAGTGTAAGAGTTAGGAAAGAAGTTTGATGCAGAAGTGGAAAGAATTAAATGATATTTTTGAAGATTTTTTTTTGAGAGTAGGAAGATAATGATATTATAATTTGTACATATCAACTTTCATAGAAAAAAGTACTTTAAATGTCTTAATCCACTTGTGTGCTTTTTTAAGTGGAGTCTGATGAAGAAATTGGGTATTTCTTTCACGCATGACGCTCCTGTGGGTTATTATCACCATTGTTCTGAATATCGGTTGTCACTATTCAGGGCTCTGACATAAGGCATGAAAGATGAGGGTGACTCTGCACAAAAAGAACAGACCATAAAAATGAGCTCAGATATTTCAAATAGAACAACCTGTATAATGTACACTATGGTTTCTGTGGGTGAATTCTGTAGAATTTTGGGTGATTTTTGTTTTTCTTTTTATTATTTTCTAAATTTTCAAATAGTGTGATTATTGTTTTCATTTGTATTCAGAAATCATATGTAAATATATTTTCACTGTTTAAGATCCAGGTGCTACTTAAATATACAGAATCAAGAGATGAAAGTCCGCCCCAAGACTCCCCTAAATGTATCAAGAAGTACAGATTTTAACATTTTACTATACACTGTCCTGGGTTTTTTCTGTGCCTTTAAATGTGTCTATCATAATGTCATCTTACGTTTTTCTTCATATCTATCAATCTATCTATCTGTCTCTACATATATCTAAAAATATAAATACATATCTTTTCAAAGTAAATGAGCTCACATTGTATGCATTATTATACAACTTGTATGTTTCCACTTAATAATATGTCTTGGATTTACTTCCATGTTGGAAGATGTAGTTATACTTCACTATTAAATAAATAAAAAAATAAACAAAATAGAACTATATCTGACTCATAGCCCATAAAATGGATGACAAGTCACTTATATAACTATTTCCCTATTGAATTACAGTTGTTTCTTATTATTCTGAACTTTGTATAGTATTTGTACTTGTATGAGTATTGCTTTAGGTTAGTTTTCTAGAAGTAGTACTGTTAGATCAAAAAGTATGTACATTTTAAATCATTATAGATGCTGAAAAGCAGCCCTTTAAAAAGATTTACCCTTCATAAAAGGGTAGCCCTTTAAAAAAGATTTTTAGCCCTTTAAGAAAGATTTTAAAAAGATTGATGCGAAGTCCCATGAATGGTACATGAGAATGTTTCTTTCTCCAAAGCTGGTCACTATAGCTTACTTTATTACTATGTTTTTTGTTTTTGTTTAGTTTTTCATTTTTGGAGGGGCCGTGATGGGAGGGTAGGGTCGGGAAGGAATTTAACTTTCCATAACCCCACCAGTGTCTCCTTATGTTTTTCTTTAATATGGAAAGAGATTTTTCTACTTCTTATATGAAGTGCTTTGTAAATACAGTTTTCAAGCTCTCCCTTTCTAACCAGATTGTTTAGATTGCCTTTTCAACGCAATAGTTGTTTAAAAGACAGTGTAAAACTTTGCAAGTTAATAGATTCTATAGGTAGTCTAATTTATGTTTAATTTCTGTATTTTGTTGTATTATAGTTAGAGAATATGGCTGCAATTTAGTGAGCCCTTTTTTACAGCCATCATGTATGGGTATATGTTTCATGTGTGTTTGAAGGAATGTTTATTTATTTTATTTTTTTCTATTTGCAGGGTATAGTGGTTTATTTTGCATGGTAGAACTTTTTATTTGCAAGGCTACTGTTTTATTTAATCCTTGACACCCTTATTTACTTTTATTTATCTATTTGTTTTGTCCAGTACAGGGAGATGGCATTACATTCTCCAACAAGTTATGGATTTCTCAACTTCTTCTTGTATTTTTTATGAGATTTGTTTGAAATATTTCAAAGCGATGTAGCCATGTGAAAAATATTTTAAAATGGTATAGCCTTTCGGGTGGATCAATTTGTATGTTTCACTTTGTCTAGTTTATAGCCTTTCTTACCCATTTAATCTTATTTTGACTCTCTTGTATCATCTTTTTTCCCCTTATCCTTTGCTTGGCATGTCTTTCTCTAAACCATCATTTTCACACATCAAATTGTCTACATACCTTTTAAAAATAATCATGCTTGGCCTTTGAATCAGAAGATTTGTATTTTTATTTTCAGTTATTTGTTGATGTTTTCCTATTCTATTCCCTGTTGTCTCTAGCTGGAATTTCTGGGTCTCTTCTCCATTGTCTTTTAATTTCACTGTGAGACTTTCCATCTATTTTCCCTTTTATGCAGGAGAATTTCTTGGCTCTATCTTCCCAGGAACGAATTTTCTTTCTACCTATGTATGTTCTGCTCAGCCTGACTGCTGTGACTGACTGTGGCAGTCCACAATCACAAATGGGTATATGCTGAGGTACAGCATGCCTCAACATATACCCATTTGAGTGTCAGGGATTCTCAAAACTCAGCCAATGAATAGTGCTTTGAATTTGGATTTCTTACACTTCATGAGCAGCAGTGTACCACAAAACGTTCCCAGCTTTTCAGTTGTTTTGTGTGGCATTATGTACTTGACTAAAAATATTCAAAGTTGCACAATCTATAGCAGTGATAACAATGACCATTGTAATAAAAATATTTGTTTGAAAGAGTGATACCATTTACATTATTTCCATTGATTGACTTTGTCCTTTTAAAATTGATCCAACCTTTAAATTAGACGTTGACTTCCCTGATCTTTGGGCCAAATGCTTTGCTTGTGTGTACAGTTTCTAATATCTACAAAACAGCTTATGGAGAAGACTAATCAGCCACATCATAGAGTAAAAGTTCAAAAAAATCCATTGTTATGTTACATAACAATAACTAATATGAACTATTGATGCAAATCTTCATTTGAATGGGATTTGACGCTCTTTTAGTATCAAGGTATGTCAGCTTAGAGGCTCAGTAATTGAAACAAGAACAATTCCCTGAAAGTTTTTTTTTTAATAAAATAAATTACTCTTATAAGGTGGGAAATACATCTTCTCTTTGTTCTGGTATTGACTTTGGGCATTATAATTGCTAATGAATTTTCGTGATACTGTTTGTCATGTGTGTGGCAATCTTGGTTGTTTTCTCACCTTTGCTTTTATGATTCTCACTTTGCCATTGAGTCGGTGATGACTTTGTACAATCTGGTTTGCCTTCAGTTATTCCATGGGAAGGAGGGACTTGCCAGAGGTAGAGGGTAGTAATTACTCCACTACTGGGTGTGCCAGGATCTCCCTGGGGATTAGGAGCTATCAGGGGCAATGCCCTGCTGCAGCACCTCTCTACTTGCCTCAGTGAAGACAAAAATACCTCTGCACCCCTCTCTGCACTTAAGCCAGAAAGGACCACTTGGCTTAGCTGTTCTGTAGAGTTCTCTGAATCATCACCTGTTTAAGGACTCAGCTCTTCTGAAACACCCTCTCTGATTCTACTAAGTCTGAATTCGAAGTTCCCCAGCACTGCCACTGGCTCTGCAGCAGTCTTCATCTGCTTCCTCCAGGGTTGCTTTTACATAGATCCAATTCTGGTTTTTACCTCTATCTCAGGAACTTAAACCTTCTGGTTTGTTAATAGCACTTGTATAGTCATTTGCTATAGAAATGCATTTACCGCTTTTTCATGTGATTTGTGTGTGGCTGGGTGGAGGTAGACTTAAATGCTCAGAGATCATCTAGCCAATCTCTTCCACATAACTATGTCTTATAATTAGAAAAAATATCCTTATCAGATGTTTATAATAAAAATAATCATAATTACTACATATACTCTTTCAAAAAAAAGTTGAGCAAAATCTAACTGAGCCACTGTCTGCTCTCAGGAAGGAACCTGGCTTTCTGTGTAGAACTGATGAGTATTTGATACTTGTGATGAGATTTAAAAATGCTTTTTATTAATAACTAATTAATGACTGCTCTGGCATTGTCATCCTGAGTGAGTAGAGAGCAGTGTGAAACTAACCTGAGTGAATATGAATAGGCAAGAATACTTGAAGGTGACAGATTTTATTTTTAGGGTTTCTGTGTGCTTCCCAGCACCACAAATTACAACCACTGTGAGATGAGCTGCAAAGGGCTGCCTGGGCCCACTTTCCCAGGTGCACTTTGAACAAAGGCCGCGTCAGGCAGAGCTGGCTCCATTTGCTGTGCTGATTTTATGTAAGGCACATATAACTGCATCAATGGTAGCTCAGAGGCACAGTGACTTTTCCTTTTCTCTAAAATGTGTCCCGGAGACACATTTTAGGAAACTTACTGCTTCATGTTCTGCATGTCCTGCAGGTTGCTTTTTTTCTAGGCACTGTTTGTAAATCCTATAATTTTTTTTAAGCAGAACTTCCATGGGAAATGTTTTATTTTGCTTTCTCAGCAGGTGTATTTCTGTCAACTTCAATTAACCAGAATTTAAGGAACCATGTTTCAGTTTAGTGGTTTGACTTTTGTTTTTAGCTACCTTTTCTTCTTAAGATGAAGAGAAAGTCTCAGCAAAAAAATCATGATTTAGTTCAATACAATACAACACAACAACATATACACACACACCCCATACACATATTGAAACAAGTGATAGAGCATGTCAGTTAAATTTCTATGAAATGTTCTATGTTTTTTGTGCCTTGAGCAGTGAGGAATGATGGTCAAAAATGATGCCTTTAAAAATATGCAAGATAGTCAACTGATCGGAAAAGAAAGATTAAATATTGTTTTTTAGAGTGTCCTTATTCAGTAGGGATGTGAATAAAGAGAGTTGTAACTATGAGAAGCTTTGCCTGGTAGGAGCTCTGCTCTTAGAAACACTGTCACTGGCAACTCACGATGTGACAGGAAGCCAGCCAGGGGGTAAATAGTGTGACCTCTCTCTTCTCTGCCCTTTGGTTTTGGTTGGTGTCTCACGATGGCTGAAACCAGCTAGCAACCAGAGGACAAGGGGCCCTGGTGTTGGAATTCACAGGAGCCACCATTTCAGGGTCTAGAACAGGGTGAGAAAGGTAGAGAGAGGTTCTGATATATAAGCAGAGGATGTCTATGGGTGGTCATGATAACCTTCCGTCGCTAATATTTGGGTATCCTTCCTTCTAGCATCACTGAGTGGTGGGGTTGCTCGCGCCTTTTAGTTCTATTAGTGGCACTTCTTGCCTGGAGGTGGCTGATCCCAACTTCCAGTGGTTCTCTTAACCTAGTCCGTGGGATACTTCTTAGCTGTGGGCTGAAAGAACAGCAAACATCTCAGTTTCCAAACCATGGGATGATACTTATTTTCTAGTGTGAAAATCAAGTTTTTGAGTAGTTAGTAAATTCAAGTCAGGTCACAACTAATATATGGTAGTGAAGCTGTGATTAGAACTGAGGTCTGTTTGGTTCCCATCCATCTCCCTTGTCAGTGGTCTTAAAAGCCTACCTTTTTCCTTTATCTACTGAACTTGTTTTTTATCCTCTTCATTTTTTAGAGTCAGTCCCTTAAAATTTCCCAGTGGAGTATCTCACTCCACATTCTCTTGCCTTTCTGCCCTGTCCCTGTATGATATTTCACTCTTTCTCCAGCATCCTTAGTTCTTTTGACCATGAACCCAAGCGTGTGGTAGATTCCCACCTTGAGGTCATTGAACCATCTTTCTTCTCTGCAAACGAGCCGTATAACCAAACCTAAATGCTCCATTTTACAATAATGCATTCTGTTCTCATCTGGACATGAACTGGAATTTTAAATGCCTCCCTAACCCCACCTCATTTCTACTTTAAACTTTTTTTTTTTTTTTTGCATTTTTCAGGCCCAAACCTTTACTGATTTCCTTAAGAAATCAACATAATTTATGTTTCTCTCCCTCACAATAGATGACTTTTTTCCTATCACACTGAGAAAATAATGATCATCAGACATGAAATTTCTGAACTACTTTCACTCTATGAAAAAGACATCAATATTTTCATCTGTCCTTGTCTCCTTTCCTGTGGATTCCATTCAGTGAAACCCAATAGACCATTAGTTGAGCACTTACTGTGAGCCAATCAATATGCTGAGTGCTTGGATATAAAGATTAAGTACATCAAAATGACAGTTACTGTCTCCAGTTGTTCACAGACTGATTTTTGTGGGGTAGAGAAAGAGAGAAGACAAACTGAAACAGATACAGATACAGGCAAAGTAAAACACAATATACTAAGTGCTGTTATGGGCACATGGGAATGTTCTGTTGATATAGAGGAAAAGCAACTACCCTCACCTGGGGGAGGGTGGTGTCAAGGATGAAGCACGAGGTGATGCTCTCTCAGTCACCCATGACATCCCCACCAACATGTTCCAATTCCTCCCCTACTCCTCTCACAAAAGTATTATTTCCATTTCACTTGGAAATTGTGATCCCTCTTCAATTCCTGTCAAATAAAGTCTGCACCCTCGGGTGTTCCTTTAAGGGATGCTAGTAGCCTTGCTGCCTCTTCACTTCCACCTAACTTCCTCACCATTCCTTCTTGGACCCTAGAGGCCAGCCATTCTACGATACCCACAGCCTCCCAAACGTCTTCACTGTCCTCATGTGGTATCCTTTGCATAGAATCCCGTCTTCCCAGTTTTTCTCCTGTCCAAATCCTCTTCTTCTCCAGGGCTAACTAAAATAGCCCTGAGAACATTCATCTGATTTCCCACCCCTAGACATAATTACTCTCTCCCTTGCCCATGTTCTTATATTTTATTTACATCTCTATTATGATATCTGTGACTCTGGAAAATTGTGTTTTACATGCCTTTCTCCATAATCTGGGTGTAAAGTCCATAACTCAGGCACCTCTACACATTGTCTGGTACGCTGTGAGTGCTCAGTCAATGTGTGTCTGACTGACACTGAAACACACACACACACAAACACATACATACACCCCTGCATTTTGGAGTAAAGCCCTGACTCTGTTATTGGCTGAATAGTGTTCAGAAGAATTTTGACTCCTTTGACTCAGTTTATTTTCTGCTGTAAATGGGCATTATAATGCCCTGCTGACTTTACATAACTGCTATAGAAAAATCTATGTGAAATTACTTTGAAAAAGGTAATCCAAAATACATGAACATTATTATAAGAAAGGATGTCTGTAGCAGAAAAGAAAACTTAGTGAACTCACAAATAATGCTTCATTAATTTTATGAAAACTTGTCCCCTTTTCCTTATTCAGTAGCTAAGTGGAAATGTTGCCTGAGCTACACTGTTGAGATTGCATAAAAAAAGGCAACTGGAGAAGCTCAAACAGATTTGTTCATGCATAATATTGCTTTGAATAAGAGCATTGTATTTAGGTTAGTGAACATGGGAAGCCTTTGGAAATGAGAGGCTAGCATAACTCTCAATCTTTCATTCATTCGTTTCTCACAAATGAAGCAGGCCAGTCTCTTGCATTGGACAAGGCATTTGAAAAGCACTAGTGTGCTGGTTTGCCAGTTGGAAAGCTAACTTTTTTTCAGCCAAATATATTAGTTATGATAAACACATGAATACACATACATATAGCGTGCATTTTACATGAAACACACCTACCTACAGCCACAAAAACCCATATGTTCAAAAGTGTTCAGTGTTATATATTTGCTGAATATGAGTAGAAATGTGGTTAGGACGAAGGGCTCTGGAGTCTGACCTATCTGAAATCTTGACTAGCTCTTCTAAGCTATGTAACCATTCTGAGCATCAGTTTCCTCATTGGAGAAATGGGTACAGTATTATTTGATGAGTTTGTTGTCAGGATTAGGGGAATAATGTGAAGCACTTCACTCGGTACCTGAATCTCACTAGAGATTACTTGATGAGCTCGGGATCAAAATTAACCTAAAAATTTCACGCACCAGACTCAGGCTTAGACAGCTGGCACTGCCTAGTCCTTTTGCCCACAGAGCCAGAATCACACTTTGTGGCCTATGTGACTTAAGTCAAATGTGAATTTCCCTATTATTTCATTGCTGTGCTTTCAATATAAATCCCACTTGCAGGAATTTATCCAAGACCAAATTCCCATGTAACTCGACTGGGAGCTCTGGAGTGAGCAAAGTTTAGGATTTGCCTAGATTCAGATCTGCACACAGTTCCCTGTGTATGGTGTGTGGCCTGCACCTTAAGGCTGTCTTGAGGGAAATACTTCCTGCCAGAGCTCCAGCCACGTCATGCGGAAGGAAGGTTTGAGCCCCAGCATATTTGAAACTCTTCCTTGGTGTGCTTCATTAATCTTCTCCTGGAATCCCATGCTTCTATATGCTGAGCTTAACTTGGTGTGGCCGGGGTTGATGGAAACCAAAGAGCAGAGGCAATTTACATCCTGTAAACCACAGAGCACTGGAAACTCACCTGTGGCACATCTGGAGAGACCTGCATTATTTAGTGCCTCTACCCTTCCCCGCTGTCTCTAAAGTCTTAAAGCCAGCAGAACAGCTGTCTCTCAAACTCACACCTGATTATGCACTGTCTTATTTTATTCTCTAATTACAGCACGAGAGTCACCCTTTTCTCCCTGCAGACTCTAAACCTCCCCCGGACAGGCCCTGGATCTGACATTTCTTTCATTGCCTACTGACAGCACTAAGCTCAGTGCCATCAGCAGCTAGATTGACATTTGGCTGTTTAATCAGCCAGAGTCAGTATGTAATAAGGACATAAGTTAAAAAAAAAAGTAATACTTGCAAGGACTTCTTTAGTAATTTTTCCAGAAGAAATGGCAGTGTCCTTAACCAGAGATCTCTCCCACTCTGTCTTAGATAGTGTTCCGTCAAAAGCAGATACTGAAGCAAGGCATGGGCACAAGTACTTTACTTAGGAGGTGATCTCAGGAAACATAGCTGAGGAAGGAGCAAAGGTCCCAGGGAAGGGTGAAATGCCAATAATGAGTGTGTTAATGACCAGGTTACCCTTGAGGGCTCAGTCTCCCAGGGGATCCTCTGAGGAATCCTATAGAATGTAGTTCGATGTTGTCTCGCCAAGGAGCAGGGGTACTTAGGTGCATATCCTTTGAGTCCCGTCCTTCATTGACTGAGGATCGATTCTGGCTAGGTGAATCCTTTAGCACTCCAGGCTGCAAGATCCTGGCTGCAGAGAGAGCCCTCAGTGCGTGGAGTGGGCAGCTTTTTGAATGCACTCTGGGCACAGGTGACACCAGCCCTGGCTTGAGGGGGCAGGGAACAGCCACATGCCTGTCTCTGTGAAGAGCTCCTGAGGATTGGGAACCACGTCCCAAAGGAGCAGAAAAATCCAAAGAGGCCTTGTAGTCTGACAGCCTTGAGGTTGTGCTTCTCTGACTGTATGATCTTGGACATAGGACTTGTCCCTCCTAAGCTTCGTTTCCTCATCTGTAAAATTCAGATGATTATATTGCAGGAATATTATGGGTATTCAATGAGATGGTGAGTGTGAAGCACCTGTTGTGTGTCTGGTACACAGAAGATGCTCCAAAAACCGTAGCTGTCATCGTCATCATCATCACCATCATTATCATCATTTGTCTGATTTATGCCCTTCACATAATGTATCAGAAAAAAGTTTGGTGAATCAATGAATTTACTCAAGTTCTAACCAATTTTTGCTCATGGTTTGAAAACATAGTAAACGTTGGTGACAGAGTAGGTGAAACTCTCAGCAGTGGCAAAGGTGCTGGGCAGGGATTTCAGAACTCCAGGTGATATTTGTCCCTCAGAACCACTGTTGGAATTCCTTGCCCTACTGTCTAGAGGCTGAATCCCTATAAGGGTCTATGACTGACTCAGTTTCCTCGTAGTTCCAGCATCTCTCAAACAGAAGGAGAGGCAGACAGGAAGTCATTGGAGAAGGCTACAGACCCATCACTGTAATACGATAGACAATAATGTTAATATTTTGAGTGCTTATTCTGTACTAGACACTATGTAAGTACCATATACATACATACATGTATATATATTAAAAATTGTTAAAACAAATGTATGAGGTGATGCTTCATTTGCATTGGTTTGGAGGGTTTGGCCTTGCCCAGGCCATACAGCTGCCAAATGGGGGAGCCTCAGTTTGAGCCGGGTGTGAATGTGTGCAGAAGCCCAATACACTTGGCCATGACACATGGAAAAATAGAAAACAAACAAATCCTTGTTTTAGAGACAGTCAATAAAGTTTAATAAGTATACATGTCTATTCTCCCAGGAAGTTAGTCCTGTGACGAAAGCCTAGACCAAAAGCCACAGGATGTGTCCTGGACGTCTCTCCACTAGCCACCTGATGACAATGCATGAAATAAAATGGTAGTTAAGAGCATAAACTCCAGCACCAGGCTGTTGGGCTTGAAGGCCAGCTCTGCTTCTTATAAGGCATGTGACCTGGAAAAGGTGTTTCACTTTTCTGCTTCTCAGTTTCCTCAACTGTCAACCAGCGATGATGGCAGTAACTGCCTCATAAGGCTGTTGAGCAAACACGCAGGCACATATTGTGCATAATATTAGAACGATGCCTGACGAATACTGTGTGACATAACTGTTTGCCTATTTTTCACTAGAATGTATTCTCCATGTGGTCAGGGAGTTTTCACTGTTTTGCTCATTACTATATCCGAAGAACTTAGAGTAATGCCTCTTACATAGTGAGCACCCAAAACTTGTGCTCAGTGAGCGGGCATATCTGTTTCACGTTTCTGAGCCTCTGTAGACTCACCTATCACATGGAAATAGTAGCATGTCTCTTACAGACTCCACCACTTCACTATAATGGCCGGAGAAGCTGCTGGCTGCCTGAAGCCCTTTAGAAAAATCTCAGAGGTCAGATAAATGGGAAGCTCTGAGATCTTTGCTTCTTTTTATTTTCAATGGAAATGCATAGTCCAGGAGAGAAAGTGTTAATAAGAATGTCCTGAAGGTACAGATGGTTCTTATGGAGAAAAAGTCTATTTTTCAATTTACAAAAATGATTAGCTGGGATCCCACTGAGTTCACTGCACGGGCCACTGCTAGTTTTAATTTGTGCCAATAGGATGGAGAGTTGGACTTTAATGAGGATGTGTGTTTTCTAATCATGGGCAAAGTTAGGAGAAGTGGCAGAGGGGGTAGGGAGGGTGAAAGATAATCGAGGGATTCAGAAGACAGGGCTGCTTCTTGGGGATGGATGGATGCTTTGCTGCCTTCCCAGCTAGAGTCCTATCATAGTAGCTTTCACCTGACTGAGGAAGGAGATGGAAATGTTATAATTACCCAGGGAAGCAAGTAGTAAGGGGATTCCAGACATACTCTCTGGAGTCAGAAGGTCTGAGTTTGCCACTTACTGTATGAACTTTGTGTTTCTATTTCCTCATTTGCAAACTATGGAAATAGTGATATCTATTGTTGTAGGATTATTGTGACTATTAAACATGATAATACAAACAAAGAGCTCGGCATCAGGCCCTGCGTATATGAAGTTCTCAGTAAATTTCTTTATAAATTCATGAAATTATTTTAGTTAGAAATGCTCATCCATCTGGAGAAGTGGCCCAGGATTCCTTAGCCCCAGGAACTCACTTCTTTCAACACAGCAGCCCCTATTCTTTGCGTGTGCGCTACTCATGGGAGAGGGAGATGGAGTATGTGCCCTTTGATAAGAGCCTCCTGAGTAATTTTGATATATCCCCCACCCTTAATATCAGTTGAGAACCATTCCACACGTATAGTGGAGAATTATATGACAGGTGCATTGCTGGTGATAATAGCAAAACACAGATTCAGTCCACCAGTGAGAATTTCCTGTAGAAATGATTTCAACTGAGGCCAAGAGTCTAGACTTTTTCCTCCCAGCATTTCTCTGCATAACTCTGTGGGGTTCACAGGGTGGCCCTATATGCTGGAGCAGCCCATGTGTTCTTCTATGAATTTCAGAAGTGAATATCTACACCCTGAAGACAGTGCCAGTAACTTTCCCATGGGATTGAAAAACAACTAGATTTCGCTGTACCTCACCAGAACTCAGGTGCAGAACCATGGTTGCCTTTGGTCAGCTCATGCCAGACTCTCAGGACGATTTGGGGGAAGAGGGCAGAAATGATGCAAGGATTTTTCTGGAGCAAGTGTTTGTGTTTTGAGTAGTAGAAGGAGTCCATAAATTTCCTGAAACTCTATGAAAAATTCATGTATATATGCATTTCATTTGGGAGTTAATAGACCCATGGGGTCTGAGATCCAGAAAGTTTAAGGACCATTGACTTAACAAGTGACATATTTTCCTATTCCTTTCTTTCAACCAGGCAAAGAGATTAGATGAGACCCTGGTATACTGGAAGAGACAGACATATTAAACAAATAATAAAGATATAGGTCAACTAAATGCTGGGTGGGCACAGAGTCCATAGAAGGTCAATAAGTCTTCAAAGCATTTGAGCAAAATGAGAAGGGCTTGTCGGACAGGGAAGATTCCCAATGTCACTCTACAGGTGAAACCATAGGGTTTGACAGTTCTCTGCCTCTGACATAATCACAGGAGAGTTGACAGCTTCCCTATAGCCCAGTCACCTGTTTGCCCCAGCTCAGGGATTACAGACTTATCCCAGGCCGCCTCAGGGGAAATGTCCCCTTATCAGTCTTCACTCAGTGTCTTTCACCCTTCAGGGTTCTGAGTCTTTTTTTTAATATATAAATTTATTTGTTTATTTATTTATCTATCTATTTATTTATTTTTGGCTACTTTGGGTCTTCATTGCTGTGTGCGGGCTCTCTGTAGCTGTGGTGAGCGGGGGCTACTCTTTGTTGCGGTGCACAGGCTTCTCATTGCGGTGGCTTCTCTTGTTGCGGAGCACGGGCTCTAGGTGCACGAGCTTCAGTAGTCGTGACATGAGGGCTTCAGCAGTTGTGGCTCGCGGGCTCTAGAGCGCAGGCTCAGTAGTTGTGGCGCATGGGCTTATTTACTCCACAGCATGTGGGACCTTCCTGGACCAGGGCTCGAACCCGTGTCGCCTGCATTGGCAGGCAGATTCTTAACCACTGCGCCACCAGGGAAGCCCTGAGTCTTTTTTTGAGGACACTTCAATTCATTAGCTCTGGGGACAGGAGTGAAAAGAAAATATAAAACAATCCTCTGAAAACACGTCCAGGAAACATATTGTTGTGCAAGCTAATTACCTTTTGAAAAAGCAGTAGTCTAATCAAGATTTCCATATATCGTGCACAGCCTAATTATAGTGACAGTAATATCCAGGATTTACAAAGAGCCTTTCAATATGTATCTCTGCAATTATTTCAGTTATTCACCAAATATCCTTAGGAAAAGAAAAGAGGTAGATGAAGAAGCTGAGTTTTGCGGGGGTCCAGTGTAGCACATGCATTATTTTCGTGGTTGGAGCTAGAGTCTTGATCCTATTCCACCCTCAGGGTCTAAGGTTGCTTAACTCATTACTGTTTACAAAAGACAAAGGAAAAAAAAAATCCATGATAATACCAGGGATTATGCTAGCCTTGATTATTTTTTGTTGCTGACCAAAAGATTCCAGGTATATAGTCTGACTCATGCTTCTCTCTCAGTTATTTTCTGAATGAATAAATAAATTAATGAATGATTCAATCAAATTAGTCAGATAGACCAAAGCCTTGGCAGGTAAAGCTGATATAAGCATGATGGTTCAGGAGTCCAGACCAGACATGTCAGGTCTAAGTCAGTTGAAAAATTACTGATATTCAAACTGGCTAACCTGTGGTAGTTTAGAAAGGACTTCTTGGAAGAGAAGAAGCTTCAAAGAGGAGAGTTCCATGAGAAATTAATGGAAAGTTGCTTTACATGTTCAAAGCCACAAAGAAAATATATGGACCGTGAGTATGAGAAGTTGAAGGAAAATAGTGAAGCACATAATAGGTACTTAATGAATGGTACAGAGACTTAGAAAATATGTCTTTTCTTGAATGACACCACTGCACTTATTTTGTGGTTAAAGTGTGGAGTCTCAGTAGCTTTCCAGGAGAGTTCAAGAGATCCTTGTTTAATGAGGTATTTCCTTCAGTTTGTACTCAACAGGTTATGCAGTAATTTCTTTCATAAGCTTTCCATTTCAGTCAGATTTGTGCATTTGGGGTGACTTGGCCTTTTTAGTTAAACATGATACCTAGGAGTACAGTCTTCAATTCCTGTTCTCCATCAAAGCCCATGCTTGAAAGTCTCTTGCTTTGATACTGTTAAGCATATTTTTTCCCCAGAGACACCATTACATGGGTGTGAGGGGGTGGCTGTGGGTCAAAGCTGTCCCCTGGATGCCATCAGTTGGCCAAGCATATGGTGTCCTAGGTTCTACCAATCAGATTAACAAGAGGTTGCGTTGGGAAAACTGGACAGCCACATGCAAAAGAATGAAACTAGAGCCTATCTCATACTATATACAAAAATCAACTCAATAGAAATTAAATACTTGAATATAAGACCTGAAACCATAAAACTCCTAGAAGAAAACATAGGCAGTACACTCTTTGACATCAGTCTTAGCAATGTCTTTCTGGATCTGTCTCCTCAGGCAAGAGAAACAAAAGCAAAAATAAACAAAACTACATCAAACGAAAGAGCTTCTTGCACAGCAAAGGAAGCCATCGACAAAATGAAAAGACAAGCTACCACATGGGAGAAGATATTTGAAAAACATATCTCTGATAAGGGGTTGATATCCAAAATATATAAATAACTCATACAACTCAACAACAACAAAAACCAAACAACCTGATTAAAAAATGGGCAGAGGAGATGAATAGACATTTTTCCAAAGAAGGCATACAGATGGCCAACAGGCACATGAAAAGAGATGAAACCACTAATTGTTAGGGAAATGCAAATCAAAACCACAATGAGCTATCACCTTATGCCTGTTAGAATGGCTGTTATCAAAAGGACAAGGAATAAGAGAGAAGAGAACCCTCATACACTGGGAGTGTAAATTGGTACAGCCACTATCAAAAACAGTATGGAGAGTCCTCAGAAAATTAACACTAGAACTACCATCCAGCTATTCCACTTCTGGGTGTTTATCCAAAGAACATGAAAACACTAATTTGAAAAGATATATGTACCCCCTATGTTCATCATGGCATTATTTACAATAGTGGATGAATGGATAAAGAAGATGTGATGTGTGTGTATGTATATGTATGTGTGTGTGTGTGTGTGTGTGTATATATATACACACACACACACACACACACACACACACACACACACACACGCACACACAAGGTATACTACTCAGCCATAAGAAATGAAACTTTGCCATTTGCAACATGGGTGGACCTTGAGGGCATTATGCTAAGTGAAATAAATCACATGGAGAAAGACAAATGTTGTATGATTTCATTCAAACGTGGACTATAAAAAGCAAACAGTAAGCAAAATAAATTCATAAACCAAACCCAACAAAAGCAAACATAGATACAGAGAACAGCATAATGGTTACCAGAGGGGAAGTGGTGGGTGGGGTCGGGAGGCAGTGGTGAAAGGGTAAAGAGGGTCAACTGTATGGTGATGGATGGAAACTAAACTTTGGTGGTGAGCACACTGTAATGTATAAAGAAGTTGATATATAATGTTGTACACATGAAACATATAATGTTATAAACCAATGTTACCTCAGTAAATTTTTAAAAAGTAAAAAAATTAAAAAGAAGAAGAGGTGATGAATCTTAGAGGTCAAGGACTGGAAGGAAAGGTAGAAAAGTCAGGCAGGGAATTCAAATAGTAGAAACTTGCACTGAACATTAACCTATGTAGTAGAGCCAAGCCAGCACAAGTAGAAAAGACAGAGCAGTTGATGATTCGATATTTACCCAAGGGCAGAAACAAGGATCAGGTAATTGGGTAAAGAGGGCTGAGTACCCACATCCTTCACGAGACATGTCAATAGACACTGTCTTGAAGGTGTACAGTAACAGCCAAAACACAGGATATGCTTCAGTGAGGTAACATTGCTCCTGATTAGATCAAGGTAGACAGCTGTTTCCTCTGGAGGGTCTAATATACACCTTAAAAATTATAGGTAACAGGGTGTAGACTATAAAGTGTTGAGAAGACCAGTTATGAAATGACTGTCTTTACATGTGAGCACCTGTTCTCTGTGGCATCCTGATGCAGCTATTATTTTTCTCCCTGGAAAATAACCCCACAAAAGCCTTTCTGTTTTTCACATGGAGGATGTATATTCCAGTTGTATCCCTAAATTCTCAATCTGTGAAGTGCTCTTTTCAATTTAAATAAAAAAGAATGTATCCTTTCCTGGCATCTCTCTAGGATCAAGGTAAAAAGACAAATGAAGACTATGTTACAGATGAAAAATTACCAGGAAATTTCAATAGAGATACTCTGTTACAGAAAGAAATGCCAGCAGAGAAAACTATTCATACATAGAGTGACTCTGAGAATGATTGATGGGTCAGCTTCCAAGATATTTGAGACTCTGCAAACTATTCAGAAAATAACTTGCAAATGAGTACAATTTTATGTATTTGGAGCTTACAAAGTAAGCTCTGATTTTGACTGTTCATTAATGCCAAGAAATAAAATTTTAAATTGTAAACAATTCATAACACCAAAGGATTTTCCTCCAATTGAACTCATAGTAATACATTTTGCTCTACTAGATAGATACATCCTTTGTAAGTTGTTCTGTGACATTTGACTTAAGGCAAATGATGCAAGGTAATCGTGGGCAGAAAGGCTGCCAAAGGGAGAAGCATTGTGATCAATAGCCGTCTTTTGTTGTTGGCAAACACTGTCAGGGGATGATCAGCGTCAGAGCTTGGAGCCAGAGAAAGCTAATAAGATGAGTGGCGTGTTTCCCACAATATGCTCTAAGTATTTATGTGCTTTTCAAAGCGAGATCTGTAAACATGATGAGGACAAAGAGAATACAACATTATTGATGATATCCTCCTGATTTATGTTTACAGCATCTGTGGATAACAACTCCATTTGTCAGAGGGACCCTCATGAATACTAATTTGGGGTGACAATCCAACCATGACCAGACTAGCTTTGGGCGATGCCCTTTCACTCTTAAGTGTTTTGCCAGGATTATAGTATGTGGAGTGTCCTTTATCTCTGAAAAAGCACACTGGATTTCGGAGATTTTAGGTATAGTCATTTGCAGAAGTTTGCAGATGCTCACAAGGTTGCATTTAATAGAATTAGAGGCAGGGCAATATCTTTGAATTCAAGTTTGTGTTTCCTGAAAGCAATTCTGAGTTTAATTCTAAATGTCTCTAAATCCAAGAGAAGAAAAAAGGCTTAATGCCAACTTTTGCTTTGGAGGAAAGATGACAGCAGAGAAAAATCCTTCATCTGATTTTAAGTAAATAAGTGATCTCTTTTTCTCCTAAGGTTTGCTGTGATATTGTTAAGCCGTTAGAGACAGCATCTTGGATATTAGGAAGGTATACACTACACGGATAGAGTATAGAGTTAGTGGGTCATTGGAAGGAGTGAAATAAACCCTTGACTGCACTGTGAATCCACCATAATATATCCATACTGTTTGAGAATCTTAGCCAAAATGCAAGCAACCTAATTTACTATCTGTGATTCCGAAAATTCCCCTATGTTGTAAGATTCTTAATCCATATTAGGAAGAAATAGTTCTACAAGGTATGCATATTTTTTTCATTAAAAACTTGAGTTTTTTTTGTCCATATGCAAGTGCACTGTCTCTTGCCAGTCCTACCTTCCAGAGATAGTCCCTTCTGCACTTCCCCTTGCCCTGTTCCTTGGTACATGGGTATGTGTGTAAAGCAGGCTAATCATATTCGAGATGGGAGAAAGAAGAAATAAGGTAGCAATGTTGACCATAAGGAGGCCATCCTAGAGGAGTCTGTCAAAGAGGAAGCCAACATCCCAGATGCACTAGCCTACTGCACACTTAAATTGGGATCTATTCACCAAAGAAACAGGTTTTCTTTGTTTCCCCTAAGCTCACCCAATAGAGTAATATCTACTAATCATATAGAGGATATTTATAAACACTGATATTATTCATGCATTTGACACCATTTGACTTTTTTCAAGCCGGGTTTCCACCAGTGCTCTTCAGACAAATCCTAATTTACAAATTTTCACGTTTATTCAGTTTACTGATGTGGTATCTATTGTCTGACTACATCCCCATCTCTGGCTTCCCTGCTCAGTTTCTGGGAGCACCCTCGACAACCTTAAATGTTCTGTATCCTTACTAGTTTCTTTTTATGGAGAATTTTACTGATAAGGACAAAACATGGGGGTCGATATCTGTTGGGTCTTCTAGTCCCTTGACCAAGTCTCCAAATTCTAAACTATGTGAAACAAAGTGCCTTCTTATGCTAAGTATAGAAATCCGGGCCACGTGAGATTATTTTTATTTCAAATCACATTGGAGAACACCAGTAACAGCTACCCCAGAGCACACTCTCTCCAGGCCTGGGTTCGGGCCGAACTTGTTTTGAAAGCTGCTCCTTATTGTATCTCCACAGGAAATAATTATGCTCAGAAAACAAAAGAAATTGTTTGTAATGCTGGGTTGACTGATCTTGAACCAGACTGTAAGATATGTCATTTCCCATCTTATTTGTTAAAGAAACGGCCTTGGATAATAGTGGATATGACACGTCAAGTAGCTTGGCTGGAAAGGGAGAGCAAATTACATGTTTTCTGAAGGAGGAAATCTTATTAGCTCTATTATGTAAAGGCTTAATCCTTTTTTAGTAACTTCTCTATCATATCTCTCCTTCTTTCTTCTAGTCCATCTTAAGAACATCTGCTGTGCCCACAGCTGTTAAGCCCTGACTTTATTATCCCAGCCTCAGTCCCTGATGCCTCCAGTTGGATGGTTGGCAGCTGTAATTCGCTCACAGCTGCCACAGCTGTTGCTACCGCAACAGAGCGAATGCAACTAGCAAGTAAAAGCCGGGAGGTAGGGATGTTAAGGCCAAAATGACCTAACTGTCCCCAATTGCTAATGTCTCAGAAAACAACTCTATTGCAATTTCAGAATCAACAACGGTCCTGTTCTCTTCTCCTGACCTAAATTACGTTGTAATTGAGTCAAAATCCCAGAGACTTGGACAGTACATTGAGGAGAGAAAAATGAGGATCACACTGGCTTTTTGTTAAACTTTGTAGACTTTATCTGACCCTGACTGAGAAAAAAGGTGCTATATGATTGTCTTCCTGGGGCTTGTGTTAAGTCAGGTGTGGAAATCGCAGTAGAAGCATGATCTGTCTTGCCTCTAACAGTTTCTGAGCTGGGAATGGGCCCCTGGCATCTAACTTTGTATTCATCACCTCAACCTTCTCTTCAAAAACACGTATTACACTTGGAAAGTTGGGTTGTCCACAGGTTACACACACCTTCCAATTTCAGAGGTTGAAAGGACCTTAGGGGTCTAGTCCAATCTCTTAACAAGGGTAGAAATCCCTTTTATGGCATTTATAATAAAAAATGTTCAAGTGTCCGAGAACTTCTACTGATGGAGCCAATTTCCTTACAAATCAGCCATATTCTAAGGAGATTTCAGAACATTTCTTTCCTCCCAACATCAGTCTTAAACCACTGCAGTGATGAAGGGAGTTGGGTTTATAAAGGAAGACAGTATACAGTTGTTAGGGGTTGGATGGGATGATGCTAATTGGATAGGCATTTGAACATGATCTGGAGGTTGTCCTAGTGTACTGACTATTTGGAGTTTGGAGAAGACAATTCCAGGGTACATGAAAGAGGGACACAAATTATGATTTGAGGGACCAAGAAAAAAAGAAAGGAATCTTCTGTCGTCAAAATCTATTCTGAAAAAAACATGTGCCCCACACTGCCCAGCACTTCAGAGTGATGTACAACAGTAAGGTGAGAGGTCTTTGAAGATTTTACTGGCATAGCTGTTGTGCCTTTGCAGTTTGTTACTAATGTCGAAGTGCTTTCCCAGGGCATCTTTGAATCTAGTTAGGGGCTAGATCCATGGGATTAGAGAGAAGCGTTCTGCATTAACAAGACTTAGATTCATTGACCTCAGTGCTGGGATCTATGGATGGCCTCCACCTGGGAGCCAAAGATGAGTTTTAAACTTTCCAATTTCTCTTTTGGATTGATCATTGTATTTATACAATTCTCTTTAGTCCTCACTTTCCTGTAGGAATGAATCATTTGAAAGCATGAACTGCATAGGCTGTAATGATTTCACTTTGGGTCAGGTCCACTGGAGCATTAATCATGCCTAAGGGCTGAATTAGGTATCTGAAGATAGAAATGGCTTTTTAAAAAGTCCATTTCATCAAGTTCTATTTCTTTGAATTAAAACAGAGTCTTATGACAGCATTACCTATGGTGAGGATATGAACCAACGTGGTCAAACGCTATTCCCCAAAGCCTCTTTTATTCTCTTTTATTCATCATTCTTATCTATCTTACTAGCTCTTTTATCTCTGATCTTAAAACACAAATATGCATGTGCACACCCACTTTCTCCAAAATCTCTCATTTAACACTGTATCGTCTTCCAGGTACTCTCTCTGTTTCTCTTCCACTTTATAAGGTTTTATTTTTTAGAAACAAAACAAACAAAAAACATCTACACGTTGATATTTTGGCAGTTCTTCAGCTCACCCTTTCTGCTTCAATAATAGTAGGTGGTGTGCTCATGGAAAGTTAGGCAGTGACACTAAAATTGGAATAATGGCTAAAAATGGAAAAGAGTTATGCAAAATAGTGGCCAGACTGAGACTGCAAATGGTTATAGAAGTATGTCGCTTCTGTTTGCACAAAGTGGTTATTAGTATGATCACCACTGATTTAGAAAAGTAAAAATTTGCATACTGAAAAAGGTTAGAAAATTCAAAGGCATCCTCTAGAGCTAATTATCTGGGAAAATTAAACCGGAAAATCCTTAATTGTTTTTTTAGAATTCTATGGCATGGTCTGGTGCTTTCTCTGACCTGCATCACTCGGGGTCCCAAGGCAGTTGTGACTCCTGTGGATTTTGGCTGTTGGAGAGAGCAGGGCCAGCTCAGTCCTCAATGCATTTGACCTCTGTTCCACCTTACGGATGCCTCATCATGACCAAACTTAGCTTGCTCTGACCTTGCTGTGAACTTTTTAGAGTGTTCACAGAAGATTTCTTGATTTTCTTGCTAAGATGCTAAGCCATGAACTTAATGGCAACCAAGGTCCCAAGCCCTTAGGTGGACAGTTCAGGGGCATGTCCTCCTCTGTTACTCTGCTGCAATTTCTAAAAGGTTTGAATTAGTTCTCTCATATCAAAATATGAGAGAATGTATGCGGTCCTTATGATGGACAGAGAGAAAAGGACACATTTGTAATATGAGGAATAACACTCAAAGCCCAGCTGATGGCCCATTTATTAAGAAAAAAGTGCTGACATATATACTATAGAAAATGTGTGGTTTTTGTAATTCTTTAAGTTTATTATAACATTAATTAAATGTTAGATGATAAAGGGATCATACTGAAAATTATAATATATGGGACTTCTAGTCATTTGTTTCATTATATTTCTCTGTTTTATATAAATGCAATCGGCAGTAATTAAATACTCTCCTCCTGTGCATCTGTACCTGTGGGAGACAACAGAGAAACAGATGTTAACAGGTGATGAGTATGTATGTGTGTGCTTTAAATTATGGATTTAAGTGCCTATTCCACAAACCCTGTGTTGGGAAGTGCTCAAGTGTGGGAAACAGAATCAACTTTAGCAAATTTAAGAAGAAACAGAGTTATTATAGATTCTTAAATGGCTTATACAATTATTGACAAAGCTAAAAGGACATTCATTCTAGAATTGGCTCCTGAAGTTACACAATAGGAAAGAACCATCCAGGAAGTTGATTATTCTGCCACATTAGGAAATTTCCCTGTTGAATTGGGGATCCACTGATGCCACTGTTACTTCAGAACCCTGCCACTTCTCTTATGATTTGGACCAGCGAAATGATCTGTATTTCTCCGTAGCCCATAATTCAAGTCTTCTGCTCATGCATCTAATTAATAAGACTAAATCATCTCTGAAACCATATTTGGGGGAAAGTAATTTTCAGTATTAGCCCTTTGCAATATAGGAAAGCAGTAGGAATAGATGCTGTGTGAGCCAAGCTGCAATATCTGGTATGCACACAAATCGTCTACCACTGATGGCCAATAAAAATAAAACGCAAGATACATGTGTAATTTTAATTTTTTCTGATAGCCACATGAACACAGTAAAGAGAAATAAGGGGGGTTAATTTTAGTAACGTGTTATTTCATCCAGTATATCCCAAACGTTAATATTTTAACAAGTAATCAAGATAAATTTATAAATGACATGTTTTATGTTATTTTTTCATACTAAATCTTCAAACTTAGGTATACATTGTACCTGCGCAGCATGTGTCAATTAAGAGTGGTCACATTTCAAGCGCTTAATAACTACCTATGGCTAGTGGCTACCATATTGGAAAGCATATATATACTATTTCCCAGTGTTTGTATTTTACATATATACTCAGTAGAGCAATTCCACTAAGTTCCTCTAAGCTTGATGTTTTTTCTGTCTTTGAAAATGTCTGTTAAGGCAATTGCTTTCTTTACAGTAAATTGCAGGTATGTGTGCCCTTGACCTCTGTGGGACCTCAGGCTCCTGAAGGTTAAGGACTATGTTGATAAGCAATATGTGCCTTATACATCATCATATCCATAATAAACATTCAATATCTAATTTTATTTCATAATTGATTAAATGAAGCAACAGGTAAATTAATTAATGAGTATAAATCAACAGTGGGGATTGGCTGTTAGTATTATTCCAAATTAAGCACTTAAATTGAAATTATATATCTTTCATAATGCCAAATAACCTTACAGAGAGAGTGTCAATTGCTCTAACTTCATGAAATTCTTGTCCCTTCTGGTTGGAGATTCCAGGCAGACATAGTGCAAATTATTCACACAATAGATGAGTGCCTACTCTACTCAAGTAGAGTGCCTACAGCACTTGACAGCACCCAGGAACAAGCTTCTGGGTGGGACTGTCTGAATATCTGAGTTGATAATGATAGTTGAGATCTGAATTGATAGTGATAGTTGAGGAGTACATTTTTCAAATGGTTTAACAAAGACCTCTGATTTGCTGTGACTTGTCAGATATACTAGTCCTTAATAACAGGGTGACTAAAAGAGAGCACATTGAATATTTTCCTTCCCTATACATGGGCATGCAATATCCATTTGGGCCTTCTACGTGTCATCATGATGTCAGGTGAATGATACTGCTGGAAACTTTAAGAAAATTTAAGGACCGAAGAAGTATAAACTACTGTTTATACTAGATGCTAGAGCAATTTCTGATAGTGTCCCCCACACAAACCTGTAATTACTGCCCATGAAGATGCTCACTTCTGCCTTCCGTGAAGGTAGAGAACAGTTTTTACAATGCACCAACCATCCTTAGGAGACTTGGAGGCTCATGAATTTATGGCTCATTGTCAGTTTGTTTTTATTTACTTCAATAAATGCAAAAAACGCACAATAAAACTTGCATTTTAATATATTTTCTTTAAAAGACAAAAAAATAAACCACAAAAAACTTCACAACAAATAAGAAACAAAATTGGTAGAACTAGATAACTTGAATGGCCCATCTAATTCTGAGAGTTCATGGTTCCATGGCTCGAGTAACAGCCAAATTAATAGAATGACCAAGATATTTGGGCAAACAGACTTTTTATCATATCTGTAGGGAATAATCAAATGATTCTTGTTTGTTTTCTGTTAAGACAACACAATGCAGTCTTAAAATATTTCAAGGAGATGCACAGTCAGAACAGGATGCGTGATATTTACGCTCCTTACAGCTTAAAGTAATTTTTTGGATAAGCAAATGAATTAACTTATAAAATAGACATGGAATGCCTTCTATGTGCTAGACACTGTGTGGGTCGGTAGGTATAAAATAATTGATAAGATATGGTCCTTGACCTCTAGGAGAAAACAGTCTAAAGAGGGAAACAGGCAGATGTATAGGTAATATAGTGTAGATAGAATGTTATAAAGGAACAAATAAAATTCTGGGGTAACCAAGATGTAAAGAATAGAAAGCTTGGAATCTTTCTAGGAAAGGAAGATTGGCAGGTCTTGCTGACTAGCTATTGTATGAGCTGTGGGTGAAGGAATATGTGGAGATTTGCAGGTGACATTGATGAAGAATGTTTTAAAGATAGTAAAGAGCCCATGAAAAGACTTGGGAGTATTATAAAGCACTTTGTGTTCAAGGAGGCCTAAGACCTCATATGAATGAAGTTAGTGTACCTGGACTGGAGATGGAGGTGGAGAGATTGGGAAAGAGCAATAGGGAGCAATAGGGAGATGACCAAAAACCTATGTTGCGTCTAGAGCATTTTCTGAAATGCCATTCCAAGTGCCTTCACCTGTGTTCTATCACAGTGCTTTCCAAATAATTCTGCAGAAATAGTAATGGGCACTCCATTAAAAAACAAAACAAAACAAAAACCCCTGATTCCATGGTCAAATATATTTTATAACCTTCAGTTAAATAAGGTGAGTAAGGTTTCTTTTTTTTGGCTGCGTCGGGTCTTAGTTGTGGCATGCGGGATCTTTTTTGTTGCGGTGTAAGGGCTCTTCGTTGCGGTGCTCGGGCTTCTTTCTAGTTGCAGTGTGTAGACTCTCTAGTTGTGTTGCAAGGGCTCCAGAGCGTGTGGGGTTTGTAGTTGTGGCATGCGGGCTCCAGAGTACTTGGTCTCTACAGTTGCAGCGTGCGGGCTTAGTTGCCCTGAGGCATGTGGGATCTTAGTTCCCTGACCAGGGATCAAACCGGCGTCCCTTGCATTGCAAGACGGATTCTTAACCACTGGACCACCAGGGAAGTCCCAGTAAATAAAGTTTCTTAATGCAAAATTTCTCCACGGGTTTAATATGCTAATATTCATACGTATTATGAATCTTAAGTGGAACAAATGCAAGAAGTATTTTTCAAATGTATTTGACTGCAAAAAAATAAAATTCTAAGCATACTTATTAATAATCTAAGAGTTCTAGGTTCCATGGAGCACTAGTTAGGAAATACTATTCTATAGACCATAGAAAATCCTATTTATCTATCTATCTACCTATCTATCTATCACCTGCGTTCCATGGAGCACCAGTTAGGAAATACTATTCTATAGACCATAGAAAATCCTATTTATCTATCTATGTACCTATCTATCTATCTATCACCTACCTAATCTATTTATTTATCCACCTAAATAAGTTGACAGTGTTCAATATGAGTTTGTAAGGACATTAACTGCCGTCTCATTGTAATTTTTCAAGCCTACATTTTCTACAGAGCACTACTCCCTTGGATAAATTAAGCACTGTAAGGATCAAAAAATGATTTCATATTCAAGTCAGTTGTGAAAAGATGGGATAAAGGGTTTTGTTACCAGTTGTTCTCTGGGTGAGATCGATGACCTAACAGAGAGGAGACGACTGGTGGAGGAAGGGCCTGGATGAGAGAAAGGAATTGAATAAAAATGCAGGGCACATGATTAGGTTATTCTCAGAAAGGAGGGACCCTCTTCCTTGCTCAGCATTGAAGGAAGCAAACCCACAATCAGTAATTCTGTGATCTTTGATCTATTGCTTTTTAGACCCAGTAGGATCTTGACTGGCCTCATTTAAAGGCTGCACAGAGATAAGACCCTGACCATTTAAGTTACTTTGACAAATTCTGAGAAAGAAGTTAGATATAAAAGCCTGCTTTAAAATAGATGGCTGCCAGACTGGATAGTTCCTCCAATAAAAGTTGACAAGAAAATGAAATATGGACTAAAAGACGGTGCAATTTGGCTGACTTGTAACTAGTTGAGTCGTTATACCCAAAATGTGATCATTCATTCTTTCATGTGTTCCTCATTCATTGATTAGCAAGGAAAATGAACAGGTGATTCACAAAAGATATATACTCTAATGGCCAAAACGAGTATAGAAAAAAAAAAAATTAACTTCACTTTGGCTGCACATCAATGTTCTAGGGGAACTCAGTTCTTTCCTATCCCATGTACAGCACCCTCACCCCACCTCCCAGAAATTCTACTCCAGGGAAGGAGTATGGTTGCTTCACAGGAATATGCCAAGGTGACAATGTGGCCATGGTATAAGGGGTTACATTTTGTGTGTGTGACAAAGAGTTTAAAGGATCTTTAGGAACCATGGAACCATGCACTTTTGGAGCTGAGTGCAGTACAGTGAGTCTGGGGCTGCATCCTGATTGAGAAGCTTCACCATTCTAGACAGAGTAAGTAAGGGAAATACTATATTTTTTAAAAGCACTTAAACTTACTTCAAGACTAAGAAAAAAATCTTAATTCTGGCAGTCAAAGACTCACCAGGGCCAGAATTTCCACTTAAGTCTAGTAATAAAAATCTGTGTTTAAAGGGCCTTGCCGTTTAAACATACGTCCCCTTTGTGGACTTAACCAGAAAGTGGTTTGGTGGCCACCGTAAGCACTGAACAAGGATTCAAGGATTTAGGGCAGTCTTTCTTACTATTAATCCAAAAAATGCAAATTAAAACAGCAAGATATCTTTCTTGTCTATGAAATTGGCAAATATGTAAAATGAAAATATTATGCAGCATTGATGAGGGTGTGGGGACACAGGTAGCTCCTATGGCTGGTAGGAGTGTAAATTAGCTCAATCATTTTGAAGAGTAATTTGACAAGCTGTATCAAAAGCTTAAAAAAAAAAAACCAAAAACCCATGAGGCATTCCACTTCTAAGAATTAATCCTAATAGGATAATTCTAGGTGTGCTCAAAGATTTGTCTATATGCAGATTCATTGGCACATTATTTAATAGGAGAAAAATTGGGAATAAGCTAAATGCTCAATAACAGAGAACTGTTTGAACAAATATTGTTTTATCCATAGCATGGAATATGATGAAGGCTTTGAAATGCTGCTATAAAATAATGACAGGGAGAAAAATAAAACGAGATGAGATAAGAAATGTAAGAAACAAATCAGCCAAATTCAGAATGAAGACTTTGGACACTGATTCAACAAAGTACCTGTAAACAGCCATTGATGAGACAGTCAGGGAGATTGCTGCACTGATTGTATTAAGAATTATTTACAATAATTTTGGGTGATATGGCATTGGGCCTTTTTTCTAAATGTTCATCTTTTAGAAATGCATACATACTGAAGTATTTACTAATGAAACAGTATGATGCCTGGAATCTCCTTTAAAATAACCCAATGTGGGGAGTGAATAAATGGATGGGGATATAATGAAACTTAAAACATTTGCCAAATGTTGATAATTATTGAATTAGGTGGTAGGTACATAGGGATTTATTATACTACAGTCTCAATTTTCAGTATATGTTTGAAATGCCCATAGTGCAAATAAAAATAATTCTGTTGTTGAATAATTATTTAGGTGAAATATTTTCACAGTTTGCAGAATTATTTTCATAGTGAAATAATTTCACAGTTCACATTTTCAGTAATACTGTTGTTTAAAAAGTGTATTAAACAGAACATATAGTATAAACTGAAGTTTTGATATATAAGGAAGAATAAAGCACATGAAAATATTAGGGCTTCCCTGGTGGCGCAGTGGTTGAGAGTCCACCTGCCGATGCAGGGGACACGGGTTCGTGCCCCGGTCCGGGAGGATCGCACATGCCGCGGAGCCGCTAGGCCCGTGAGCCATGGCTGCTGAGCCTGTGCGTCCGGAGCCTGTGCTCCGCAACGGGAGAGGCCACAACAGTGAGAGGCCCGCGTACCACACACACAAAAAAATATATATATTAATAATAGTTATATATTTACTTTTATCTTGTTTTTTATTTTTGTTTATCATTACTTTCTAAAGTTATTTTTTCTTTCCCAATAAATGTACATTACTTTAATCATAAAAACAAATCTAATAAGAACACTTACTGAGCTCTTATAGTGGAGTAGACACTGCACTTAGATTGAGAGGTGTAGAGATAAAAGCCCTAGCCACTGGCTCAAGGTACCCAAGGTCTAATGATGAAAGCCCATGTGCTGATACATAGGCACTCTCCACTGTGCTAAGTGCAATAATAATGGAATGAACACAGGACTGTGAGAAGGACTGCCAAACTCTGCTGAACAGATTTGGGAAACACTTCACACAAGGCCTATTTGAATCGGTCTTTGAGGACAGCAGCAGTTTGGGGAAAGATTACAGTTGACATTCAGTGAATACCCAATGGAGAAATAGGAAGGATTTAATTCAAAAGGGTTTTTCAACAACAAAATTTACTTTATCTCAAATAAAATTATACAATTTCTATATGTTTTACTTTAAATGTGTCATCAGCATGACTATATTTATTTGAAAGATTGGGATATCATGGCATCAAAAAATGACAATTCTTCAATCTAATCCCCAGAATGTTACACATCTCGGGTAAATGAAGTATAGCTCCCAACCGGTATGTCTAGACCTGATGTCTTTGTAAGAGATACAATCCAATAACACATTGCTAGCAGGATGAATAAGTACTAAGTTGCAATAGTTTAATATAATGTTAATGATGGACTTGGCCACTGTGTTACATACTTGAGTTAATAGAAGCTCATATTTAATCTTTGTTTCCCATAAAATTTCAACATGCATTTTAAAAGTCAGGAAATACATATGCAATTAGATTATACCCAATTTCGCATCATTTTGGCTTAGTTTTTCATAATCCTTATTGGTCAAGTCTCCCTACATATCTCTGCCTAAAGTATTGGCTGTTAATTTTCTGAACTTCATTTTCATAATTTGTAAAATGTGTTCTAAAACTATATAAGATATTTAGTCAGTTTAAGAATAAATTACATATGGTTTATGTAAAATTACTTAGCACAATGCTCAAAGTTCATCTTCCTTTTTCCCTTTCTTCCTTTCATATGAAAATATTTAATAAACACACCCTTACCATATAATAACTTGACATGTGATTTTTTAAAAGAAGCATCTGAAAACAAAGAGAAAGGAATGTACTCAGCAAATGGAATATAGAACATTTACTATGTGAAAGAAAATTAACTAGATTCTCTCCTCATGTAATATAACAAAATAATATCCGAAAAGTCTAAAGAGTTAAATGCAAAGGAGTTAAATATTGTGAAAATATTAACACTGTCAAACTTTGCAATACCTGATAATAAAAAGGGGAATTTAAAGCTTTCTAAAGAGCAGAGTTGACATTAAAAATTACAAAATATTTATGCAGATTTTTGACTACAGAAGAGTTGGCATGCTCAGTTACTGGAGACTCCAGTCTTCAGAAGTTCTTCCTCCAATATTTGAAAGTTTGCAAAGTTGTTTGCATCCAGCCTCCTCTTCTAAAATGGCAGTTTATCTAACATTGCTCACAGAATTTTAGTGCCATTTTAAATAGCTAATCCAAGGCCTTGATTCAGAAGATTTGCTTCATTCATATGGTGAAAAATATCTTCCAAGGATTCTATGAATAAATCTTTCCCTTATAAGTGTTCTGAGAATGGGCTTTCACTTCACTCTCAAAAAAATTCTAAAATTCAGTGACGTACTCTCTTTTCTTTTTTAGAAAACCAGTAAAGTTTTGTGTAGGCAAGTAACTTAATATTAGATTTTGACTTTTTTCTTTTTTAACAAAAGCCTTTGTACAGGCAATAATTTAAGACCCTGGCTCTGATAAAGTTAATCAACCTTCATGACCTTAGGCCCTAATTCTTGCAAGATTACGGCAGAGATTTTGCAGATCCTGAATACCCACATTGGAAGCAAGGAACTAAGATGAATACGTAGCTCCTTTCTTCACCAACACATTAGCACTACACTGCTAATTAAAGTTGTTCCATATGTGCCCAAAGTAGTGCAATGTTTCTACCAGTAGAAGTTTGATTGGCAAGAAATATTTTCGTAATTCAAACATCTCAACAGCCTATGTATGCAGTTTTCAAAATGGTGTCTTGATAGAGAAAACTTTGGAGCTATCCATAGTTTTGTCCAGTTGAGTATTGATAATAGGCAGTTTGGCTGTCAATCCTCCATTACCTGCTACACAGTCTTAGAGGGATGTCCCTGATTCTGAATGGTAATGAAAAAAATGACTCATCTTTCTTCGTTCTGACCAAAGTGCAAATCAGTTTTCAAATTTCTAAGGCGTGTGGTTTCAATATACAGCATTATTCATGTGTTTAGCTTGGCCATGTGATAAGAAACCTTACAGAATGTTGCAAAACAAAACTTTTGTGTTGTGCCAATTTGAGTTTCAGTAAAACTCTAGCCCTTAAAATCCAGGTTTGAGCTCATGGAAAAGTTGTGAACTGTCTGGTTCTCTCTTTTGAATAAAAGAAAGTGAAGTAGGTTTCAGGTTCATAAGCTTCCCCTGCTAAAATTTTGCCTTATGAAAATACCATCATTTTTATGTCCCAACACACTGAGATTCTGACTAAAGATACGAAATGCACTATCTTCCTAACTTAAGGCATGCTTGTTGTTAACAAAGATAGTGACCATAGTCTTAATAGCAGGGTATGTCTTCATTACTTTCTAAAAATGGGAAGATATACAATGCATCAAAATAAGGCAGTGATACGATTCTATGTTCTCTAACCATGGAAGTATAATCAGATGCCTTCATTTGTTTAGAGTAAAATATTCACCAATAGCATAATTTTAAGCAGAAAGAAGTATTTTCTTATAAAAAATTTCAAAATTAGATGAACTAAATCAAATACAATTATTTTTTACTGGCTTATAGATACCCGAGAGTTGAGGATCCTTCAACTTCTTGAGCAGAGGGCTTCTAATAAGATCACGATGGCAGCTTAGTTTTTCATTTCTCAATTCTCTTGAAAATTCTACAAATGCATAGAAAATGAAAATAAAAATGAAACTCTTATATTCGGTGAAATTACAAGTTTTTTTTGTAAAACTTGTAAACTCCAAGTTATTTTTAAGTAAAGCACTGGGACCAGCAGATCAAGCAATCTAGGTTTAAGTGCTGCAGAAAGTGGAGTATCTCATGCAACACCAATAAAACAATATATAAGTACTATAAGTGAGTGGCTCACTTAAAATTCAGAGGCTGTGTCCTTTAGTGACTGCAACTGGCGTTAGAACCAACAAGAATAAGTAAATCATAGGACTGATGGTAGAAATCCTAAGAAAGTTAGATTTTAAATTGCAAGGAAGAAAGCAATTATACAGAGGCACCTTTAAAAAAAATGGTTTGTTATTATAGCAGCCAATACGGGTGAATCTTCCCTCCCCTGCATTATCCCTCACCTCTTAAAAATAGCTGGTTCAGTGAAAATCCTCCTTGTTGGTATTTCAAACTAAAGGTACCAGTTTTACAGCTATACAAATATGCTACAGAAAGAAATGTGCAAAATAGCAATAGAAGCTTCCCCGTAAAAACAAAACAAAAGTTAGGAGTAAAATGTAGCTAGAAAGCAAAAATAAATTTGTTATTTGATATTCCAATAAGAATTTTAAAATATAAGAACAAGCTATTGCTGCTGTGAAGGAAGTCACTCAGCAGAAATTAAGAACTCAGGGAAGGGAAGGCCTGAGATAAAGGCTAAATAACAGAAGGAGGTAAAATTAATATTGGAGGAATATAGGGGAAAAAACCCAGAAAAAGACAGACTGTTTAAGAAATGAAGATTAAATTTAAAGGAGCCAAAGGGAGATGCAAAACACAGTAAGGAATTCTGTAATCTGTTATATGATAAACCATCTCAGATCTTAGGGATCTAAAATAATGATTGTGTATTTTTTTACTGCAACTTTGTGGGTTGGCTGAGAGTTCTTCTGCTGATCTTGCCTGGGCTCCTCATGTAGCTGCATTCAGCTGGCGGGTTGTCTGGGGGCTGGGAACAACTAGGATGGCTGGTAAAATTAACCTACTCTCTCTGTGGTTTTTCACTCTCAGTGACTCTAGACCAGGCTTCTTGAAATGGTAATGACAACATTCAAAAAGGCAAAGCTGGGGCTTCCTTGGTGGTGCAGTGGTTGAGAGTCCGCCTGTCGATGCAGGGGACGCGGGTTCGTGCCCTGGTCTGGAAAGATCCCACATGCGGCGGAGCAGCTAGGCTCGTGAGCCATGGCCGCTGAGCCTGCGCGTCCGGAGCCTGTGCTCCGCAACGGGAGAGGCCACAACAGTGAGAGGCCCGCGTACTGCAAAAAAAAAAAAAAAAAGGAAAGCCCAGATATGCAAGTACTTATTAATCCCCCTCCTATGCCGAAGTTTTTGGTGTCCCAATGGAAAATCAAAACAAAATGAAACCAAAAATGACATGGCCATGTTCAGAGTAAAGGTGAGAGTTGCCTACACAGAGTAATAGAGGGAGGTGTGATTCACTGAGGGCCACTGATGTAACAATATAACACAATCTGCTATCTGGCCCTGATGATTCATGTTAAGTCCATTCAGGCTCAAAGGCTATGATTTTGTGCATTAGATCTGGATACAGAATCTCCTTGGATGTAGCTCCTATTGATCCAGAGACTCAAGACAAAAAGGCAAGTTATCTACCTAATTTCCCCCACAGACTCAGTGTGGGATGGTGAGCCAGGAACAGTATAACCACAATAGACATTCTCACTTAAAAAGGAAAAGAATTGGAAGTTTACAGCAATCATTAGTCTGTAACAGGTCTGAAATCCAGCTGAGCATATGTTGTCAGGAATCCTTACTTGGCGGCAAGGAATGTTCCTTGATTAAGACCTCCTTCTGCTCCCTTGGAGTGGTTTTCTAATCCATTGTTTTCCCATGGTTCCCGGTGCTGTCCTTGGCTCAGATCTCTTAGAGATTTTTTATTTTTCCTAAGAAATACGTGAGTAGTTTCTCCGTGTGTTTTCTGTATGTAGAAAGGTAAATGCCCAGAGACTTCTTTTCATTTTAAACTCTCTCTCTTCTTTTTAGTCCAAGCTGATACAACTACCTTAAAAATTCTAATGATTTCCTGTGACTATGGCTGGCATTCACTTCATGCCTCAGACTCACAACCATAACTCTTTTAAGTTAGAACTCATTCTAATTTGGATGTTTCAGGATGCTGTGGGATAATGTTTTTAAAGGTCCTAGAAGCTCTTCTGTTTAGCTGAGAGTGTCCTAAGAATCACTTTAAATTGTTGTGAGGTCTAAAAAGGGGTTTTACATCAATATTCTTGATCGCTTCTTTACCCTGAGACCATTTGTTATACTGAGAATATTTACCAACCGGAAACTCTGGAAATGTGAAGTGTTTTATTTTCCAGTCCAAAAAGTTCTGCCTCTTCTTCGTGTCTAAATTCCTCTTGCAAACTAAACAGTTCTATCCTTAGCTTATCTGTCTCTTCTTATGCCTTACCATATGCACCTAAAAGAAGCCAGTTGGCACTTTAAAGATCCTGCCAGGAAACCTCCTTAGCCAGATCCACTAGTTCATCAGGTACAATTCTTTCTTCTGTGTACCAGCACTTGACAGGTTTGCCAAATGTTTTGCTATTATAAAATATGGGCTGCCATTTTTCCTGCCACTATTGATTGCCTCAACTCATTTCAAGCCTCTGCCAACAATTTCTTTGCCATTCCTTCAGCGCTTGCCAATAGCCTCCTTGCACTTCTCAGGCCTCCATCTGCTGCCCAGTTCCAAAGCCAATGCCACATGTTTTGAGTTTTGTTATAGCCACACCACACTTCTAGGCAACAATTTCTCTATCTGTTATCTAATAATGCCTAACAAAAACCCTGCAATTTTGTGGCTTAAAACAATGATTTAATGTTGCTCAAGATGCTGTGGGTTGGATGTGCCCAATAACACACTTATACTAGTTTCACTCCCACGGCTGAATTTAGCTGTTGAATTGGCTAGGAGCTATGTTAAGCTGAGATGGCTGAGCCTCTCTCTACACGTGGTCTTTCATTCTCAAGAAGTTTAAACTAGGCTTCTTCACATGGTGATGGTAGCATTTCAAAAAGGCAAGCTCCTAAGTGCAAGTATTTATCAAGCCTCGACATTTGTCACATTTGCTCGTGCCCTGTTGGTCAAAGCAAGTCACATAGCTAAGTCAAGAATTGGCGTAGAAGGGGCTATAAAAGTGTGTGGGTATCAGGAAGCATAACTAATTGGGAACCATTATTTGACAATATACCACATGAACAATAAAGACATGAAAAAATGAAAGAACATGAATGAAGAAGAGAAGTTAGAGGGGAAAATGATGGCTATAGAATACAAGTAAAGGAGAATAGAAAAACAAAGAAACAAAACATATCATAGATTTTTAAAGTATAAATCAAGAAAAATTTTCTAAAATATAAAGAAAATAATCTACATATTGAAAAGTTACTAACCAAAAATTAGGAATTGTCAACACAAACATAATTTAGGTGAAAAATGAATGAAAGAAAAATATCTTTATTTAGATGGATGATAAATGTAAGGTAGGTAAGATAAAGAATATTATAGATAAGATGATGAGAAAAAGGCTATTTTAGGGATCTAAACCAAAAGATCATGCCATGTATAGGTGGGAAGACCATATATGGCTCAGTTACCCTCAGATAATTCCAGTTTATGCTTATTGTTTCATAAACATCAATCAGTATAAATAGTGGCCTCTTTCACTCTCAAAATGTGGCTTGGACAAAAATTAATGGTCACTATTGTTTTAAGGGAAATAAAATAAGGTTTTCAACAGATTTCTTAATGGTAACATTCAATACCAGGAAACAAAGAAGCGACACCTACAATATATTCCAGAAAAAGTCAGCCAAGATATTTAAATGCAACCAAACTTTTCTTCAAATTTAAAAACTAGAAATAAATTTGACCCAGGGTCAAATTTTATTAATATATAATATCTTAATATTTTAATTATAATTGAGATGATGTCTCTCTTATGATTCTGTCTAAAAAGAAGGGCAAAAGTATTACATAAAGGTATAAGCTAAAGGTAAGTAATTACTCTAATCTAAAATACTAACCCTTGTAAATGTCAGAAGAGCTATATAAAATACAAAGAAAACACATTTCACAAATAAATAGGAGAACAGCAAGTTAATATGAAAGTAAAAGGAAACATCTGTGTCATGTTAATAAATATAATTGTATATAAGCTTAATTCACTTATTTAAAGGAAACTAAACTAAACTCTAAAGTCATATGAGACACACTTAAAACAAGGTGACTCAAAAGAAGCAAAAAAAGAGGAAAAAATGATAAGTAGGGCAAAGCTATACCAGATCAATGCAAACACAAAGAAAGCAGGAGTCTTGGTCTTAATTTCAGCTAAGGTAGAATTCAGGTCAATCCACACTATCTGATCCAAGGGAAAACAGTTTAAAATGTTCCATGGTATAATTCAGAGTACAGATATAACAGTTGTGAACACCTATGCACTAAATAGCATAGCAGTAACTTTCATAGATCAGAAATTATGGGAGATACCAAAATACACTTTAAAATAATCAGAGACTTCTATTCACTGCTCTCAGGTGAATGGACAAAAACACATTTAAGGTTATGGTATTCCTTAACAACATAAGCAAGAAAATACATGCGGAACTCTTTACTTTAAAAATTCAGCACATACCCATGTGACATTTAAAACTGTCTTTCTAGACTATAAAGATGGTGTCTATATATCTGAAAATGAGAAATAATGTAGAAAATAATACATCTTTGTGATTCTAATGCAATAAAACTAGACATGATAACAAGATATAAAAAATACATATGGTTAAACAAAATCTTTCTCAAATGCTCTTGGATTAAAGATGAAAACAAAAACCCCTAGACTTCAGAATTTCCAGAAAACAATATAATAAACAATGGGACAGAGTTAAATCAGAGCCCAGAGGAAAATTCATAGCCTTGAATACTTATACAAATAAAAAATAATGAAAGTAAACTAAACTTCTGACTAGATATGTTAGCAAAAGAACAGAACTTTTGTATATTTAATAATTTATATTCTTGCAGATATAAATATTATTTTTAATGGAATATGCTTGGTTAGGAATTCTCAGAATCCAGAGTAGACTAATCTAAGTCAGAAATCAGTGGGCCTAGGGAATTTCAGGGAAAGGTCAAAATATTGCCTATCTGTTTCTCTTGTCTGTGGAGGAACTCACCAGAATTCATTTCAAACACTCTCCAATTCTCATTCTTAATTAAAATCCTGCTTTGGGATTAGACTTTAATAATTCAAAAACAAGTCCAGTTCTTAAACTTTATTACAGTACTTCATATACTGTATTTGTAGACAATCATGAAAATGATCAAATATCATAAGAGTTTTATGTCCATTTTGTACATTAGGTAGATTTTTAACATGAGAAAACATTTGGTTAAATTTTTGTGCATTTTTCTCAGAAAATAGTCATTCTACTTTGAGTATTTTGAAAGTCATGTAGATCTAACAAGAGCTACTGGTGAACTTAATATGTTTTAATTTAAATTATTCTTGAAAAGCAAATTGTCCCCCATACATGCCATGCTTATTCTTTGTGCTTGTTGTTCCTCTACCTGAATGCCCTTTCTCTTCCCAAGTCCTTCTTTCTCTTTGATTGTTCAAAGCATATCTGTTCTTAAAGACCTATTCAGATCTCTCTTTTTGCAGGAAGATTTTCTAGACTATTTGAAAATTCACAATTATGTTTGTTTCCTGCTCTGCTTTATTTCATAATTTACATGGTAAATTCTACCATTTTATCCTGTGCTTTCAGACAGGCATCATACATACGAGGAGTAGCCAGCAAGACAATGCCCCAGTGATTTTAGGATTTCAAAAGGTCTCCTTCTTTGCAAGTGGTTGCCTTTGGTGTGTGAAGTTCCACCAGGAGCAATTATTCTGTTGGTATAAACAGTGTTTTCTCTGGTTGGTTCTGTTGAACCTCATATATACTGCTATAAAGTGTAGCATATTAAACTTTCCACTGTATTAATTCATTTCCTCTCTCACAATGAGAAAGACTCAGAGTTTTGACCAGCATTGTTATTTGGTAGTCTGAAGATTATCATGCATAGTGAAGAGAGAGAAAATAATTTGAGGAAATTAGGAAATAGTACCAAAAGGAAATTTAAAGATATTAATAATGAGCTTCATCGGTTTCAAAATTTCGTAATCAAACCTATCTACTTTTATGTATAATTCTATAATTTTTTTTTCCTTTTCTCTCTATAAACTTGAACACTCCTTATGGAAAGAAATATATCCAAAGATTATACCTAGTACAGTATCTGATATAGTTTTAAGTATACAGAAATTTCTGAGAACATGATTGTTGAAGTAAAATGTTTTTGGTTATTTCTATTTTATTTATTATATGAAAGAAATTTAGTTTTCCAAAATGGAAATGTTACAAATAGTAGTTTATACTTAATTTAAACATTGATTAAATTTTAAAAATATATAGTCTGAGGAAAAAAATACAAAATGGAGAAAAAAAAAAACTGGATCTAGTATTTTGGCAAGAATGGGAGCAGTCACACAGTGGTGATGTCCATTCAGGTAATGTTCATTTAACAGTTCTATGGTGCTGATCAAGTCTCTTTTAGTCTTGCTTTCGTGCAGGAAAGTGTGATGGGGAAGGTTTGGTGTGCTGTACATTTCTGGTGTATTTGCATTTTAAGTGATGGGGCTGGACAGAGCACTGATAATGAATTATTAATGACAGTCTTCTGTGTGACAATTAAAGTACTGAGCCGTGGGTCCCAGTTTATATTTTCAAGACTATGTTGCTAAGATTTTTATTTTTATTTTTATTTTGAAAATTCAGTTCTTGGCAAGAAACAAAAGGAGAGGACAGGAAGAACCAAAGGGAATGGCCCAAACAATGTTCTCCCTTCTTCCTGGTATATTTATCCTTTTTCCCTACCACTTTGCCTTCCAGGGCTTTTCCCAGCAAAGAGATAACCATCCTCTTTTGCACTGCTGTGCTGCCAGTACCTACCTCTAACATAGTCCTTATCACATTGTATTGCACTTCCTTGCTTCTGAGAAAGTATCCTCCTCAAAGTAGATGCTGTATCATATTTACCACTAATCCTTAGTGTAAAACACACAGCCTGGAACACAGTAGGCACTTAATGAGTGTCTACAATAAATAAACTAAAAATGACACAGGGAGATTAAATAGATTAGCCATAGATATACAGGTTCTCCTGCTCTCAAATGTTGCTATGTACTATGTGAAAGAGTTTCAAAATTCTGGGGTTTTAGGGTCAGGGGATACAATTCTTAAAGACTGAAAAAGTGGCACACAGATCCTTATCACATAATGAATAGTGACTTTTACTCTAAGAGTTATGTATACTGCAACAAGAAATAGAAGGTTTAAGAAAATCAATGGGTGATCCATAAGAAGTTATTTTAAAGATCACTGGCACATTCCACAAGTAACCCGCATCTCTCATTTGAGGCCAGTTTCCCAAAGAGAGAACATTGTTTTGGTCCCACAAGTGCTGGGCTCTCCTTGCCTCAGAGAGGTCTAAGATTCATCATTGGGTTCAAGAACTCTTTTGCCATATTTTTTTAATTCTTTCCTCCATTTTGGGGGTGATAAATGACCTCGTAAGAGCTGCTCCCTCTCCATTTCTGCTTTTCTTTTCAGTGCTTTTTTCCCCCAGAGTTAGCTCAGTGCAGTGAGTAATAGTTGTCAAGATGAGTTAGAATTACTTTTTTAAATACTTAGTTTTTTTTTCTCTTAACCTTCCTTTTCACATCAGCTATTTCCATAGCTAATAAATTTTAACAGTGAAAATTGCTTTGATCAATTATGTATTTAGGTTTTTCATAAACATGCTGATTTTGTTACTTACGGAAACGATTAAGAACACATTTGTGTAGTATTTCTCCTGTATTGTCCCAAGTGATTTTTTTATGTTTGCAGAGATTGTCCTATTTACTGATTTTGTGAGGATCTTGCAGATATTTTTATTTTCATGAAATAAAGATGTGGGCATGGCTTAAAAAAATTTTTCAATACATTCATATGCATGCTGATAAATAATGGGCTAGAAACGCAGCAAATCTCTAATTCAAGATAAACAGCTGATTCTACACCTACCCCCGAAATCACAGGTGGCGCTCAGGGTTGCCTGTAGGTGGCAGCAAGAATGTTGCAAATTGTACCTACAAAATAATACCAACAGCTAATTAAACTGAAAGGACAAATTAAAAATAGCCTCATTGTCATGTTCAAAGTACTGTATATTTAGCTTTGGGCAACAGGTTTATTTTAAAGACAGAGAAAGAGCAGGCATGATGTGCATCTGGGAATGGAAATTAGATACCCTCACAACACAAAGGGCAAAAGACAATACCCTATTACTTTTATATGTCTGGATTTAGGAAGCAAACAATAAGATGTTCTATAAATGGTTCAGTAGGTACTGAGAGTGGCTCAAAGGCACGTGGCAAAAGCTTGACGTTTCAAACTGTGTCTTGCCTTAAGTTATTTCAGCTCCATTTTCCACAGCAATGAATTCAGAGTGCTGAGCACACACATGCCACAGATTTAGGCTACCCAGTGCATTTTAGAAAAATCAAGTGCAGCGTGAAGAAAAAATATACCTTATGATATTTTTGCCAACTTGTTCTTAGACATCAGTATTGTCCATCATTTTAGGCCAGAAGGAAAGAGTCCTCATCTGATACCGTGTGTCAGGAATGTCACAACCCCTGAGTGATGAGGCCTTAACATTGCCTCAGGCCTTTCTCTATGCTAACCAGGTTGAGCTATCTGGGAAGTTAGGTGTGGTTGGTAAGCAGGGAATGTTAACTCATAACTGCTAACTTCAGAGGTGGATCATGGTATAATTTTCTGGAGACTCATGGATAGGTTGTTGGGAAAATTGACTTGTGCAGTGGTAAGGCAGAAGGACGAAAAGGTGCTGAAAAAAAAAATCCAGAATGAATAAATATACTAAGCATTACCAGCCAAGAAATGCAGCTCAGTCACTGCAAGGAACAGTTAGTTATCCATTAAGCACCCATAGTATGTGTGTCTTGGTGTGGGTGATGTGGAGGATAAAACTTATGTAACAGAGGAGCACTCCTCTCCATTAAAAAGGAATTAACTTTGATGTCAAGGATAGTTCCTCTGCTGCTATAGAATGAGTTTGTGTCCCTCACCTAACATTCATATATTGAAACCTAATCTCCACTGTGATAGTGCTTGGAGGCGGGGACTTTGGGAGGTGATTAGGTCATGAAGGTAGTGTGCCCTCATGAGTAGGATTAGCGTCCTTCTAAAAGAGATTCCAGAGAGCTCCCTGGCTCCTTCCTTCTTGTGAGGGAAATGAAAGCCTCCTGTGAACCAGGAAGTGATCCCTCACTGGACAATCCGCCAGCACTTTGATCTTGACCTTGGACTTCCAGCCTCTAGAACTGTGAGAAATAAATTTCTGTTGCTTATTGGCCACCCAGTTTTTGGTACTCTGTTATTGAAGCCCAAATAGACTAAGACACCTGCAATTTGCTGAATTTCAAACACAGATTCTATGGTCATATTGCATACCTAATATTCTAATTGCTGGTGTTACCCTCTAAAACATAATCTGGAAGTCCCTATGTTGTCTCAGATGGGTTGAGGGCAGCTGCTTAGTCACAGTAGATCTCATTTGTGATGATTTTCTTACTTGAAATTTACTATCTTTAAGATATTTACTATCTTTAGGATATTTACTAACTTCAGGATATTTAGGAGTAAACAGGAACACTTGTGAATTCTGAAAATGAGTGAGGAAGAGATTGGTGGAGCAAATGCTGGCAGACATCATGTGTTTCATATCTCCTCCATTTTCCAAAAGGTCAAAATGGTTCAAGATGCAAAGGACATCTGTTCTCTTCATCTTTTTTTTTAATTTAATTTATTTTTTATACAGCAGGTTCTTATTAGTTATCTATTTTATACATATTACTATATATATGTCAACCCCAATCTCCCAATTCATCCCACCACCACCCCCCCATTCTCTTCATCTTATCTTGGTAGACCATTCTGTTTTTATGAATGGTCCTTTCTTTTTTGGTGGTATGTATTGAAAAGCAGGATCAAGGGGTTGCCAAATGATACGGAAAATTTCAAAGTTGATGGGGAGATTCAGTCAGATGGAGTGATTTATATTTTTATATGACCGGCACTGACCCAGCAGACGACAGAGAATGGCATTCTAAGTAGAGGAGGTGGCTATAATTCTCCTGTGTTACCTGAGAGTGTGCCACAGTGATGTACTGACAAATATGTTGGAAGTGCAACTGAGCGGTAGAAAGAGAATAACTCCCCACTTCATATTATGGCAGGTTGTTTTGTCTTGCCTTGTTTTTGCATGTGTTACGAATTATCCTGAATTTCATCACAGGGGACCTAGGGGATGTGGCCAAGGCCCTACACAAACTGCTGGCGCCAGGGTTTGATTTCTGAGAATGTAGCAGTAAAGGTGGGGTAGGAGGAACAGGCTGGGCCAAGTTCAAGCTGGAGTTTGTTAGGGAAAGTTGCTCCTCTGATGCTAAGTAGGCTGAAAGCCTGGAAGGCTAGGGGTGTATCAAGAGTGAGAAATGGAGCCAGGAGCTCTGAGTTGGCAGAGACTGAATAGGAGAGAGAGCCGGTGGGGAACAAGTGAAAAGCCTCTGAACAATCAGAGCAAATAATTTTGGGCAAATGCAATGTTGCTCTATCAGCTGGTGGGTCCTAGTGTAAGAATCTGACTGTCTGAAAAGGCCAGATCCCTCTCTCTAAGCAGCAAACATATTAAAGTCACATGTGGAACAGGGAATTTTATCCACCTTTGGGAACTGTGGAATTGCATTTCTACCCTGGCACACCCTCAGATTTTTGACACATAATGATTTGGTATAAATTGTCATCTCTCGGAGACAACCTGACAACAAATACTGCTAATCTTTTCATTCTGAACTGCTCCTGGATGGTAAAGGGTAATTGGATACATGCCTGTTGGAGACTTTACTAATACAGTATGAAGTGTATGGGAATTTGTTTTGAAGGGGAGAAACAATTAGAGATGGAGATTTACAGAAGACTGTAAGAGGCAGGGGGTCTCTTAGGTTTTATTTCCTAAAGCCAAAAAAAAATTTCTATAAAATCCCTACTTAACTCACATTCTTAAGCTAGAGATCAAGGCTTCTGAAGAATAGGCATACCTTAAAATCAATCCGCATGTCTTGCTGGGATCAAAGAAAAGATAATGCTCTAAGGGCCTGGCTACTGGTCTACCTAAGTAGACCCCAGCTGACCTGCAGGCATGAAGGTCGTCTAGAAAAAAATAATCTGGACTCTTTCTTCATCTTTATTTTTAAAAAAATTTTATTGAAGTGTAGTTGATTTACAGTGTTGTGTTAATTTCTGCTGTACAGCAAAATGACTCAGTATACATATATATATATATATATATATATATATTCTTGTTCATATTCTTTTCCATTATGGTTTATCACAGGATATTGAATATAGTTCCCTGTGCCATACACAGGGAACCTTGTTTATCCATCCTGTATATAATGGTTTACCTCTGCTAATCCCAAACTCCCAATCCTTCCCTCCTCCATCTCCCCTCCCCCTTGGCAACAAGAAGTCTGTTCTCTACTTCTGTGAGTCTGTTTCTTTTTTTATTATTTATTTTTTTGCCGTGTGTGGGCCTCTCACTGTTGTGGCCTCTCCCGTTGAGGAGCACAGGCTCCGGATGCGCAGGCTCAGCGGCCATGGCTCACGGGCCCAGCCGCTCCACGGCACGTGGGATCTTCCTGGACTGGGGCACGAACCCGTGTCCCCTGCATTGGCAGGCGGACCCTCAACTACTGCGCCACCAGGGAAGCCCTGTGAGTCTGTTTTAGTTTTGTAGATATGTTGATTTTTGTCATATTGTAGATTCCACATATAAGTGATATCATATGGTATTTGTCTTTTCCTGACTTACTTCACTTATTCGCTTAGTATGATTATTATCTGGGTCCATCCATGTTGTTACAAATGGTATTGTTTCATTCTTTTTAATGGTCGAGTAATATTCCATTATATATATCTCACATCTCCTTTATCCATTCATCTGTCAATGGACATCTAGGTTGTTTCCATGTTAGCTATTGCAAATAGTGCTGCTGTGAACATAGGGGTGCATGTGTCTTTTTGAATTATAGTTTTGTCTGGGTATATGCCCAGGAGTGGGATTGCTGGATCATATAGTAACTCTATTTTTATTTTTTTGAGGAACCTCCATACTGTTTTCTATAGTGGCTGCACCAATTTACATTCCCACCAGCAGTATAAGAGGGTTCCCTTTTCTCCACACTCTGTCCAGCATTCATTATTTGTAGACTTTTTAATGATGGCCATTCTGACAGGTATGAGGTAGTACCTCATTGTAGTTTTTTGCATTTCTCTAATAATTAATGATGATAGCATCTTTTCATGTACCTATTGGCCATCTGTATGTCTTCTTTGGAGAAACGTCTATTTAGGTCTTCTGCCCATTTTTCAAATCCGTCATTTGCAAATATTTTCTCTCAGTTGGTAGGTTGTCTTTTCATTTTGTTTATGGTTTCCTTTGCTGTGCAAAAACTTATAAGTTTGATTAGGTCCCATTTGCATATTTTTGCTTTTATTTCTATTGCCTTGGGAGACTGACCTAAGAAAACATTGGTACTGTCTCTTCTTTAGATAGATGCTTTTGTGGATCAGAGAACTGACTCTCTTTTATTGCGACCCTGGGACTTTCCAGAGATCTGGGTCTTATTCTCAGGAAAATGAATAGGAGTATCTATGTGTCCATATTATAATTGATATGTTGGGTTCACAGACATGGTTTTCAAGGAAGTCATCATTTGAGAAAATAAATTGTTCTTTTCTCAGTTAAGGCAAAATCCATTGTGAATCTCAGGAGGGGTTTGTGCAGGTGGTGTTGGAGCCCCTCCTTCTCTGCTCTTAGGTATGAGGTGACACAACTTAGTGTCCCAAAACGTACTTTAAGTTGAGACTTTCTTAACTGTTGCCCCTTTCCTTAATATTACATCTGCATGATCCCATGGATGTTCGACCACAGAATACATATGTTCTTTGAACTCAAGAAATCATGCCTTGTTTTGGTATCATTCCTAATAAAGACAACTTGAAAGTCTTCAAAGTTTCCAACTTTCTGGCATCACCTTTTTCTCTAAATGTTTATTTAAATATTGAATTTCCCATTCTGCATGACCAGAAAATTATTCTGTCATTATAATTATCATATGTCCCTCCCTCAGGATTTCTGTACATCCTTGATGAGGCGATAACAAATCCAGAGTGCTTCCTGCCACTTTTTGCTCCTACTCTATGCTCCCCCTTCTCTCCTATCACCTCTGGTGGTTTCTGAACTTTCTGTCGTCCACTTTGTCACCTAATACTTGGACAGAGGTCTGACAATTTACTTCCAAGACATCACTGATAAAGGTTGTATGTTTAATTTCTAAGATGTGAAGATAAAATAAAGGAATCTGAAGGCAGAAAAGAAATCTTTAAAAATAGGTACTAGGTATGACAGCTCCTAAATTTCATCATCTCCCACCCCCACAGGATCTCTCCTGAAACTTCTATGACATGTGACAATAAGGACGTTCTTGAATATGGCCCTCCCTCAGATCACAGCTTCCTTCTTGGTCTCTCTTGCCAAATTCCAGGGTTCTCTGTCCTGGACTACCCCCCAGATCCGTATCCCACCTTGAAGCTAGTTTATTGTTTAGAACATTTTTCCCCCTCTTTGTCTCAGCCTTAGGTAGTGTTGGGGCCAGTCCTTTGCATATCCAAAAGGCGCATTCTCCTTCCTAAACAGAAGGAGCATGAAGCTAAAGAACAATTTGGCTTTCCCTTCTACTTCACGATAACATCAGTCATATGAACTACAGCTGGCCTTGAAAACAGCAACTTCTGCATCGCCTCTGATTAATAATAATAGAAATCATGTGAATAAATGATCCAATTTCAACTGTAACCTCAGTGATACTGACCTTCATTTTACTTCCCATCTGTCAGCATTCTTTCCCATTCCCTGTAACAACTTTAAACATTCATTGTTTTACTTGAGACCCTCCCACCCAAACCACAATCCCAGAATTTGCAACACAAAATTTCTTTTTAGTTTTGGAGGGAAATGGGCAGATTTTGCATGATCACTCTCCACTTTCAGCTTTTCTGCTTCATACTTTACCCACGCTCTCCCCACAGCTACTTCTTGCCTTGCAAATCTCAGAGGGTGAGCTACTCAAGGGTGAATCTCCATGTGTGCTCTGGATTTCATTTTTTCCTGTGATGATCCTAGGCTTGCACCTTCTCTTTACTCTCTTTCTCTTGGTTTTCATCCTGTCCTCTGTACTGACTACTTTCCCAGACGATCAACCATGCTCTAGTTTTTTATCCTAATATTGACCAATACTTAGACTACGAGGTTGAATCCACTTGGTCTCTATGTATTATTCTTTGTGTTTTTATATTTTATACTTTTATTTTCCACCTAAATTCTATTCACTCCTATTTTATTTAACATTTTTTTCATCTATCTTTGTAAGCGATATTAACTTATAGTTTTAACTTTTGGTGCTGCCCTTATCTTGTTTTTATAACATAGTTTTGCTAATCTTTTAAACTATTTTGGGAAGCTTTCCATCAATATAATACTCATTAATTAACTGGATGATTGGGATGAGGATCTGGAAAAAGTTGTAATACATATGAATAAACTATTTCCTGAAAATTTGGTAGAACACAGCAGTAAAAATATGCTTAGTGACATTTTAGAGACGTATTACTGACACCTTTCCAATATTCTAAATAGATATTTGTCTATTCAATTTTATCATTCTTGAATGAATTTATATACTTTGTTTTTCTCATTACTTTTCATGTTGAATTTTAATTTTTATAGCAATATCTAATTTTATAGCAATTTCTTTAATTTTTATAGCAACATTTTTTCTTACTGTTAGTCTTTTCCTGATATAAATATATATATATATAAAATATATATATATAATGTATATATTTTTCCATTTGTTCAGTTCCACCTGCTCACTGCTAAATCATTTTAGGTATCAGTGTTGTCATTAGAATATATTACTTTGATAGTTGATTGGAGGGCCTCTGTTTAATAGGGGATTTAATCTATTTAAATTTATGGTGAATGCAGTTTACTTTTACTATCTTGATTTTTATTTGAGTTTACTTTGATTTGTTGTTAATTTCTTTCCTCTTTTTTGTCTTTTTTTTAGTTGAACAGGGTTTTAATTTTTTAAATTTTCTTGCACTGACAGCATAACAGTCGTACATGCTCATTATCCCTCTAATGATTATCATAAAAATTTTAACATACATTTTCAATCTTATATTTTTTATTAATATCTAATGTTAATTTTTTAGTTATATCTTCCCCTAGATAAGAGAAGAGGCTTAAAATTCTTACACTTATTTGTCTTTTTCTTCCTTGCTCACTTCCTATGTTAAGATCATTTGGTATTTTGTTTCAAGGTTTATTGCTTTATGTTATATATCACCAAACGTTACTGTGTTACTAGCGTCTTTACTCTTACATCCCATATTTTCTAATTCTTGGATATTTAAAAAAAATTGATGGCATATATAACCAAGAGTGTGTGTAGGTTAAAACTTTTTATGACCATGCCCACATTAAAAATTCTGAGTTTGGTTCTTTCCCAAGTATTGATACTATTTGGGTAGATACAAAATTTTAGGTTTGAGATAATTTTCTGTCACATCTTTACAGAGATGATTCAACTATCTTCCAGTATCTATATTGCTAATAATGATTTGTTTTATCTTTTTAATTTGAATGTGCATTTTTTTCCCCCTCTGACCACATTTTGGGCGTTACCATTTATTGAAGTTCTAAAATTTCACTTTAGTATGTTGAAGTGTCATTTTTTTCTTTTCTTTTCTTTTCTATTTATCTTCCTTGAAACTCAATTTTTTTGTGTTTATTTGTTTTCAATTTAAAAGCTAATGTCTCCCCTACAATGTAGAAAAGTTGATTTTCCTTTTTTTGTATTATATATCACCTCAATTATATTTGTTCTTTTCTAGAAATCATATTAACTATATAATAGAACCCTGGACCTATCCTCTATGTCACTTAACTTTCTGTCATATATTCAATAGTTGGTTTATAATACACTGCCCTCCAGAAGGACTTTTTGGCTCATTCTTCCAACTCTGTAATTTATTCTTTACTTGTGTTGAGGAAAATATGATTTAAAAAAAACTTTCCTACCACCCAAGAAAACCTCTCCATAAGAGTAGAAGAGAAAGAAAAACATTTTTTATTTAAATACGCATTAAACCAGAATGTGATGTGCATCACAGGTAATCTTCTAAGAATTTGCAAACACAAAAAGAAGTCTCACTCTTTCATGTTGCTTAGCACACACAGCCCATTACACACATGTTTTCAAGATAAATAATAACTAATCCTCAAGTAAGAGGACTTACAGCACCACTTGTCACACATAAGTCATCCTAAATTCACTCAGTAGTTGGGATGACCACCTATGTTAGCTAATTGGCTTTATCCAAAGGAAAAAAGAAACTTCTTATATTTTTATGACAGAAGGTAGTTTTACAACTTGGTGGGGAATCTAGGTTAGGTGTCTATCCTCCCACAGAAACTGGGAGATAGGGGTGTGCTCTCTCTTTGGATAATTACATTTTAAAGATATGGCTCCCAGGTCCTTGATAAAGATATTCCTGGGTTGTAAAGTGGGCAAGAGGCTTATTTAACTTTTGAAAAGATTTTCATACATTTCAAAGAGATTGAAACAAGAACTTGGAATTACAAGTTTTCCAAAGTAAATGCTCTAAGAAAAGGGAGGAGGGAAGTCTATGCCTTTATTTTCAGCAGAGAGAATTTAGCCTCTTATTTTAAATTTGTCTTTGCCCTTACAGTTGTGACTTTACTTTTATTTTTCCGGATCTCTAATTGGTTCTTTTTTTTTTAGCAGCCTGTTCCCATTTTATGAATGTGATAATTGTTTTAAGCTCTCTGGAAATATCAAATTTGCTTAATTTGTGCTTACACTTTTCAATCTGTTTTTCAGTTCATTGGGTTTAGTTTGGTGCCTGTCTTTGATGTTATTTTTTTTAACATCTTTATTGGAGTATAACTGCTTTACAATGGTGTGTTAGTTTCTGCTTTATAACAAAGTGAATCAGTTATACATATACATGTGTTCCCATATCTCTTCCCTCTTGCGTCTCCCTCCCTCCCACCCTCCCTATCCCACCCCTCTAGGTGGTCACAAACCACCTAGCTGATCTCCCTGTGCTATGCGGCTGCTTCCCACTAGCTATTTTACGTTTGGTAGTGTATATATGTCCCTGCCACTCTCTCACTTTGTCACAGCTTACCCTTCCCCCTCCCCATATCCTCAAGTCCCTGCTCTAGTAGGTCTGTGTCTTTATTCCCGTCTTACCCCTAGGTACTTCATGACCTTTTTTTTTAGGTTCCATATATATGTGTTAGCATATGGTATTTGTTTTTTTTTTCTTTCTGACTTACTTCACTCTGTATGACAGACTCTAGTTCCATCCACCTCACTACAAATAACTCAACTTCGTTTCTTTTTATGGCTGAGTAATATTCCATTGTATATATGTGCCACACACAGATTGCCAACAAACACATTAAAGAATGCTCAACATCATTAATCATTAGAGAAATGCAAGAGTGAAGTAAGTCAGAAAGAGAGAGACAAATACCGTATGCTAACACATATATATGGAATTTAAAAAAAAAAAAATGTCATGAAAAACCTAGGGGTGAAACAGGAATAAAGACACAGACTTACTAGAGAATGGACTTGAGGCTATGGGGAGGGGGAAGGGTAAACGGTGACAAAGCGATAAAGAGGCATGGACATATATACACTACCAAACGTAAGGTAGATAGCTAGTGGGAAGCAGCCGCATAGCACAGGGAGATCAGCTCGGTGCTTTGTGACCGCCTGGAGGGGTGGGATAGGGAGGGTGGGAGGGAGGGAGACGCAAGCGGGAAGAGATATGGGAATATATGTATATATGTAACTGATTCATTTTGTTGTGAAGCTGAAACTAACATACCATTGTAAAGCAATTATACTCCAATAAAGATGTTAAAAAAAAAAAAAAAAAAAAAACTACGATGAGATGTCATCTCACACTGGTCAGAATGGCCATCGTCAAAAAATCTAGAAACAATAAATGCTGGAGAGGGTGTGGAGAAAAGGGAACACTCTTGCACTGTTGGTAGGAATGTAAATTGATACAGCCACTATGGAGAACAGTATGGAGGTTCCTTAAAAAACTACAAATAGAACTACCATATGACCCAACAATCCCACTACTGGGCATATACCCTGAGAAAACCATAATTCAAAAAGAGTCATGTACCAAAATGTTCATTGCAGCTCTATGTACAATAACCAGGACATGGAAGCAACCTAAGTGTCCATCAACAGATGAATGGATAAAGAAGATTTGATGGTTTTTTAACCGTATTTTGTTAGAGGCTTGGGTTGCCTCCTACTGGAGGGAAGCTCTGTCTATAGGAGTTTGCTTTCGTTATGTGTAGTAGAGGAAGGATGTACTGATGTATGGAATTTGCTGATAATTTGTAATCTGGGCTTTAGGGTCGCTGCCCCTCTTGGATTAGGAAGCCATCTAGGGCCCCCTACCAGCCCAGTTTCTCCTTTCCACTGCTTTATCTGCTTGCAAGGCAAGCAAGGAACACTGTGAAACATAAGCTGGAAAGATGGAAAGGATACACAGACCTAGTTATTTCAATACAGTTCTAATGACAATTGTCCCGACATTTATTGCCAGGTTACTTCCAGCTCCTTATGCCATGTGACCCTAATCTGAGTTCCCTATGCCTGACACATTTAGTTATCCACCCATCAGATTGTACCCCTTATTTCTTACTACCAAGACCTTCATTTTGGGGTTAGCTACGATGTGTCCAGTCCCAGAGTTTGAATGATAATTAGTTTATCTAATCATAGCAGGCTCTGTTGTGCTTAGTCAAGAGGAGAACATGTAGCCCAAATCTGGCTGCAAAGGATGCAAGAACTAAGGGGTTCTCATGTGTGCTCTGGTCTCTGGGAAAGATTTTTCTCCTTCCATTTTAAAAGAAAGTGATATACAAGAAGAAAGTCTTTCTTCCCTTACTCTACTTTTTCCTGCTTGGGAGATTTCAAGTCAGGAAATAGTGTTTGGAGTTACAAAAAACTTTATCTAACCTTGACAACAGAAAATATTAGCAAACAAAGAATACAAGAAGAGCCTGAGGGTCATTGATGCCGTAGTGGATCCATGGAACCAACCTGGATTGGAGCATATCCTGAATGTTTTGTAGGTGAATTGATTATATGGCTCTTAATTTCCTCTTCCCTTATTTGTATCTCAAAGCACAGTCCACTTACTGCATCTACTTCAGCAACTCTTATTTTTCTGCATATTTTGTAATTTTCTATTTTGTTTCTCTGTAGTTGTGATATTATCTGCTTTTATATCTTCTAAGAATTCTTCATTCTTGATCTCATTGAGGCACTCTTCATATTTTCAGCCTTTTAATAGATTTATTCTAAATAACAATTATAAAAAAGTTTGTACATACAATTTTTCTGACATGTAAGGGTTTTTTTTTTTTTTTTTTTTTTTGAGCAGAATGAGACTGTGGAGAAATATGCCGACTCTGCTGTCTTCCTACGCTTGTCTGCTTCCAGCTTATGCTTATCCAAAACCTTCCTGTCTTTTAAGATTCAGCTGTGTTGTCATCTCCCCTAGTAATCTTTCTGTGATCTCCCCAAATTTCCATTGTATCCTATGTATGCCTCTAATGTACTTAGTACACAGTGTTTAAATTGTCTTACCTAAGCCTGTCCTTCTCTTGGATTGGGAAGTTCTCCTGTTACACTCTAGGTGTTATTCATATTTTAATTTTGCAGAATGACTTATTCATGGTCATTCCTCAAACTGCTTTGTTAAATTGAACATATTCTGGTTCTTGAAGGGCTTATTTTCTAGAAGGGACTTAAAATCTACAGTGATACTTCTTATCAAATTCTGAATTTTTCTTCTTGATTTATCCTGCTTGAACCTAAGAGATTTGTACTCAGATCTTCAAGATAAACCTTTCATGGAGAATTTCACAAACATAACTATAAAGTGACCTTCTTTCTCTTCCCCTGTTTATCTTAGTCTCTTTTTGTGTTCCTCTGTTTATAAATTAAATTGTCTTGAAGTTCTCATTGATGTCATATTAAATAATTCGCAAGTAAAATTTCCAGGCAACTGTATTCAATTTGGTTGTTTTTACCTTAAGTTTCAAGTTCACAAAACCTTCATTAAAACATATTATGTGATGAGCTTTTTGCCAAACTTGTTTATAGATGTCAGTTTATCCTTGGAAGGGAACACATCTATATTGCTATCTATATCTAAATCTATATCTACATCTATATCTATACCTATGCCTATTCTGTGTCTATATTGACATCTGTATCTATAGAGTTAAATAAATATATACAATGATATATGTATTTCTGAATTTCAATGTAAGTATGTTAAAATGTGACATATGATTTTTTTCTAAAATAAAAAAAAATCTGTATATCCCATAAACAGTTAAATCTGTTAAGGGATATAAATTAGTTAAATTAGCACTATCTATGGTCTTAGTTGGGCTACTATAGCAAAAATATAGTCTGGGTGGCTTATAAACAACCAAAACTTTATTTCTCATAGTTCTGGAGGCTGTAAGTCTGAGATAAGTGTGCCACATGGTCAAGTTCTGGTGAGAGTACTTTTCCAGGTCTTAGACTTTGGACTTCTTGTATTTTCACATGGCAGACAGCAGAGAGGGGAAAACTGTTCTCTTGTGACTCTTGTAAAGCCGCTAATCCATTCATGAGGGCTCATTTAAATCTAATCACCTCCCAAAGACCCCACCACCTAATCCCGTCACATTTTATATGGGGCAGGGGAAGGGGTGTTAGGGTTTCAGCAGACATTTCGTTCATAACATATAGTAACAGTCCGTCCTTGAAATTTGAGGCGCTTAATACATAGAAACGTACTTCTTGCTCATTTAAAGTCCAATTAGTGACTGTTTGGCAATGTGAAACTGATATCCATGCAGTCCTTCAGGAATCCAGGCTAAAGAAAGGTCTATTATATTTTATATGTGGTTTATAAGTCACCTGAGCCAAAAAAATCTAGGAAGCAGATAAGACAGAGAGAGAGACTGGAATTGCGCATGTGCATGTGAAGGTGTTTGATTGCTGGGATCTGAATGTAGCATGCCTCATTTTCCTCAGTTGGATGGAAAATGGAAGATGGCAACTGGGTCGCCGGGGAGGCTGGGAAATGAGGCTAGTTGTGTGCAAGAAGGAAAACCTTTAGGTTTTGGTGAATGTACTGCAATCTCTGCCACAGACCTCTGCCACGTAAGTGGTCAGCACATCTGGCTGAGGATGAAGATTGTATGAGTGGTTCAGACAGAGCTGCTGCTTTTCTCTACTAATTTTAAGTCTCACCTCCATTTGTTTTAATAAAACTTTCCTAATCAGGCCAGCTTGGGGAAACTGACCAGGTGAATACATACAAAGTCAGAAGGAAAAATGGATCCTTACTCAGCAGGTGGCTCTCTTCAAATTCTCTGAGCTCCAATGATCAGTATATGAGAATGTATTTTCTCTTATTAGCCTCTGTAATGAGCCACCAGTCAACAAGGATGTAGTGCATTAGTTGATTTTGTTTATTCTTTAATTAAATGAGGAAAGAGAAGGAAGCTATTTTGTTGATGTTGTAACCATTAGCCAACTGCAAAGATTTTTCAGGATAAATTGGAGGACTGGGAGGAGGTAGTGTTGGATGGCTCTATGGATTTTCTACACTTTCTTTTTTTCCCCTAATTTTTAATAAAAAAATCATTGTGAGGGGCTTCCCTGGTGGCGCAGTGGTTGAGAGTCCGCCTGCCGATGCAGGGGATGCAGGTTCGTGCCCCGGTCCGGGAGGATCCCACATGCCGCGGAGCGGCTGGGCCCGTGAGCCATGGCCGCTGAGCCTGCGCGTCCTGAGCCTGTGCTCCGCAACGGGAGAGGCCACAGCAGTGAGAGGCCCGTGTACCGCCAAAAAAAAAAAAAAAAAAAAATCATTGTAAGGTATTGTTAAGAAAAGCACCTAAGAAATGAACATAGCATTTGAAGAATTAGGAGGGAGGAGTTTAAATGTATACACTTTTTCTTCCTAGCAGAGAAGACAGGATTTCATTTCTCCTGTTCTCCAGTTCTGTATCATGATGGTGTGGATAACAGGCTTGGTGTTTAAGACATAATTAGATTTGAAGCCTTAATTTGTTCCTTACAACTCCTGTGCATTTGAGAAGTGACCTACATTTCCTGACCCTCGATTATAACATCTTTAAAATTGGTAAAACTATATTTACATAGAGTATATTTATGTGACAAAATGATTTGAAGGATTACACAGAATGAGTTGGAGCACCTACCGTGGTGCCTGCCTCCCAGTAAGCACTCTGGAAATGAGACATGTTTTTGGTTGCAGAAATCAGGAACAGGGTAGCTTTCTGGAAAATTATCTACGTGAGACAACAGATCCAGAGTGTGAAACCCCTCAGATGATTTCTTCAACATTTATTGAAACACTGCTATGTCCAGCAGGAGCTCCATCCGCAGTGATCCTGAAGTGCATTGAATGTACTTCTGTGAAGGCATTACCGTATTTACGTGCTAGTCTTTGAACATTGCGTCTCTTTAAAATATTGTGAACTTGTAGATGAACAGACTACATTTCCTCTTCTTTGCTTTTCCTGCTTATTCCAGCAAGGACTAAAAGCGAGTCTTAAGTTTTGATGCCAGGCACTGTGCCAGGCACCATAGGGATCAAGAATGGAAAGATGGGTCTCTGCTTTTACGGAGTTTATACTTGACAATACCTTTGGCTTAACTCTGCTTTCTTAGGTATATTTAAATCTGGCACAGGAAAGCTAGGATTGTTCAAGCATATCTGGTGAAAGGAACCATGTTTATGTTCAACCCATGAGGATGAAGAGGATGGAAACAAAAAGAAGATGAAGGTCCACTTCTTCACTGCACTCACTGCACTCACCAAGCCCAAGGTGTGGCAAAAGAGAAGAGTGGGAGGGAGCCGCCCTGTTAAATTGCCCCCAGTGCAGAATAGCTGTGCTGATGGCCCCATTGCCTCCTGTCACAGCTTCCAAAGTTCCAGGCAGAGACACATGGCTGGGTCCACTGTGAACACTACAGCAGTTATTTTTATATTACCAGTTTGAAAAAATCTTTTTTGGTGAATGCACCAAGGAATTTCCTCCATAAAAATGGTGGCCCTTCAGGAAAACTTGTGAACTGGAACTCAGTATATAAATATTTCTACTAAAAACCCACATCGTATTTACCTTGAATGCGGGCATTTTTAATGTGCCTGGAAAAGCCATTCATGCCTGTGCGTTGTGCGTGATCTGTCAAAATACCTTGACAAGTGTCAGAGTGCATCCCCACGTGTACCTGTAAAAGAACAGAAAAAGGAAACAGGTTGGCAAGTAGTTAAGAAACAGGAACTCGGAGGTGAATTGAGACTGTGCTCAGGCCCAAGTAGTAGCAGTGGAATATTTATATTTTTGAAGTTAATTTTTTAAAAATGTGCTTGTCTGTACATTAGGTTTTAGTTTCTGTCCTTTTTTCTGCACCACATGCACCAGATTTGGTAATTAACTTTTTAAGCAGAGTTCAGCAATTTATTGGGCTTAGTTTGCAGTCCCAAAACTGATCACATACCTACCCTAACAAGACAGTCTTAATGAGTCTGAAACCAGGAGCTGAAGCCCTAGATGAACTAATTCTGCAACCCGAGGCCCTGAGCCAGTTGCTGGAAATTATCCCAAATGGACCCGGAGTTTTGCCGCATAATCCCCCATGAATGCCCCTCCCAAAGGTTGGATGGTATGGCATCACTGAAATGCCCTCAGAAGAATTTTTTTCCCCTCTATTTTAATTGCATTTTAGGAGAAAGAAAAAAAGTAGAGCTCTGCAATATTTATTGCTCTGTTCAACTGGAGAAAGAACCCTAGTAGTATTGTAGCAATTACAAAGGTCAAAAGATTTTCTTTCCTCAGGCCATTTGATGGTACAGAGAAGCAGCACTTCTGAACACATAATGAACACCACAATCTCCATTTGGATTGGGAAGAAACCCCCAGCTCCCAGGAAAGGGGTTCTAATGAGATCCTGTATTAGTATAATACTGCTTTCAAAGCAATCCCCAGCATGCTGATTGTTCCCTGGGCAGGGCCGAAGTCACGAGCCCTATTTTGTAACAAGATGAAGGCGTATTCGACAGAATAGATTGGTTTTCAGAAGGAAAGAAGTCACTGGGATGTGCACGGCTGAGCCCAAAGAGCCAGTGCCCATGCCTGGGGCTTTTAACAGCTTTGTAAAGGATGAAAAAAATATATATCAGAATGATAAAAGCAAGATACCTTGGCAAGTTTCAGGATACAGGACACAAAGATAATCAGTTTTCCCTGTGGCCCAAAATTTTATGGACTAAATCACTACATCTGGGACAACAGACAGAGGTTGTTCTAGATCCAGGACCACCTTTGGGGACAGGGAGCTTTGTCTAACCTGACAGCCTCACCAGGACCGACCCATCAGGGATGTGCAATGCCTTCTCACTCCACCTCCATAGGCTTGGAAGTTCATGTCAGAGGGAGGAATTCTGCTTTCTTAGATGGAGAAATGATGTGCAAAGGAAGGGTCTTGGGAAGTCAGCCTAGAATTGTTCTTTACTAAAGAAAGCAGGCTAATTGACTTTCTGCAAGGCATTTACTGAGTCTAGGTGTGCTCGGCTTCGGTGCAAAGCATGATCACAGACTGAAAAAAGATGTTTCATTCCTGCCCTAAAGGGCATATAATACAAGATCAGGTGAATTGGTTCTGATAGAAGCATTTGCTGATGTTACAGATGATGCACCAAGTGTGTGTGATGGAAATACCTGCTCTCGGGGTCAGCTCAGACATTGCCCAGTGGGTTGGCCAGATGGAAGAGATTGGCTTCCAACAAAGGTGTGAAGGGTTGGTAGAGTTTAGGGGAGATGACATTATAGGAGGGGTAACGGAATGAGCAAGATATAGAAGTGAAATGATCGTAGCCTACTTGTAGGATGGCTAAAGCACTATTAGGTGAATTCAAATACTTCTTTTCCTTAGCCTTCCTTTCAAGCTAAATATTCCCAATTTGAAGCCATCCTAACACCCTGGTCTGCTGCTCTCCCCATAAAGGATCCTTCCTCTCTCTGTGCCATCACAGTGCTCTGTAGACTATTCCATTCCAATGCGTAACATTAGAAATATTTATCTCTTTCTTCCTTATTCAACTGAGAGTTTTTCAAGAGAAGAAGTAAGGCTCTATATTTCCATGATCTTATATAGTAATCAGTACTTAATGTGTGAAGGAAGTTTTTGGTGAATGACTGGGTTTCTTTCAACTACAGTTTGTTCATATGTCTCCAGACTCTGACATCTTTCGTCCCCCATATCTGCCTGCCTCTTTCCCTCTCGGCTCAATGCTTTTTAATTGACCAACAGTCCTCTAAAAACATAATACCTGAACTGCAAAACTCCCAATACAGTGTTAACCTTCAGACTCTCTATGACTCGGTAAACTTTATCTAGGAATTCATGCAAATTCAGTGTTAGAATATATTTGCTACGTGAGATCACAGGCTCATGTAGAGCCTGTTTTAAAAATAAAACTCTGAGACATCTATGGTCTCTCTCAGTTCTCTACTGATGAAAATGGATTTCTGATCCTAAATACGTTTATGCATTTATTAAGTGTCAGATTTTATTTTATTGGCTGAAAACATTACAGATTTTCAAGATAATTTTAAACTCTGATTTTGCCGTTGACAATACCAAGTGCTTTCTTCAAACTTTACCAAGGATTCCATTTGATAAGCCTATATCCTACAATTTTTTGTCTGTTGGTGGTCTGAGAGTATTGAACCATATAGATCCAAGGAAGCAACCTTAAGTGGGACCACTGGAAGTGTTATCCAGGCTGATAAGAAGCTGTCAGTAAGTGAGCACACCTTGGGCTTCTTGTTTAAATATATACGTGCTCTGGCTAACATTTTGTAATACTATCAAAGAAAATGTAATGAAAACAAACAAACAAACATTTTTTATAACACCAAGATATACCTACTTCAACGGCGTTCATCTGGGTAATAAGAAAACAGATTTAGTGTGACCTGATGTTTTTTCCTCATATTTTTCACCAATGGCCACTGCCATCTTACTCCTCCTATCTTTAAAGCAATTAGCAAGAACTGACCATCAGATATTTCCACAGTACATCTTCTACCCATTTCTGAAAATTCAGACAGTATCTTTCTTATGTTTTCTGGTATATTTCCCATGCTCCAGAGATTGTCAGTTAAAAAAAAACTAGCAATAATCAAAGTATTATGATTTTTTATTAGTAAGATAATCATCCTGAGCATGATAAAAATATTAATATAACAGACAGATAACTTTTGTGAGTCAAGAATTCTAAAGGTTTTATTTAGCATTGTGGCCTTTGTTAAAACAGCTAAATTTTTCAAGTCATAGGTTTTATGGGTTTGTTTTTTTTTCCCAAAATGAGAGAATCAGCAATGAATGCAATAGTTCTTAAAATTTCATTTAGTCCTAAAATTTTGTAATTTAAGTTTAGCTACTGTAGACAGCCAGGAAATCCTTTATAACTTACCTGTCATCTATAGTGGCAGGGATCTGCCACCGATATGGAACTGAATCCACATGAAGATCTATTACTTTGAAGAGTTTTAGTTAGAACTTCTGCTTCCTTTATATAAAGAGAAGAACAAGTCTGAGAAAAAGGAAATGCTGCTTCTCAGCCTGTGCATGCCTGCCAATCAGAAAGACCATTTGGGGATTTGATGCAAAGTTATTTCTGGTTGATGACTCCACATGCCTGAATTCTCACTGATATTTTTAAATCCTGCAATAAAGTCTCAGTAGACGAAGCCACAAGATGAATTACACATGCTTATAGATCTGTCTCTGACAAACTTCAGGGTTTTCATTCATCTTCATAATTTCAGCACTTGGTGTCCCAGAAAATCTTTGGGGAATAGAATTGAGAAACAAACCAGTGATCTCACCCAACGGTAAAGACCAGGGGTTAAATATATTGTTTTTCTAATTGGAGGCAGGAAAAAAAAAAAAAGTTTCTAAATCCTCTGCAACAGTTATTTTCCCTCCAATTCCCTTAGGCTTTGGTTGATGAACTATTTTCTAAAAAATTTCCTGTGTAAATGCCTTTTCATTTACTGAAAAGGACTAATTGTTTTTCCCAGAGTTATATAAAAATACAGTGGGCTCAACTCACTACCCTGTATCAAGGCTCAGAAAAATATTGTTCTCAAGGAACTCTATTCTGAGGAAATTTGCTTTTATAAGGTGGTTTCATAGCAGAGTCATCATTAGGAACCATTTACATATGTTAGCCAAATCAAGTTGATTATGCATATCCTATAAATTATCAGGAGGAGCAGATGAAAAGCCACAGCCACACCTTTAACCATGCCGAGACCAGTGTTTCATTCTTGTTCTTGGAGTCTCTTGACACTTAGGCAAGACCTGGATTTATTACTAAGCCTAAGTATATCCCTTTCTGCCTCAGGCCACATTCATCTAGAGGAAAGCAACTGTGTAGCTGGAAGCAGTGTTCTTCCTCTCTCACTGTCCTACCTCCCCAAGTGGTGCTGCTTATGAGATTGTTCAGACACCAGGATGCTAGCAAAGCTCTGATTTCCAATAGGTAAGAACCATATGTGTTAAAGGGATATATACATATACCTGTGGCTCATTTATATTGTAACTGAAAGTTTCTACCCCTGAATTTGCCTCACCTGTTTCTCTCCTCCTCCCACCCTCCTCCCCTCTGGCAGCTACCTCTTTGTTTTCTCTATGTATGATTCATTTGGGGAATATAGTCAATAACTAGTATCTTTGTATGGTAACAGATGCCAACTAGACTTATCATGGTGATCATCTTGAGATGTATAGAAATATCTAATCGTTATGCTGTGCGCCAGGAACACACCGTAACACTATATAGTCTTACAGGTCAATTATACTTCAAAAACAAACAAACTCATTGAAAAAAGAGATAAGATTTGTGGCCACCAGAGGAGGGGGTGGAGGGTGGGTGTAGAAGGAATTAGATGGAAGTTGTCAAAAGGTACTCACTTCCAGTTATAAGATAAATACATACTAGGGATGCAATGTACAACATGATAAAGATAATTAACATGACTGTACATTACCTATGAAAGGTGTTAAGAGAGTAAATCCTAAGAGTCCTCATCACGAGAAAAACATTTTTTTTCTATTTCTTTAATGTTGTATCTGTATGAGATGATAGATGTTCACTCAACTTATTGTGGTAATCATTTCATGATGTATGTAAGTCAGATCACTGTAAGTGATGTATGTCAATTATATCTCAATAAAACTGGGGGGTGGGGAAGATATATACATATATACAGGATCTGCATCCTCTTTAAGTGGTTTTGCTCAAAGCTCAAAACTTGGATAAATTGCTCATTGGTAGTTTTCTATTATTCTTCACTCATGAGGTGTTGGGATCCTTGCTTTCCAGGACATGGTCAGTAGTAAGATGGGCAAAGAATTTGACCAGGCCTTGAGATCAAGCCAGTCCTCCAGACACATCTTAGAAAGTCCTGTGTTGTATGAGGCACATATTGTACTAATAATTGAGTAACCCTAATAATAAAGTAGCATGTTGACTTCATGCTATTTGCATTTTTACCTTCCTTTGGAAACTAACAGAGAAGTGGTAAAATGCCTTGCAATGGTATAAACAATATCAACAAACAAAAAAACTGACTTTGATAAATTAAAACAACAAAAGGGAAAAACCTATGGCAGCACTGTAAATTAGAAGGGATTGATCTCCTTGTAATGGAAAAAAATTCACTATATGTAGCACAGTTTGAGCAGATTGAAGGAAGCTAAGAGTCTTCACAATTCTTCATTGTGAGAAAATGCAGCATTATCAGGCAGTCTCTTAGGTCACTATGATTTTTATGCCTTTTGATCTTCATCATGTTGCATATTTATATTTTCTTTTTCTTGGCTCTCATTAGTAGACTTGATATATTTGCATCCATATTATTTGTTTTAATTATAAAAGTTTTCAGATGCATTTAAAACTTTTTTATTTTCTAATTTAATACCTTATAATTTATTAGGTTTATTTTGCTGCAACTTTTCTGGTTTCTGGAGTTGAATATTTATTTCATTTAGTTTCATTATTTCTTATGTAATGAAAAATATAATTAAGTAAATTAATTTTCCTCTTTTTAAAGTTTCAACCACGCCTATAAGTGACTAAACAGCTACAATGAGATTACTATGATACATAAAATCTTATCGTAGTTAATTTTAATAACTTGTCATAGGAGCTTTGGTTAAGCTTTTGATGCAAAGATTATGTAGCAGAGGTTTTTGTTCTTATTTCCAAATGATTAGATTAGTTTCTTTATCATTTTGTAATAACTTTCTGGTTTTATTACATTGTGAATATAGAATTTATGATTATAACTGTGATCTTTGGTTTGTAAATGTATTGCAACAATGTTACAAAATGCTTGTTCTATATAAGGGACACATTTTGATGTCATTTATTTGATTTAATATATTAATTGCATTATTCTAATATTATATCTATTATTTTGTCCTATTTGTGCTGTAAAAAATATGACAATATATGTCAGTCCAAGACTGACTAATATTTTTTTTCATCTTGCTGGTTGTATTCTAAAGTTTTTTCTTTTATACCTTGAGGTTCGTAAATTTGGAATACAGATCCATGACAATTGCATCTTCATTGTGACTTGCCCCTCATATTAAATGATTTCATTTGACAGATATATGCTTTTTGCATAATTTTACTTTTAATATTAAGAATACTTTCCCTGTTGTATATAAAAAAGTGCCTATATGTAAGCATTTATCCACTATTTGCCCATCTCTTTATTAGTATCCTTTGTTATTTTGATTTGGTTTTGATTCTTACAGAAGTTGTAAACTGAATTTTTTTAAACCAAAACCAATCTCAGTTTTGACCTTCATTACAAGGATTCAACCTGTTTTCTTATTTATTTATTTATTTATCCATTTTATGCACATCAGTGTACACATGTCAATTCCAACCTCCCAATTCATACCACCACCACCACCTCCCCCTGCCACTTTCCCTCCCTTGGTGTCCATACATTTGATCTCTGCATCTGTGTCTCAATTTCTGCCCTGCAAACCAGTTCACCTGTACCATTTTTCTAGGTTCCCCATATTCAACCTGTTTTCATTTATTTTGATACTATATATGTTGCTGTGGGGTTTTTTTGTAAACTCTTTGTAAATTTTAATGGAAAAAACTATAAAAATTTTACAAATCATAAGTGAAAAACTCAATGACATATTTCAAAGTGAATATACCCATGTAACTACCACCCAGGTTAAGATACAGAACTTAACAGAACCCCTTCTCATGCCCCATCCCAGTCATTAGTTCCCTGAATGTCACCGTTGAGACTACTATCACCACAGATTAGTCTGAGCTATAATAGAATACCATAGACTGGGTGGCCTATGAACTGAAGAATTTATTTCTCACAATTCTGAAGGCTGGGAATTCCAGCATCAAGGTGTCAGCCGACTCCGTGTCTAGTGAGGATCCGCTTCCAGGTTCATAGCCATCTTTTCACTGTGTCCTCACATGGTGGACATGGGTACCTGAGCAAGCTCTCTGGGGTCTCTTTTATAAGTGCACAACCCCATTTCTGAGGGTTCCACCCTCATGTCCTAATCACCTCCCAAAGGGTTCACTTCCAAATACCATCACGTTGGGGCTTAGCTTTCAACAGATGAATTTTAGGGAAGCACAACCTTACTGTCTATAGCAAATAGTTTCCCTGATTTTGAGGTTTATATAAAAGGAATCCTTGGATCGGCTTTTTAAATTCATTCTTTCTGTGAAAATCCTCCTTGGTATTGCAAGAAACAAGGTTGTAATTTCACTGCTGTATAGTGTTTCATTTTCTATCACAAAATGTATTTATTCATTCTACAGCCCTTTTAGTTGTTTTTTTTTTTTTCCAGTTTGGGTTATAAACTTATTATAAAACTTGTATAAACATTATTGTACATCTCTTTCAATGTACAAGACATAAATGGAATGGATGGGTCAGAGAAAGAGAGAGTTATATATACAGTATATGCATATATATATATATATATATATATATATATATATATATATATATATATATTTCCTTAGTGCTCTTGTTAAATTTTTATCAAATTCTTTACATTGCATATTTGTCCACAGTGGGTTTACTGTATTCTGCTCTAGGCATAAATGGAAACACATAACCTTATTCTACCCAGGCACCGATTGTGCCTGGTTTGTAAGTCTCAGTCTACATTCTGTTCATCCGTGCTCCTAGGATGTAGCTCTCCAAGGGTTCTGCCTGACAGATTAGGATGTTTACTAGAGCCTCTATTCTTGGCAGGCCCTAGACTCTAATTTTGCCTCCTGAGTACAATGAGACTGCTGAAAACTCAGCTCTACATTTCAGTGGCTTTCTGTTCAGTCTCTTAACTTCTACCCTGCACAGCTTGAAATTCAGAAAATGCCTCACGAAGGACAACCACCAGTGTTGGGCTAGTCTCTGCACTTCCCTTTCCTACGGAATCTTGGCCTCTCACATTCTGTCTTCTTTTGTGGCCCCAACTCCTCCAATGATTCTCTCTCCTGTTCTGTAAGACGGGTAAATATTAATCACTTAGCTGTGACCCTGTGACTCATTTGCCATCCATTCGCCCTCAAGAATGAAAAAAGAGCCTAAGAAGGAAAGTGGTTTACAGAATGTTGCCTCCTGTGCTCTACTTTTCTCTTCTCTTGCACCCTCAAGTGCTGATAGCTTCACAGCTCTCATGCATATGATGATTTTTTCTTTTCCTGTTTTATCCCAGTTTACTAGCTGTTCTTGACAGAAAAAACTAACTGGAATTGAAAGTCCAAGTTCAACCTATGTTATGCTTTGTGTTTCTTTGCTATTTTTTTAGAAGTTAACTATCTTTACTATTGTTTAAATTTTTGTTCTTCCTTATTTCTTCTCCTAACTTGAAAATTGCATAGCATATTTTAATTCCAGTGGTAGACTCTTTTATGTTTTAAACACACATACTTAAGCTTATATTTATCAATGTCAAGAAAAAGAGCATCTATAGAACTCTACTTGCTTCCTCAAAAATTTCTTAGTATTCTTCCATTGTATTTAAAATCATTTTTAACCAATAGATTTCTTTTCCTTTGTAATGTAAGATTTGTTTTCTCTGCCTGGATGCTGATAAAATATTTTTTCTCTAGTTTTGTGTAGATCTAGGCCTTCTGTTGTTGTTGCTGTTTTGTCTGTTTCATTCAGTTTTTCCCAGCTTACTTGACTAATCTTGTACTGGGCAATGTCTGTATTAACCTGATTGTCAATTTAAAACATTAAGTCAGGGCTTCCCTGGTGGCGCAGTGGTTGAGAGTCTGCCTGCCGATGCAGGGGACACGGGTTCGTGCCCTGGTCCGGGAAGATCCCACATGCCACGGAGCAGCTAGGCCCATGAGCTATGGCCACTGAGCCTGTGCGTCCAGAGCCTGTGCTCCGCAATGGGAGAGGCCACAACAGTGAGAGGCCCGCGTACCGCAAAAAAAAAAAAAAAAATTAAGTCATTTTATGTGTAAGTGCCTTTATGTCTAATGCTGAATCATTTTTAATGTAGATGAGTCATATTTGTCACAGGCCAATTTTCTCACAGTTATGGTCAGAGAAGGGAAATGAGGGTATGAAAAACTTTTTTAAATGAAATGTAAGACACAGATGTAGAGAACAAACGTATGGGCACCAAGGGGGGAAAGCGGCGGCGGGGGTGGTGGTGGTGGTGGTGGGATGAATTGGGTGATTGGGGTTGACATGTATACACTGATGTGTATAAAATTGATGACTAATAAGAACCTGCTGTATAAAAAAATAAAATAAAATTCAAAAACAAAAAGAAATATAATGTGAACCAGATATAGAACTTAGTTCCTGCTTTCAAAGCACTCAAAACCATTTAGGCAAATGTAGCCCAAGACATTGGTTGCCCACCCAGTACCCATTTACCCCTTCTTCCTTACAGACAGAAGAAGAAGCTTCCCGTGCAGAATGGGTAGCCATGTGGCATAACCTTTCCACTGAGATGTAATTAAATCTGTGGGGTATTCTGGGAAGATACTTGCTTTTAATAATCCATGTAAATGAATGCATTCGGTGTGGTTTCCCCCATCCCCTTTCCTTTGTGACATGAACATGAGTTTTGAAGTTGCGACAGGCACCTTGCAGTCTTAATGTACCAACAGAGAGAAAAATGTCAAGAACATCGCAGGAGTGCCAGTCCTGAAAATGCTGTGCTTCTAAACAAATACCCACAACTGCTTTCAAACAGACTTCTTGTTGTTTAAGGAAATAAGCCTCGACTTGCTTAATTCACCATCAGTGTATGCATCTAACTGAGACATTAAGAAAATTAATTTAAACAGCCACACAAGAAAAGTCATAGTGAAGAGCCAAATATGTGCTGTAGCTGAAAATGGTTAAGTTTTTCCCTGGCTCCTTTACATGCAGGGCATCCTTTATGCAGCTCTGAGAAAAGCCCTGTTGGCCTTGGGCTCCTGCACACCTGTCTTTCCAACCACAGGCAGTTGGTCTGCACCTTCTATTAAAATCTCTTCACTTATCTCCCTAGAGATAAGTGAAGAAAGCCCTTGCTTTCTCTTTACTAGAGACAAGATTGCAAGGTAATTAAATATGTTCCCTAGCCAGCAAAACTAGGATCAGCGGGTGGGTAGCACCTTCTACAGGGAGCTGAGAATTTTTTCCCTTTCAGGAGAGTACATTGAGAGATCTTTCTTTTCTCTGGTGGATTACCGGAGTGAAACACAAGTGATCAGAACTGCTAGAGAGTGTGTCTCCAGACAATTTCATTAGGGAACATAAGGAATCCTGTCTAAATACTAGCATGTAAGAAGGGAGAAATGAAATTCAGGAAAATAAATAAATGTAAGAACTCAGTAATCACTGGGACTTCATTTTACCCCCTAGCCCTGTAGAATCCTGAAATCTCAGAACTGATAGTACACGAGGAATCAACTTTAAGTTCTGAATTATTTAATTAGATTAATTTTAACTTGATTTATCATAATTATTGGTCCACAATAATGCTAGGCACTTTGCTGAGAATTCAAAGGAGAACAGGTATATAAACTGGACACCAGATGCTTTGGTCTTAGTACTGTTGGACATTTCGGTAATCACTGTGATGATAACTAGTGATGGGAGAACTGTGCCCTAAAGTCTATTTTGGAACTGTAATGAAGCCCAACTCATTTGGAGGCTCTTTTCATGCAAACGGAATTTTCTGGGAAAAAGTCAGTACTGATCATCTTGTGCTCTCACACATATACACCATGTTTCTCATTTTTGAGCCTCTCATTTACTCATTAATTCATTGTTTTGAGCATGTAAATACATTAGACACTGATTTTCGTAATTGAATTACCTTCCCCCAGTTACATCCCACACCTACATACTCCAACCTATCACGCAATATGGGCACTGATCAGATCTCTTCGAGGTACAAATAGAAGAAATGCAAGTTGAGTTGGCTTAAGCAGACAGAAAGATTTATTGGCTCACACAGCATAAGAAAAAAGAACATTCCTGTCTCAGACCAATAAGAGTCAGAGACTCAACTGGAGTTATTTCTTAAGCCCTTCCCCATTCCTCTCTCACCCAGGCTTTACTCTAGGTGTCATCCTTTCATTTATTAGAATTCTCAGTGTATGGTTCTTGGATGGAACTAGCCATCAAAGGCATTTCAGAAGGTGGGTGTAGGTTCAGGTGCTGTTGAAATTAGCACATATTGTTATAGGTGTGCTGGCTCACCTTGTGGGTAAGAGTTAATCACCAGGCATGCAGCCTCCAGCAACCTTCTTCAGCTTCTCCATCTCCTGGGTCAAGTATGGGTTTCGATTCACGAAGAAGGGCACCGTCTTTTGTAAGTAACCCACATCATCAAACCTGAACACTTACAGTCAGTGAGAAATTGATGAGGGTCCAGTTCATCATCATCAAAGGTTATAGGCCATCTCACGGCTCCTGTTTGTCCTTTCTCTCTAGAGCTTCATTTCCATCTTTCCTTCCTGATGTCCTGACCTGTGGACTTTAGGCCCCAGCACCATGTGCAAAAGCAGCAGTCATACATAAACTAATTAACCAGCTCCTACGATCTCATCATCAACACTCTATAATCACGCAAGGGATTTTGGTTCTCTAATTAAACCCTGACATAAATTGCCCGTTTGTAGCTTAAAAAAATAATAACAATATTTTACTTTCAATGTTTGTTGAATTAATGAATCAACGTGATAAATGAAGTTATTCTTACACAACACACATTCACTTATTTACCCATTTATACTTCATCCTCCTATCTATCCATCCGTTTATTCTCTATATCATTTATCCACCCATATGGCTAAGCACTGCTTTTAAGTATTCATGAAAATAACTGTAAATAGTGTAAAGGCCTCTTACACGTGCACCTGCACTCAAGTGGAAGAGGGCAGCAGACCTAGGTCAGTAACATTTGGCAACTGACTTCTAACGGGGGAAATGAAGACTAGCTTTTCCAACTGAAAGTACTGGAGAATTTTAGGTTGATGAAGAGTAATTACCTGGGTGATGAAGCAGCATGAAGTGCTGTAATTGGGGGTCAGCTGATTTCTTGGGTGAAATTTTCCATGAACCCTCAGCTGAAATATCACAAGATACAGGGCAATTTTCTTCCTTTCCTCCAACCAATATCCTTCCTAGAAGTATTTTATTTCTCTATTTTTATGTGTCTGTTGTCAAACTAGATGTGTGCTTGATCAGATTTATCCATCCACATCCTGTTTGACTCCTTCATTAAGCCATCATTGCAGGTGTTTGCAATGATTCCTGGCCTTAGTTCTACTTACCACTGGGCTGTATGTAACTCACACAGAAGCTCCAGTAAGGCTCAAGGTCATGACACGCGAGAGATGAGAGTCATTTTGCTGCAGTCTCTCTCCTGGCCTTGACCATTCACTCTCCTTTCAGTCTTTGAGCTGCCTTTTCTTGCCAAACATAGTGGAAAAGTGCTCCTACCCCATGAATAGCCTTTTCCTACATTCTCTTCAGAGATCTCTCATACTTCCCATGGCTCGTATCTTTTTCTGACTTCCAGGCACATACCTTTGAGTAAAACTGCCAGAAGCAAATGTCATCCTTTTTCTTTTATCGATAGCCTCTCAGAGTTTGCACTAGTGACTTGCTTCTCAACTGCTGCTGAGCAGTACAGAGAGCACAGGAGGATTTTACATGGAAAGAGCATTTCAACTGCAGAGAGACTCCGCAACTCTCTGAAACACTATTCCTGGGATATGCAGCCTGGAAAGCTTGTGTGAAGCATGGAAATGAATGGTGTCAAGTTCAGCGGCTGCTCGGTGTTCTTAATGACAGTTCTTATTTCTGGATTACAGAAGAGGAAGGAGAAAAATGACTTGCTGGATTACATATTCATTTAAAAAACATTGAGTCTCTACTCATGTTCGGGATATGTGAAAAAGACCTGATCCTTGACCTCAGGGTGCCTACAGTCTAGACAGAAAGACCATCAGAGAACAACTAAAAAGACAAGTAAAAAAAATTAGTATAAATTCTAATAAGTTCTGAGGAGATGTGAAGAGAGTAGTAACTGGGAGGAGAAAGAAGGACGGGGCCCCTATCTTAGTTAAAGTCTCCATGGCTAGCTTCTAAAAGAGGTGACATTTAGCTGAGCCATGAAAAAAATCAGCAGTCTTTGAAGAACCTTAGTCTTAGGTGTTCCTAATCATCCTTTTGAGACTGGGGAGGGACCATATAATACGGCTTCCTCTAGAACCTCCTGGTACCTGGCTGTGCACTCTGTCTGCTGCCCCATCTGCTAGGCCAGATGCTCACAGCCAAGGGGTTGTAACTAAGTGTGCATCTATTTTTTCCAGAGAGGCAAGAATCCTTATCCTTAATGATGTACATACTGTGCACCTACTGTGTACAAGTCACTGAACTGGGCACATTGATAAATGCATTAACGGTGTAAAAGGCAGATCCTGATACCAAAAAATGACCTTGATTATTCCATACAAGGAGGAAAGGGGAACCAGGATATTATGGAGAAGTAAAATCTATGATTCATTATAGCTAAAGAATAAAACAAGATGCTTTCCTAAGACCACACTACTAGTGGAAATGTGATTAAATATATAATATTAGCATGAATTTATGGTTCCCCAATGGGTAACCCTTTCAGCTCAACACATGTTTGTTAGCTGACTACTCTGCACCTACTCTCATAGGCTCTTGAAATAAGAGCATATTTAAGATGATGTTTCTGCCTTTGGAAGATGTATAGATGCACTTTACTGTTAACAACAATTTATTCAACAAAAGTACAGTATTACACAGATTGTAGCTTTTCTTGGAAAATTATAGATTCACACACATTTGTTTTCTGTGTTGTCTCTCCATAACCTCCTTATCTTCCCTGTTACCACTACTGTTTCACTTCAAAGTAAAATTCTTGTTCACGGTCCCTAGTGTTACAGTGCAGTGTGACTGCTGTGACATTCATCTGCCTGAACACAATAGGCATTTTCAGCAGAAAGTAGGGAATAAATAGAAAGTCAGTGAGAAGGGAAATAAGGTATTTATTAGACGCTGTTGAATGAGCAGACAGAAAGAAAGCAAATCATTGGCAAGTGGCATTGCCTGAACCAAGTATCAGGATAGCACCATGTCTTAGACACTCTCTACCCACACCTCTACCTGTACATATAAGCGGGCACGCACGTGTGCATACTCACACACATATGCACACCCACACACATGGCTTTGCATCCCCTTCCCCTGGGGGCAGCCGGCACGTCTCTATAGGCTTTATTCTTTCTCATGGGAGATTGTTTGGTTTACCATAAATGGGCTTAGGAGATGGACAAACCTGGTTTTAAATCCCAGGTCTACCAATTCGTAGGAATAGTGTGAGGATGAGGGGCTGGCCCACAACTAGCACTCAATGAATGGTCACTGTTGTATTAGGTGGACGGAGAGGCGTGGTTCTTGGAAGGTGATAGACTAAAAGTTAACTGTGAAATTCACCTAGAACATTTTACAAAGCTAGATAAAATTGAACAAAAAACACTGTTAAAATATATGAAATACAGAGATGAACTCTTAAAAGTTAAGTGACTGAGAATTTTATCTAGAAGTGATGAGGGAACTGAAATTAAGAGCGATGAGCATCTGAATTGACGCTTTGGCCATCCAGGCGGAGGGATGGAAGGAGGCAGCTATGAGGCTGAGAGCAAGTGGTGTCAGTTTTGGCTTTTGAAGTCTCTAATGGGAAGGTTGAAGGGACCCAGGTTTGTGAGAAACAGGGAGTTTATACTGAGGCCCCTTCATAGATCCAGTGACCCTTACAGGCCTTACACTGTGTAAAGTGGAAAAGAAAAAAAAAAAAATTCAGTGATCTGTACAAGAATGGGACAAATACACACCACATACCTCTGAAACTGGAAGTGAATGAGGAAGGGCTAAGAAAGTGAAGATTTGGTAAAATCTGTGTAATAATGTCCTTTCACATCCCTTAACTCTGGGCACTAACTCATCCCCACTCCAGAGAAAGTCTGGAGGTTTATTCTCTAGGGTTGTTAAAATGGAAGGTGTCTGAAATGGGCGAATCTGGGCACAATCATGGGATGTAAAGGAGCACGTACATGAATGCCAAACCTGAGTCCAGAGCCCCCTCCCAACCTGGCTTCTGGAATCCTCGAAGCTATATCCTTACCCAGGCAGAAGGTTGGGAGATTTTTCCCTAGACCACTTAGCTAATCCCAGAGGAAAGGCCTGAAGGCACTGTGGGGTGAGCGGCCAATTTCCAACACCAAGCACGGTCACCCAGATCTCCCTGCGTGAAACTGGAGTCAACACCCTGCCCTCCCCCATCAGTGCTTCTATCCACGTGGTAGTTTTTCACTCTTCTCCTCTTAATTATAAGAATGAATGATCACCAGACATTGAAGAGATTCTTCAGTAAGGAACATCGTTACCAAAATAAGGAATAAAAAGCAACTTGGAGAAAACAGAGACTATGGAGGAAGGAAAAAAAAAGGAAAAATAAAAGAAACTATCATTAATGTCTTCAAAGAGATAAGACAGAATATTGCATCCTGGAAATTACAGTAAATTGTAACAAAAAAAGAAACAAGAGGTTAGGATAAAGTGAAGGAGAATGATATACATTTTCAGAAAAATAAAGTCTGAGAGAGTTTCCCATTCATAAATTCTATGGAAACGATTTCTAAATGGATGCACTTCAGAAATAATTACTTTAAGGAACCTCCACACTGTTCTCCATAGTGGCTGTATCAATTCACATTCCTACCAGCAATGCAAGAGTGTTCCCTTTTCTCCACACCCTCTCCAGCATTTATTGTTTCTAGATTTTTTGATGATGGCCATTCTGACTGGTGTGAGATGATATCTCATTGTAGTTTTGATTTGCATTTCTCTAATGATTAATGATGTTGAGCATCCTTTCATGTGTTTGTTGGCACTCTGTGTATCTTCTTTGGAGAAATGTCTATTTAGGTGTTCTGCCCATTTTTGGATTGGGTTGTTTGTTTTTTTGATATTGAGCTGCATGAGCTGCTTGTAAATTTTGGAGATTAATCCTTTGTCAGTTGCTTCATTTGCAAATATTTTCTCCCATTCTGAGGGTTGTCTTTTGGACTTGTTTATGGTTTCCTTTGCTGTGCAAAAGCTTTGTAGTTTCATTAGGTCCCATTTGGTTATTTTTGTTTTTATTTCCATTTCTCTAGGAGGTGGGTCAAAAAGGATCTTGCTGTGATTTATGTCATAGTGTTCTGCCTATGTTTTGAATGGATAAAGAAGATGTGTCACATATATACAATGGAATATTGAGTTATTTGTAGGGAGGTGGATGGACCTAGAGTCTGTCATACAGAGTGAAGTAAGTCAGAAAGAGAAAGACAAATACCGTATGCTAACACATATATATGGAATCTAAGAAAAAAAAAGTGTCATGAAGAACCTAGAGGTAAGACAGGAATAAAGACACAGAACTACTAGAGAATGGACTTGAAGATATGGGGAGGGGGAAGGGTAAGCTGTGAAAAAGTGAGAGAGTGGCAGGGACATATATACACTACCAAATGTAAAATAGATAGCTAGTGGGAAGCAGCCGCATAGCACAGGGAGATCAGCTCAGTGCTTTGTGACCACCTAGAGGGGTGGGATAGGGAGGGTGGGAGGGAGGGAGATTCAAGAGGGAAGAGATATGGGAACATATGTATATGTATAACTGATTCACTTTGTTATAAAGCAGAAACTAACACACCATTGTAAAGCAATTATACTCCAACAAAGATGTAAAAAAAAAAAAATTGAAATAATTACTTTGTAAGCTAAATGGATGAAACAGAATGCCAAAAAAAATGGGAACAAGTAAATTAGTAAGCATTCTATTAATATATATGCATTAAATTTTTTGAAAGCAAGAATATATTTAACTTATTTTATGATATAAAAACAAACTGAAGTTATGTTATCCAAAAATGATTGCAAGGAAACTGGGAGATTGATGAGAGTTAAAGCATCCCAAGGTCTCTGCATCATTCAGGAGGAGGGTAATAATGTGATTAACTTTAGCTTTTGATAAGCATGCATGCTACAGTGTATAGATATAGATATATTCATATATATACATATACATACACACACACGTGTGTGTGTGTGTATATATATAAAGAATGTAGAACTTTTAAATTAGTGAATGGGAACAAAACAACTAAAGAAAATATAATCCAATGGAAATAAAAAATTGAGACAAAACTGAAGCAAAGAGAAATCATGGTAAATGAATAGCACAAAATAAGATGGAATAGATTTCATACACAGACACACACATATATATATTGTATTTATGTTTTTGTGTTTATATATAAAGTAAATTTTACATGTAGAAATGTAAAGACAATAAACTAGTAGTTTGAACAAGAACAAGAAATGCCAATTAAAATTATTGTGATATAATATTACATTCATCAAATTTATAGAAATTTAAAAATCTAACAAAACTGAATTTTGGGAAAATTATGTGGACATAAGCAGCTTTATGCGTGGTTAATGTGAGAATAAACAGACACAATCATTAGAGAGTAATTTGACAATATCTAGTAAAGATAAACATACCTGATAACCCAGCAGTCCCAAATACTCCATAATCGTGTTCTCGAGAGAAACTCTCACACATCCACAAAATACATGTTGCAATAGTATTCACTGTAGAAATGTTGGTGAGAGTAGAAAAATTGGAAAAACCTAACTGATCCTCAATAAAATAGCTGAATAAACTGATTTGTTCATATGTCAGAGTATATTGTCATTAAAATGCATGACCTATATTTGTATGAACCACTGGAAACATAATTTGGGGATGGCATAAATGTTGGCATAAAACAATGGATGACAAACATCTCAGCCATAGGGGACCAAGTATCTCTAGAGAGGGAGGAAGGGGAGGGAAGAGATAGGGAAGGAGGTATTTTGCTGAATTTATACAGTTATCTTTATCTTAAAACAAAAAGGAGAGCTGAAGCCACTTAGCAGAATATAAATGTCTTTCTCATCTTGGTGCTAAATGTACAAATGGCTATGATATAATTTCCTATGATTTTCTATATTCTTGAAATAACTCATTTTTTTTCTCTCCTTTTTAAAAAGAATTTTAACATCTTTATTGGAGTATAATTGCTTTACAATGGTGTGTTAGTTTCTGCTGTATAACAAAGTGAATCAGCTATACATATACATATATCCCCATATCTCCTCCCTCTTACGTCTCCCTCTCACCCTCCCTATCCCACCCCTCTAGGTGGTCACAAAGCGCCTAGCTGATCTCCCTGTGCTATGCGGCTGCTTACACTAGCTGTTTTACATGTGGTAGTGTATATTTGTCCATGCCACTCTCTCACTTAGTCCCAGTTTACCCTTCCCCCTCCCCGTGTCCTCAAGTCCATTCTCTATGTCTGCATCTTTACTCCTGTCCTGCCCCTAAGTTCTGCAGAACCTTTATTCATTTATTTATTTATTTTTTAGGTTCCATATATATGTGTTAGCATATGGTATTTATTTTTCTCTTTCTGACTTACTTCACTCTGTATGACAGTCTCTAGGTCTATCCATCTCACTACAAATGAAATAACTCATTATTTTAAATTAAAAGAATACAGTAAGTGAATGAAAAGGTAGATTAGTGAGAGGAATTAGCATCCTCAGAGTCATGTAAATTATATATTTAGCCCGCTGCTTCACAATAGTATAATTAAAATTACAACTGTCTATTGATATTTCCTTTGCCATATCATTCTACGTACTAAGGATTGTCTCTATATAAATGACTTAGGAAAGCTCATTGTAGATGCTACCAGCAAAACAGCAAATTACTCCTGGAATTTAGAATTTGGAGACAGAATTTTCTGAGTGCGATCAGCATTCTTTCCTAACATGTGGTTTTTTGTTTTTTGTTTTTTTGCGGTACGTGGGCCTCTCACCGCTGTGGCCTCTCCCGTTGTGGAGCACAGGCTCCGGACGCGCAGGCTCAGCAGCCATGGCTCACGGGTCTAGCCACTCCGTGGCATGTGGGATCTTCCCGGACCGGGGCATGAACCCGTGTCCCCTGCATTGGCAGGCGGACTCTCAACCACTGCGCCACCAGGGAAGCCCTAACATGTGGTTTTAAGAGACACCTGAGGGTGAATTTTTTTTAATATCACTCATACATGTATGTGTGGCTTAGTTCCCAAAGAGTACATTTTAAGATATTCTGATGAGGTGCAGTGTTGATTTAACCACACTCTTCCTAAGGGGTCTATTTGGAAGAGGAGTGAGAAGAATGCAAGTTCTAAGATTTGTGCTAAACCCATAGCCACAGTGTTATATTTGTTAATGATCCTGGCATCTCCCTATCCTGAGTAGGTTCTTAATGAAACGAAAGGACATGTACACGGTCCCTGTGTTAGGATAACCATAATGCTTAGCACTAGCTTCAAAGCACCCTGAAAATAGCTCTATTATAGTACTGACCACACAGATACTGTGAGTATGGCTTATTTATCTGATTCTTCCATTGATTGTGCAATGCGCTGGGTTTTTTTAAACAAACTTTTTATTTAAAATAAACATTTATCTAGAATTCACCATGTGTGGGCTAGGGACATATGAGATCCAACATTTATTCACTAGCAACTTACAGGTTAGCACAATCATTCTTAATCCTAGCTGCCAACTGAAAATCTTGTGGGAAGAGCATATGTATATGTGTAGATATGTTTTCCACCTTCCTAGAGTATTCTAAAGTTCAGGCAAGACAGAGAAAATTAATGAGTGATAATTGTACATAAGTAATAACTGACAGGATTTGTCCATCTTCATTGAAATAGACTGTACATTGAAAGTTAATTTCAGTTATGCTGACTATACCAATATATGTGATTTTTTTAAAGACAATTTTTTTTGAGTAGTTTTAAGTTTAAAACAAAATTGAGAGGAAGGTACACAGATTCTCATATATGCCCCTGCCTCCACACAGGCATAGCCTTCTGCATTATCAGTATCACTCACCAAAATGGTACATATTCTTATCAAGGATGAACCTACATTGACACATCATAGTCACTCAAAGTCCACAGTTTACCTTAGGGTTCAATCTTGGTGTTATAAATTCTGTGGGTTGGGAGAAATATATAATGACATATATCTGTCATTATAGTATCATGTGGAGTTTTTCACTGACCTAAAAATCCTCTGTGTTCTGCTTATTTGTCTCTCCTCCTCCTCCCTTCTACCCCTGTAATCCCTGATCTTTTTAAGGTCTCCATAGTTTTGCCTTTTCCAGAATGTCATATACTTGGAATTATACAGTTAGTAGCCTTTTCAGGTTGGTTTCTTTTACTTAGTAATATACATTTAAAGTTTCCTCTTTGTCTTTTCATGACTTGATAGCTTATTTATTTTTAGTGCTGAATGATATTCCATTGTCTGAATTTATCACAGTTTATATATCCTTTCACCTACTGAAGGACATCTTTGTTGCTTCCAAGTTTGGGCAATTATGAATAAAGTTGCTACAAATATCCATGTGCGTGTTTTTGTGCGGAGATAAGTTTTCAGCTCTTGTGGGTAAATAAGAAGGAGTGTGAGTTCTGGATCATATGGTAAGAGTACATTTAGTTTTATAAGAAACCACCAAACTGTCTTCCAAAGTGTCTGTAACATTTTGCATCCCTAAAATCAGTGAATGAGAATTCCTGTTGCTCCACATTCTCACCGGTATTTGGTATTATCAGTGTTCTGGGTTTTGGCCATTTTAATAAGTGTATAGTTGTGTCTCATTAATTTGCATTTCTCTGATAGCATATGATGTGGAACATCTCTTCATATGCTTGTTTGCCATCTGTATATCTTCTTGGCAATGTGTCTGTCAAGGTCTTCGGCCAATTTCTTAATCAGGTTGCTTTCTTATTGTTGAGTTTTAAGAGTTCTTTGTATGTTTTAGATTACAGTCCTTTATCAGATGTCTTTTGCAGATATTTTCTCCAAGTCTGTGTTCTGTTTTCTAATTCTCTTGATATTATATTTTGCAAAGAAGAAATTTTTAATTTTAATGAAGTCCAGCTTATCAATGTTTTCTTTTATGGATTGTCTTTGGTAAATCCTAAAAAGGCATCACCATACCCTAGATCATCTAGGTTTTCTGTTATGTTATCTTCTAGTAGTTTTATAGTTTTGCAGTTTATGTGTAGGTCTATGAGCCTTCTTAAGTTAACTTGTGTGAATGGAGTAAGATCTGTATATAGATTCAATTTTTTGCATGTAGATATCCAGTTATTCCAGCACCATTTGTTGGAAAGACTGTCTTTGCCCCATTATATTGTCTTTGTTCCTTTGACTGTATTTATGTAGGTCCATTTCTTGGCTCTCTATTCTCTTCTATTGATCTATTTTTTTTTCTCATCTTTTGCCAGTACCACACTGTCTTGATCACTGTAGCTTTAAAGTAAGCCTTGAACTTGGGTAGTTTCATTCTCCAACTTTGTTTTTCTCCTTCAAAATTGTGTTGGCTATTCTGGGTCTTTTGCCCCTCTACATAAACTTCAGAATCCATTTGTTGATATCCATAAAATAACTTTCTGAGGTTTTGGTTGGGATTGCATGAATCTATAGGTCAAAGTGCAAAGAACTGACATCTTGACAATATTGAGTCTTTCTACCCATGAACATAGATAATCTCTCCATTTATTTAATTCTTCTTTGATTTATATAATCAGAGTTTTGCAGTTTTCCTCATATAGATCTTGTACATATTTTGTTAGATTTATACCAAAGTATTTTATTCTTGAGGTTCTAATGTAAATGGTATTATGTTTTTAATTTCAAATTCCACTTGTTCTTTGCTGGAACAAAGAAAGCAATTGACCTTTTATAATGATCTTGTATACCGCAACCTTGCTATAGTCACTTATTAGTTCCTGGAGCTTTTTCATAGATTCATTAGGATTTTTTATATAGACAGTAATGCCATCTGCAAACAAAGGCAGGTTTATGTCTTCCTTTCCGACTTGTATACCTTTTATTGCCTCTTATCGCCTTATTGCATTTAGCAAGAACTTCCAGTACGATTTTGAAAAGGAGAAGCAAGAAGGGACATCCTTGTCTTGTCCCTGATCTTAGTGAGGAAGCTATATATGTGACTTCAGCCAACTGAACTATAACGTTTTGCCCTTTATTGTGCAGTGCTTCACAAAGACAGTGAATCATTCTGTAGTGCTGCACAGGGTTCTAAGGAATTAGAGAACATCTACTCTATATTCCCTCTTCCAAGTGTGGCAATTTTTCAAATGTCCCAGACCAAGGGCTTTTATTTTAGGCCTTGTAGTTCTACAGTGATCTCCTCTCTCATGCAGCTGAGATTTCTTGGAGAATGCAAGAACCTAAAAAATGAGCCAGTGGGATTCAGCCAGAACAGCTGTATCTTTCCACACAACTGTGGGGAACTAAGATGCCCTCCCCTTTGTTCCTGTCTTTTCTCTGCATTGCATAATCATTTTTACTTCCCCCTATAGTCCTCCAGATCCATCCTTTTAGGATCCTTCTAGCATAGTTAGCCTACCTACCTCTTACTCTCATTCCTCTTTGCCAGCTCCCAAATTTCTGCATATTCTGAAACAGGAGTGACTACTTGGGTTTTGGCTCCTTTTAGAGACCGGTGATTTTTCTGGCTGCAGCATGGCTGACCCAAAGACCCTTTGAGTCCAAGTCTGTTCTACTTTAAATGTTCAGGCATGGAACAGGGTCTCTCTCCTTCCTTCTTCCCCTGTCCTTCCCTCTTTTTCTCTCTCTTTCTTTCTTTCCTTCTTTCTTTCTTTCTCTCTTTCTTTCTTTCCTTCTTTCTTTCTTTCTCTCTTTCTTTCCTTCTTTCTTTCTTTCTTTCTTTTCTTTCTTTCTCCTTCCTTCCTTCCTTCCTTCCTTCCTTCCTTTCTCTTTCTCCTTCCTTCCTACCTCCCTCCTTCCCTCCCTCCCTGTCTCTCTCTTTCTTTCTCCTTTCCTCCTGAATACTAAATAGATAGCATAAACCTAGGAAAAACACAGTAGTATAATTATTTAAATGTCCATTCTCATACCCTGATATGAATGGTATTCTGGAGTTGTGGGATGTGATTGCCATGCTTGGAAGCATACATCTGGCTGTTGGGGGCTTCTACCAGCTTTTAATTAAGAATGTTACACTTGGGGACCTTTAATTGTCTGCAAGCATATCTAGAAAATTTAGACCCCTTGCATTCTCACTATTTCTTTCCTAGTCATAGCTATGTAAAGGATCAAATTATAAACTATGTACTAACATTAGCTTTCCCAAAGTTCTTAAAATGATACATTCTCATACCACATTAGAATCCTGTAACAATAGAATGTTGTAGGATTAAAAAGCCTTGGAGATCATGTGGTATAGTCTCCCTATTTTATAAATAAAGGTGGTGTTGTAAATTGCAATGAATGTCATGTAAAATTTTTTTAAGTTATAAAATCATGATGTCTGGGATCAGTGTGCCTCTTTCTTTTTACGATGTTGCATGATTATATTAAGTGTAGGTTTATAGGCAATTTTGAAATACTGATGGATGTAAAACCAGTTGTCTCTGAAACAAGAAGTACCGTAAATGTGATGGAACCTCCTTAACTGGAGTGACAGTTTAGTTTGGAAGGTGTGTCCTTAAGTTATCTTACATGGGTTAACACTGAGCCTAGATGCTCTGCAGTTTCTTTTTAAGTGTTAAGAACTGACCCTAATTTTGACTAGATACTTCATTAATATTCATTTGTATATAATTGCCTTAATTTCAGTGATAATGACTTCAGCTACCAACTGTTTGATTGATGGAACTTGTATCTTTTCTGGAAAAGAGCTAAGATATAAAAATCACACCATTCATGCATGCCTGGTATTTTTAGCTGCCTTTAATTACTAACCAGCTAAATAAGCATGCAAACCATGCTGTGATTGATAGGATCTCTTGGTTGAAGTGATTTTTTTTCCTCAGAATTTGGAAGATGCTTGAATCAATTGAGTGCTAAAAATAACCAGTGAAAGCTGAATCTCCCAGAATCAAGATGCTCTTGAATAAAGCATCTAACAAGAAGGGGGGATTAACCTGCAGTCTTTAAGATATTCTGACTGGAAAAAAGAACCAACGGAAAGTTCTCATTGCGTGTAGCGGCATGAAAAAAGCCTGTAACATGCCAAATATTTATTTACTGAAGGTATGTTAAGTAGTATCATGCTAGAAACAAAAAGAGGCATGAACTGAAAGTCATACAGGGCAAGGAAAGGAATAAGACAGGGAGTTTGAAGTGTACAGTTGAGCCTTATGACCTGAAAGCTGAGAATGCCTCCTCCTAGTTCAGAGCTCTGTCACTCCTGGGTGGATGACAGCATTTCCTACAGCAGAGCCCAATGCTGATTAGCAAAAATTTGAGGGAGAATCTAATCCAGAGGTCTTTGGATATATCTCCTATGGGAAAATCAAAATGCTTTCTGGGCACATTATAATGATTTAAAAAGCAACAACAACAGCAACAGAACAACAACAACAATCCAGTGATAAACCTGGAGAAGGTTATTCTAGCCAAGAATCTACGTGGCTAGAAGGTGTTTCCAGACACTTCCTTTGTTAATAATAAACAACATTATTCTAAAGAAACATAGTAATTAGAATGTTGCCACCCTCTGAAAGTGTTTTTACTGTATTGAATATCTAGCATCTAAGAAGTTGCCTTTTGGTACTTCCCACATTCCTTTAACATTCTCTCTTCACTGCCTGACCCTTGGTTATCACAGGCAGAACTCTCCCTCTTTCTCTCTCCCTTTTTTTTTTCCCTTGGTTAAAGTCCTAGACCCCAGTGTCATATCTAAGTTCAAAAATCTCCAAGATAACCCCCACACCATAATATTCTTTCCTCCAGCCATTCATAACCTCTGTCTGCATGGTGGTTTTGTAAGGGTTAGGAGAAAAGCAATCTGCTGATTTAAATTCACATTTGGCTGTTCTTTCTTCTTCAATGATATCTGGACTTTTAAAGAAAGTAAGTTATAATACCTTATGAATCTGCAGTGGTTGAATTTGGGAAATACTAAAGGCAAGACAAAGAAATAAGTTTGAGATTATTTTTTCTTAACTGCATCACCCAAGTGACTCAATGGGGTCATGTAGGGAGGGAGACTCAATAGGGAGAAGGTAGCGATGCTTGATATATCAATCCCCATTTAATAGTTATCAGTTGTTTATTTGTGTTAGACTGTGGGTTCCTTAGCTTTGGTGGGACCTCTCTAAAGGCTGGTGGGCAAACATAATGAACAGGTGATAAAATCTTTATTGGTCTTTCCATGAAGTGGGCTCTAGCCCCGTGGTACTCATTGACTTTCTCATCACTAATTCTGTAAAAGTGGGGACTCGTGGTGGTTTTTCTCCTTCTTGTCTCAGAGAAACTATATAATATAGAATTGGGTGAGGGGTGGAGGAGAAAGAGGATAACAACGTAAAAATAAACAAAAAAATTGGCAAAAATAAAACTGTATTTATAATGATCTTCATGCATGATTTTCAAGGCTTGGTTCCGAGGAAGCTGACGCAGTGAAATGGGCTCAGGACCTTCCCCTTTTGGCACACAGGGGAAAGGATTCTTCCAGGGACCCCTCAGCAGTGGCTTTGTTTGTCAGACACCTTCACTGATTCCCTGACTTTACCATTGTGTTCCTTTCTTCTCTCTGTCTAGTGAAAATAGCCCTACTTTCTCCTTTCCTTGTAGCACATACTGAAGGGAAAAAACAACAACAGTGAGATGTTGCATTTTAGAGCGTCTAAAGGCTGTGTGGGGAAAAAAGGGAAGCTGCGATTATGTAAACATATGGAGAAAAATGAGTTGCTAATGTGCTTGGTTTCTTTTATTTATAATCTTCCTTCTGTTCCAAATGGCCTTCCTGGGCTGTGAACACCTGATGACACTCTCACACTGTGCCAGGGTGTGTTCTTCCTGGAACCAGTGCTGGATTATGCCGGGATTTTCAAGTGACAAATAAAAATGTGAAATTAAATCCCACAGCCAGGGTTTGTTGTCTGCATCAGCTCAGAGCTGGCTAAGTCAGGATTCTTCCAGCCCTTCTGGGCTAAAGAGGGACAGAGAGTAACCACTCTTCCCAGAGCAGGCTTCCTCCTGGATTCTCTTGTTTACACATGGCTGTCACTCACATCTGCCTCTTCCATAGGTCACCAACGAGTCCTAACTCGTGACTGCACAGACTCTCAGAACTAGGGTAGACAGAAAACATTAACACCTCTCTGTGCTCAAGGTAATCGGTACACCAAATTTAAGTGCAGTAGCTATTAGGAGAAGAAAGTGAATGATGCAGAAGGTGCTCAATAAATATTTGAAGAATGAATAAATGAATGTAGGCCATATGTCTTTCTAGAGGTGGTAGAATGGAGTTTGTTAAGCAGAGGTAAGTGGAGGAAACTGCAGAAGGGGAAATAATAGGACTTACCATTGGCCAGACTCTAAGTATTTGCGTATATCACTTCATTTAATATTCAGAACAAACCAGTTAATGTTGGTTTTATTATGTAAAAATTCTCATTTCACATAGGAAAACAATGAGGCCTAAAGAAATTAAGTAATCTTTATTTAGTCCAGATAGCTGAAGAGCCTGGGTGTGAATCCATTTTTGTCTGATGCCAGTTCTTGACTTTTTTGACCACTATATTGTCTCCACACAGACTGAATGAGCCTATCCACAGCCACCTTTTTATTCATTCTAAAATGCTTTCTCCCCACCTTCCTGTGTTGAAGTTCTTTCTATCCATTTATCTGGGAAGCAGCTGAAACTTCAACTGTTTTTGAAGCTTTTTCTGATTCTCCAATCACATAAGAACTCCATCTTTTCTCAATCACATGGCACTTATCTATGTCATACCCACACCCCACCTGGAGTCAGTCATTCAGCTATGGCCTTATACTCCACAGCAGACCGTAACTTCCGTGAGAAACTGTGTTCTATTCCTCTTTGCCTCTGCTTCCCTAGAATGCCTACTATTAAGTTGTGCTAAATGTATTTTAAATTGAATCACGTTAGACAATCTGGAATGTTGTTGTTGCTTGTATTATTTGTTTATTAGATTTTTAGATATAATTTTTATAACCTGTTCCTCTGCTTTAAGTAGAGATTATAAAATTATCCCTATGGGTCTATGTCTATAACTTAATGACAGTGCTGAGAAAATATGGAAGCGGTCACTTTAGGGAACGCTTATATGTACAGAGCTCATGAATCACCCATGTCTGTTGGTGCCATGTGACAAGAAATAGTGAAACCAGTAAGAGGGTGTTTTCAAACATGATTTTGAATGAACTAATAGTTGTTGCAAGAGCTTCATGAAAGCACAGATGATATGTAACCATGTTCAATATAATATTATGCCCTCCTATTTAAACTCTACTACACTCTTCATTCACATAATAGTACTTAGTCACAGCTATCTGGGTAGAAGGAAGACAAATGGTGACTTACCTTTCATGGGTAAGGGAAGGTTATCTTGACTGAAGTGTTCAAGTCTTTTTTCCCCTCTCTCCCAATCTCAGTTATGGAGTATAATATATTATCTTCCTGCCATGAAGAGAATTATTAGTATGGAAGTAATATTACTCACCCCCTCTAGTTCCCTAAAACACTAAGAGCTTAACAAATATTTCATTCTTACACACTGCATATTCTTCCCAAGGGGGAAGAAAGTTCATGTGAAATATGATCTCCTATAGGGATGGGGATAGAAGGAATCTTGAAAGACACTATGCCTCTTCAGTGGCAGGTCACTGCCTACAGATAGCCTAGGGAAAATGTGTGAGTGTTCAATTGAGGATCATAAGTCTTTGATGATAGAAGGTACCCCCAGGGTAATGGAGGAAGAGGCCGCTCCTCTATTCAGTCAAGCCACATGAATCCAGCTTGGTACATCTTGGGGTGATTAAAGATGCATCTAAGATACTTTCATATCCATTGGGACAATGAACTATTTACAGAACCTTAGACATTTCCACCTCTTTGTGTTATTTCCCAAGATTTTGTCATCACTAAAAGTCAAGATCTCATTGATGCCTAAGTACAATATACATTGTTGTTGCTTGTCTTTATAGAGAACTACTCTCCTGCATTCCTCTCATACACATTTTTCATTGTTATGAAATCAGTCATTTCTTCCTAAACTCCCATTGTCCTTCATTCATCTCTCCTACAATGTTTATCCATTTCCACTTTGAGTTATAGGTAACTGTGTGTGTGGATTAGCTTCTGTTGGAGATAGCAAGAGTAGGACCTGTTCTCAGTCAGCTTTGTGTCCTTCATAGTTGCTCTAAATATGTTATAAAGAATGAAGAAATATTGAAAGAAAAAAAAATGAGAGGAGAAAAGAAAAATAAAGAAAAGGAAGTAAAAGAAAAGAAAAGACCAAAAGAAACCTCTCTCAGCATTCTTTCCTCTGGGCTTATTAGCTCAGGAAATAAGATATAGAAAAAGACAAGTATCCTAACTCAGGCATGCTGGATTCATAGTCTAATGCCGTTTAATTACTAGGTATGTGATCTTGGACGATTTACTTAAGCTTTTTGAAACATAGTTTCTTTCCTAGAGAAATGAGTTTAATAAAACCTAAATTGTGGGGTTGTTTAAAGATTACGAGATTCTGATACATTATGAATCACAGAAGACATATAGTTAGCAGGCTATGGATGGTAAGTACATTGCATTAACCCTTTCTCAATAGACCTGCTTCCTATCAAACCAACTAATTGAGTTCATTTATTCTTTCTCTAAAGCATACCCCCTTAATAGAACGGGCTTTCCCAGCTCCCATTACTAAGAAATTAGGATTGTACACATTTGTATTACAGCATGTATGACAAATGCAGTAAGCTTCATGATACTGGAAAACAACTTTACTGTGAATGTCACATTTAGTGTGAGGGGAGCAGAATATGTCACCCCAAAATGTGCTACTTTGGCATGTGGATTATTTTGAGCTGAAGGCAATCAAGACCCTGCAGACTCAGAAAACAACAGCAATAACAATGATAACAAACCTTTTACTTCTCCCTTAACTACCTAAAATAATTTAGATAGGGGGCCTGGCCCAGAAAGAGCTATTACCAGAGATAACTTTTTTTTTTTTTAATCCAAAAGACTTACCTGCATGACAGGGAAAACATATGATTATCAAACATCTGCTCTTCTCTTCCTGTGAATTTTCCTCCTCCCCTTTGAAGCTCCAGGCCCCTGTCCCATTCCTTAGCTCAGAATGGCATGTAAGCTTCAACTACCAGACTGTCTTTGCATCTCATATTTTTATGGAGCTCCCATGCATATGAAATTAAATTTGTTTTTCTGCCGTTAATCTGTGTTATGTCAGTTTAATTATTAGACCAGTCAAAGGACCTAGAAGGGAAGAAGGGAGAATTTTTCTGCCCCTACAAGTGTATGTTATCAATAGACTCTAATATGAACCCTTTCTTTGGGAAAGCAGGAAGAACATGCAGGTTGGCTCTTCAGGTTGAGTTAATTCTAAAGAATTAGGATGATTGCTTTGTAAGGATATACTGTTACCTCTTTCCCAAAAGCAAAACAATTCACTTGTCTCTCTGCCCCTGTTTTGCTTTGCCTCTTAATAGAAGCTGTGAGCAGAGTAGCCTTTCAATTTCTCAAAAAAAAAAAAAAAGAGAGAGAGAGAGAGAGAACATATTTTTCTAACTAGCTACATCAGGACTCATTTGGTAGCAAATAACAAGAAATCCCAACTTAAATTGGCTTTCACAGCAAGGAAAACCATGGTCTCAAATAATAAGAAGTCCAGAGGCGGAGCAGGTTCTGTGCAAGGTAGGTCATGAATTTGGCTCTGAATATCTGTTTCACTTGGTTATTTTCCCAAGTGATAGCCTCATTCTTGGGTAGCATGGTGACTAGAGCAATTTTAGGCATCATATTTTGTCCTAATAACATCCAGGAGGTGAAGAGGTGAACATGTCTCTTTCCATGTTTTCCAAGAAGGACTCCACAGGCCTTCTTTCAAATCTCATTGACCAGAGTCAGTTCATACGCTCACTCTAAGCCAATCTGTGACAAGAGGGAGGGGGGTGGTAGTATTAAGTATAGGCCAGTCTGGTTGTGCACCTGAGGCACATGCTGTGTGACATAAAGATGGTTACATGAAGCAAAAGAGTTTTCTGTGTTTTTTTGGGTTTTTTTTCGGCCATATGGCATGCAGGATGTTAGTTCCCCAACCAGGGATCAAACCCGTGCCACCTGCAGTGGAAGTGCAAGTACGGAGTATTAACCACTGGACCTCCAGGGAAGTCCCAAGAGTTTCCTGTTAGAACCCAAACTATACAAACATATGGGTCAGCCAACCAATAGTGATGACTTTAGTAATGACTCTATATTCTTTCTGAATGTCAAAATGACTTTCTACAACTTTAAAATGGGAGTCATTATTCTTTGATGATATAGTGGGAAAATGGATGTGGAGTTAATTCATAGTTTTTAGTGCATAAGCCAAGCAAGGGTTGGTATAGGTTTTTCAGGAGCAAATCAGGCATCTCTTGTTCCAAATTTTTTTTCTCCCATTTTATAAACAAATGCTGGACCAAACACTTTACCTGATCGATTGGTGATATGGAAGAAATTATTTATAAAATTAAGTAGTATTTCACTGTTTAGATATATTCAAGATATACCTTAATGGCAATTTAAGCTGTGAGTTACTTTCAGGATTTCTTTTTACCTGGAAAGACAAATGCAGAAGCAGATCAGGAGTTGTTTTGTTCTTTCCTGTCTTCATTCTTTTTGTACTTGTATATGTAGTTCTCATTCAGTGTTTTAGCTCTGCAGGATCTGGGCACCCACTCTATTTGAAGTCATCCCCTAGAGTGGAATTCTTATGGAAGGCAGTGCCTATTTCCCGTTACAGAAGCCTAAAGAGGTCAACCAGGAAGCTAACAAAGGAACATGTGATCTGGGTTCAGCTAAGCTAAGACACCTGCCCAGGACTTCAGATCTGGAGGAAGAAACTGAAACACCCAGATGCAATTGAGAAATTATTCACAAGTAATAGACGTGTAGAGATTCTAACACATGAGTTGCCAGGGGCATGACCTAGGGTGTATCCTGCCGCCTTGTTTTCTTGATTCCCGCCTGTTTTCTGAGTCTGGTTCACCAGACTTTTGTTGAATCTATGAGCTGCTTTACATCCTTTGTTACATAAATGAGCCAGATTTTGTTTGTGTGCTTGGATGTACTTTTTAATATGGCTGGCTTCAGAAATAAGAGGCTGGGGGGTATTTAAAACTGGAATTTAATGTCACATGGCTGCCTCTTTCACTCCCTGAAGACTCTGAAGAATCGTGACTATTTTTGAACCACATACCCTCTGCCTGCCAGATTGGATCCAGACCATTTCTCTCCCTTTTCAGCTTTTCTCATCAAAAAGAAGTTCATAGCTAGATGGCATGTGGGTTAAGATTACGGTCCAAGAAAATGGGTATCTCAGATGAAAAACTTCTTTTAAGGCCGTTCTTGCTCTGGAAAAAAAAAAATAGAGGAAGATAAAGAACCACAGTTATTTTGTGGCTCCAACAATTTTAGAAGTCTCTTGTTGGCAGGAGAGACCTTTATCCTCAGGTGAACGAACCTATCTGCTGGAGGAGAGCAAGAAGCCTACTGGCCTTGCAGAGGGCACTAATGCTTTGGTCCTATTGAAATTCACGTGTTCTGTTTGTGAACACAGCAACATTCTTACTAATCATGCTCCTTATTATTTTACCAAGTTCTTTTACTCACAATGGATAAATATTTTACTCTTCAAAAAACAAGCAAACACAAAAACGTATCTTCTGTACTGGAGACCAAAAAAGAAATGTCTTTAGTCTGTGAAACTCCATTCAGTAAAAATTTATCGAGTACCACCTGTATGTCATCTCCTGTGCTACGTGCTCTTCATAAACATGCTGGTGTTGGGGGCAGCAAGAAGCTCCGATTTGTAGCACTTGCCAATTTCCATGGTGTAAGTACGGTACTCCCACCACCAGGGCTGATTCTGAGCTGCCAACCTTGACTTGCCTGAACGTAGAATTGGGAAGAGATATGCACAATCTCTAGCACACTAATCGAGCTCCAGAGTTCCAGAGTTTGAGAGAATAAAAGAGAGTAAAAGTCAGTAAAGGGAATGTTTCAAAAAGGAAACAGTTTTTCTGGGCAGGTTAAGAGTAGGCAAGCATTAGCCATGAGAGGAGCAGGTGAACAAAATGATGTAGCTAGCAGAGGGCGGTGAATCTTCAGAAATGGCAGGAACAGAAGGTGGGCGAAAGGGAGCGGAGACGAATAACGCAAGGAAACTGGGAAGGGCCTATGTTGGGAAAATGGGTGTGACATGTATGGCAGGAAGAGGCATGTCAAGGAGAAAGGTGCCGAGTCAGTGTTCAACATCGGGAGTGTTAGAGTGTGCATGGATGCCACCACGGGAAAAGTCACAGATCACGTTTCTTGGGAAGCACATCAAGGAGACCCGTGGCAGAAGCCCCGGGAATTACACTTTCCCAAGGTCTCCCCACCAGCCTTTGGCGGTTAGTGAATTCAGCATCTCTGGGCCCACATTAGGTTAAGTCTATTTTGTGTCTAAGAGAGGTGCCAGCACTCAGGTGCAAGGTCCACATCTGCATGTTTGAGCATGTGTTAGTGTTATAACTTCAGGATGTGGATATTGCCAGAGGGATTTCCCTGGAGAAAAATAACTGAATTATCTGCGTCCCTTAGCCATTTTGGACCTAGCCAGGCAGACGGTCCAGCTGCAACGCCAGGCCAGTAATGGTGTGGGTCCAGAATCTCCAGACAGCAGACGTTCTTCAGTGAGGTGCATTCTGAGGCCAGAGCTCCCTGAACAGGGGAGAGAATGTGCTTCTAGCATGCGTTATCCCTTCTGCTACAGGGACTCATCTTCACTGAGGTAGAGCAGGGTAATGATGATGATCTTTTGTTTGCTGTGGAGCCCAAGGCACATGAGGAAGCATTCAGCCTCTCCTTTGTTTTCTCTGCTCGACTGTGCGGAGGACATCCAACAGCTTCAAGACACATTGTATGTTTACTACCTCTTTTCTCTTCCCTCCTACCCCCCTGCGGCACTGATGTTGGGCTGCCTCCCTCCATTGTAAAATCGTAAAGTTGGATGCTATCTTTGAATCAATATTTCTTTACGGCTTCCTTGGAAGGGATCTTACTCCATCTGCCATGGCCTTAGGGGATCTCAGGTAGGAACTAAGGCCCAAGGAAAGAGTCTTTGCCCAGGTTCAAAAATCAGAGTCAAGCTCATTTATGTTTTCAACTGCTTTGACCCTAAAGGGTCTTGACTCCCAGTGGTTCACCATACAGAGCATAGAGGGACTTTATGGAGGTGACGGGCCGAGGGCCCAGGTGAAAGCAGAGTAGCAGCTCATAACAGAAGCAGGTGTCTGAAAAATTGAGCTGTCTTTCTTTGCAGGCATCATACCTATTTTTAAGCACGGACTGAAAACATAAACAATGCCGCAAATCTGTTTTGGTGCCCACTTGTTGCTGACAGCTGTATTGCTCCCAGCACCCTAGGGTCCTGTTTTTATTCCCCAGTTGAAGAGGACCTTAGTATCCTACACCACATCTCAGCTTTTTCAATAGCAAAGGTGTTTTTTGTGGGGGTGGTGGCAGAACCATGTTACCCTGCAGCTAGTTCCTGGAGCCCAAACTATACTGATACTGGGAGGTGATCATGGCTGGAGAACTCCCTCCTCTTGTCCTGGTGTCATTGAAGGAAAGACCACTTGACCCCCTGTAATAACACTTCCATCTCCTCAGCTGTACTGGCTTATCCTTGGACAGAGGTTCTTCTTACACAAAAGCTCTGGGATAACTCTGTTCCCTCAACTGGGAGGGTTCATTGCGGTCATGAATGAGGTCTGTGTCTTGTCCTCATGTACTGAGTCCCTCTCAGCTGCTTCCTCAGGACCACATGCTACTTCCGTCATGGCACCACATGGTTCTGAAGTTCTCACTGTACATGTCTGTCTCTTTCTTGTGGGCAAGGAGTGTTACCCATTCATCTCTGTACGTCTATCATGAGCACAGGGTACGGCAGACATTAAGATCTTTAGTAAGTGGCTGTATTTCATTGCTTTGAACTAGATAAGAAAAAAATCATATTAGATTAAGGCTCTACCTTGCAACATCCTCCAATCTAGTCCTTCAGTCCCGGGTCTGGAGGGGCAATAATGGATTAAAGGCACAACCCGCCTATCAAGGCCTAACTAGTAACAATCCCCACCCAAATCAGTATCTGTTTCCTGACACTTGATTTCCCTGTTTCCTGGATAGCCTCCTCTTTGTCTGTTGCGAGATTTTCTCTGGTCATGAGTCCCACATGCATACCCCATGGAAACTTTGGTTCCTGACACACAACCTTATCTAGCTGTTTACATCATTAACCCAACCCAGGGGTAACTGGGGAAAGCTGGATTCTGAGACCAAATATAGAAAGGAAAATGTGGGTGTTTATTTGGCTTCTTTTTGTCATTTCTAGTTCACTTAAGCATCCTGCTTACTGGGGCTTTACAAAGCTCTATCTACCTCATCCTTCTCTTATGTGGTATAATTAGGAAATTGACTTCAGAGCTTCCCCAAGTGCTTTGAGGCAGTGTCGTGCAGAGGAGAGAAAAGTCTTTGCACATGGAAGACCTAAAGGCTTTTGAATGTTGGCTTTATCCTTCCCACAACCAGCTGAGCAATTGAACAAGTCATTTAACTCCCTGGGCCTCAGTTTTTTCATTTTTTATTTTCAAGTAGTTGCATTAGATTATTCTTACGATACTATATAGTTCCAGATTCTGTAAACCTTTGATTCTAGTTCTTCTTCTAAAGCCATCAGTGCACTTAATTAGGTTATTTGGGTTTAAATGAACTCCTTTTCACCCACGTGAGCAAATGTGTTAGTGCTGATAATTGTCTCCTTTCAAGACTATGAAGCTAATATCTTCTCTAAGTCAAAGATACTGGTATTTTATTTCCTCAAGCACAGATTTATTAGGTGTTCCACTAAGATACGACATGATCACCCGTGCCCTAAACCAGCAATTATTATGGTCTAAAAAAGAGAATTGAGCAGTCCAAGGCAGTGGCCAAGTGGAAGAAAAGCCAGAACTTTTGTACACCCTTTGTAAAGTGCTTGCTTACATGCCAGTGTCTGGAGTTGCTCTTTTCACTGGGCTCTTGATCTCAGGCAGTATTTTTAATTCCCAGAGTTAAAGCCAGCTGAGTTTGAAATCTGTTGCAACAAGTCACCAGAGGGACTATATATCTCTCTCTTTCAGAGGAGAAGCCAAGCACAGCAGTTCAATTAAACTAGCACTAAGTCCTGCACTCCAAAGACTGAAGGACCTGAGGGAAAGGCATCAAGGGGAGAGTTATATGCTCCTGTTCACCCCTCTTGGCTAGAAAAATCATAGTGTTTGTGACCAGAAAATTGAAATGGAATGAGATCCAAGATGGCAGCCACTGACTTCTTTTCTATTAACCTTCAGGCTGGAGTGCTCTGCAGAAGGAAGGGTGACCAAGATGAATTACCTCTTGGATTTCAGCGCATTGTTTCACTAACGTAAGAAGGCTATCTGAGAAGTTTGTGATTCCCACCAGACCAGCCAAGCAAACCAGGTATCTGAAAAAACCCAAAAAACCTGCTTCTAGGGTTTCAGAATAAGCGAGAGATGAAATGATAGAACTGCTATGATAATTATTGGCTCTCAAATTAACAGTAATAATTACCTTAGCAAATTGCTGTGTAACTGTTCACTGAATACGTTCATAATCTAATCCTACATTGTTGTTTTTTTTTCTTCCTTTGAGCCAGTTTCTCTCTATTTTTATGTCTTAAGGCTAAAGCTTCTGGCTTTAGAATACTTCTTTCTTTAATCCCTGCTCACCTAAGCCCTTGTTGTGTATAATGAGAGTAAAATGGTTGAAGGAAAGTATTTAATGAATGTCAATCCTGTGTCCTGCTCAAAAGAATCCTGAACATCTGATCCGGACAGATCTGTCTTCACACTGCTGTCGGGTATCTGGTCTTTGAGAATTAAAGAATGTATTGTGATCTCTAGGTCACACTGTAGACTTGTATGAGCCCAGAGAAGGTAGCTGACATGGAGCATAGCTGTTTCACTTCACTTTGTGTAAAGGACTAAGTGGCCTTGTTCTCAGCTCAAGCTACAACCTCCGGTTAGAAGATTTTTTTCCCTAATGTAAAAGTGGAATCATTGACTTTACTCTGCCCTGGACCCTTTCTGATTCCCTGTGTTCTTACAGGAATCATTCCTTTGGCTTCGATATAGGGCACCATTTTCCCCAAAGGCATCAAAGCTTCTTTTAAAAATTGTTACTGCATTTTATTTGTAGTTGTTGTCATTGCTGTTCGGAGCATGCATCTTTGGGTTACTTGTTCAGTCATCTGATTATTCAATAGGAGTCACCAAGCTTAAACTGGGCTCCCAGTTCTGCGCTCAAGAAGGACCTTAAAATAAGTCTGTACAGTATTAAAACCCAGAATGAACAAAAAGACATAGGGTTCAAATTGACAATTGCTAAGTGAAATACCAAAATCTCAAATGTGGGAGGGATTTCTGTAGGTTGAGATGCTGAGAAGAAACATGAAAATGAAGCGAGAGTTGAGTTTCTCAGTAATTTGTCGTGGCATAATAGATGAGTAGATGGGAAGAGTACACAAATAAATGCTACCTTACATTAAAAAAGACAAGAACTGGGAGAATTTTTATAAGAAACATACTTCAGTGTTACTGAGGGTACATGAGTGACAGCAAATTTGAAGTGGGAAGAGGACTGTGTGTATGGTTGGAAGTGCAAATATTTAAAGAGGCATATAGCATAGTGCTTGACACACTCAGTAAATAGCTGTTGAATGAGTTAATGTATCAGGTAGAACTGTCGACTGGTTAAATGCATGGACTTTGGAATCAGAGAGGTTACACTTTGAAGTTTTTCTCTGCTACTGATGGGAACTTGAGCAGTTTACCCAACCTCAAAGATTCAACTTTCTCATGAGTAGAATGGGTATAGTTATTGAAGTTATAGCAAGTAGGCGTTTTGTGTGGTAGATATGAGTTAAGGTATATGAAATGCTTGGCAAGTTGCTTGGACATTGTAAACACCAAATAAATATAAGTTATTACTACTATAAATTATCATTACTATTATACATTTGCAAAGATTTGTGAGTATGTGTATGTTGGGGAATATATAGACAAATTTGAAGAGAGAAGTACATAAACAGAATATTATGGAAATGAGTATGTGTAGATGGGGGTTAATTAAGTGCATCATGGTAGTAGTACCAGTTGGTCGATGAGAAAAAAAGAGCTGATACCTCTTGATATTGAAAAGCTGAGGAGTCCTTCACTTAGCACGGAGCACTGGCTTGGGAGAAGGATTCCTTGATATTAGACTACAATAACAGCACCAGACTTAGGCTTCCCAGTGTCCTGACTACCTCTTTTGCCAACAATTAATATCACAGAGCCAACTTTACTGAACTTACCCAGGTAGTTGTTCGCAGGTGATGGGATCACGAATTAGGACATTATTTGTCTCAAAGCCATTTCAGTTTCTCAAATGTGTCATAAAGATTAAGAGTCATCCTGACAAATGTCATTTTACCCATATTTGCTAGATAACCTTAGATCTGCAGGTCCTTTAGGCAACTGTAAACTTCCTGTACTGTAATTCTATACAAGTTTCTTATCTTTTTAACACAAGAAAACCTTCAAATGAAAATTAATTTAGGGAAATTGAAAGTCTTTTTTCTGTGTTCACCTGTTTGTAAATGATAAGGGCTATAAACAACAGTTTTAATCATTCGGTCCTTTGCCCAGGAGCAGCAGTTTATGATCCCAGCCACCATCTCATACCCACATGAGCTGATCCTCCATTTCAAGCCAACACTCACTTTCTGTGATGAAATGCAAGGGCTCATCCCAATTTAATACATGGCTTCCTTCGTATGGAACATGTGAACCAGAATATCTGCTAGATACCTGGGCTGTGAGGGTTCCTCTCCACACCAGACTACAAGGGAGGAAATTAAACAGTGAAAGAAGTTTCAATTATTTTTATTTGTTAAAATGATTTAAGTATTGTGATTTTTTTTTAATTTTTGGAATCTCATTTCATAGTATAGTTATGGCTGGAGGAATATGAGACAAAGAGGACAGTGGGCAAAGGAACCAAGAAAAATATGACCAAAAGGATTCATTAAAGTCTAAGACAGATCGAACTTGAATGATGAAAGCAAAGTATAAGTTAGGATGGTCATCATTTCGACAGTAACAATGACTGTTTTAAAGGACAAAAGGTACATTTGTTTATAAAAATCAGGACTCAAATTAATCAGTATTTTACTAATGCACCCATCCAAGCTCCCACACATCAAATTTTCATTGAAGGCTGGAAAACTCTGGGAGCAGTGGCTGGGTATTAACTCATTTCTTCCACCTTTTATCTTCTCTGGCTTGGCTTGGGACCCTTAGAACAGGTGCTGTGGTAGTTCTTGTGCCCTGCTCATGCTAGCTCAGCCATCTCTGCTGCTTCCTTCAGTTATGACAGACCTGGCTGGTCTCTATATGGACCGTTTCCACTGAATTATATAGCACTTAATTTTAAGCTTAGGGAAAGAACTCCATGTTAAAATGAGTTTATTTTTTAAAGTAATGGCATAGACCAGTTTCACATGGGACACCGAGACAAATCCACAAGCACTCTCTGAGCTCAGAAGTAGTTGTCCTACCTTCTGGACTTACAAGAGATATCCATTGATTAAATTTACCACTGATGTAAATGGCCATTCCTATTTCCCTACTGAAGTTCTCTAAATCAGAATGTCTGTCCTTGGAAAAAAATCATTTCACTAGAATTATGAGTCTTCCAATTTTTATTTTAAAAATCTGAAAAAAATGAATATAATTATCAAAATTATTATATTATCAAAAAAAGGAGAAAAATAATCTCAATAGATGCAGAAAAAAGCATTTGAAAAAGTTCAGCATCCCCATTCATGATAAAAATTTTGAGCATGACAGAAATAGAAGGGGGATTTCTTTTTTTTTTTTTTTTTTTGCGGTACATGGTCCTCTCACTGCTGTGGCCTCTCCCGCTGTGGAGCACAGGATCCGGACACGCAGACTCAGCGGCCATGGCTCACAGGCCCAGCCGCTCCACGGCATGTGGGATCTTCCCGGACCGGGGCACGAACCCGCGTCCGCTGCATCGGCAGGTGGACTCTCAACCACCGCGCCACCAGGGAAGCCCAGAAGGGGGATTTCTTGACCTTATAAAAAGGCATCTACCAAAAACCTACAGCTAACATAATATATAATATGAAAGAGTGAATGCTTTTCCCCTAATATTGGGATCAAGGCAAGAATTTCCTTTTTCACTAATCCTTTCAACATTGTACTGGAAGACCTAGCCAGTGAAATAAAGAAAGAAAAATAAAAGACATACACATAATAAAAGAAGAAATAAAACTATTCATAGAAGACATAACTGTCTTCATAGAAAGTTTCAAAGAATCTATAAAAGACCCTTCTAGAATGAATACATGAGTTTTCCAAGGTTGCAACATACAAATAACATATAAAATCAACTTTTTAAATATTCTAACAATGAGCAATTGGAACTTAAAATTTTTAAAAACTACACCATTTACAATAACACCAAAATAAATGAAATAAATCTAACAAAACATGTGCCAGGTCTATGTGCTGAAAACCACACAACAATGATGAAAGAAATCAAAGAATATAAGTTTTGACTAGTTGTGTAGCTTTGGGTTAAGTCACTGACTCTTCCTTTACCTCAAAAACCGAAACTGTTAAACAAAGTCCCTTGCAATTCTATGCCTATGCACTGCTTTTGTGCAACTTCAGTAAAAGCTGATAATGATACTTAAGGTTTATTGTTACTTACTATAAAGCAGGCACTACGCTCAGCTGTTAACATGAAATATCTAATTCCATAATCACAATAACTCTGTGAGGTTGATATTATTATTAGCCCCAAATTACAAATTAAGAAACTGAGGCTAAAGGAGATTATATAATGGGCCCAAAATCACACGGTTCGTTTCCATATGTTTCCGGCTTTATGGGCCAAGTTCTCATTGCACCCTATTTATGTGGTGAGGCAGGCTGGCAGGAGGTGGAATAGGGCCCTTTTAAAACAGGAGCAGATGGAAGTGTGCCTTCTGCCACCTCAGGAATCACTGGGCTTATGGTTAATTAGCATTTTCCTATTTGCACTCTGGTTTGGGGATCACCGTCAGCTTCTGTATGCTGTCATTTTCAGGGCATATACCAGAGGGCCTTACTCTCAGGAAGAGCTGTTACGGTTTTTATATGTGCCCCTTTTGTATGATCTTCATGTTCTCTCCTCCATACGTCTTGACTTGCCAGTTTTTCCACATTCTCCAAATTTGCCTTTCTTGTAGGCCTTTAGGGTTGAACGGAGCTTGAGTGTATCTCTCCTCTCAGCAACTAATTCCAAGTCTGGAATGGGGGCACTGAGCCTGCCACTGGGATCAGAATCGCCTGGCCATCCTTTCTCCCTATCAACCCCAAGATTGCACAAAGTCCCGTGTAGTTGTGTGAGCCTGCTCTGCAGTAAATATAGCCCAGCTGATGCTCCTAACCCCTGTATTTATCGTCAACGATTGGTGTTTGCAGCCGACTTCCTAATCTTGAAATGCAAAGTGCGATATAGCTAGAAACTGACAAGTGAAGATTTTTATCCACTTGCCGTGTCTGGTGTGATAGCACAAGCAGTGTGTTTTATACTTAAAACACAAGCTGGTTTTATATAAAAATGCATGTGAGTCGAAAGCTCAGGCCTAGGGAAGCTAGTTGATGAATGCATCCTGGTAGGCAATTAAGAAAGTGACAAGATAATGCAGGGAAATTATATTTCTCTCGTTTTGCACAAGATTCAGTGTCGTTCCCTTCTAATATAGCAGCTGCTTCTATCCTCATGCCACATTGGAATTTTCCTTCTTGAAATTTATGGGTGCACATTGGCTGTGTATCATTGCTCTTATCTAATTTCATGGCAAACACCAGCACATCCACACTCCCCTCTAAGGTGCATCTTGCTGCAAACAACAAATCCAAGAAACATATGCCTTCTCTGAAGGATGAGGCAGGGGATAAACACTGTTCCAAGAGAAGTGGGGTAGACGTCTCCAGATCCCTCTTTCTGGAGCACACAAGGAGAACGCACAGCTCAGCAGGGCTCCCTGAGCTAATAAGGAGTCCACTGAAACTCTATTGGATGGTTGCTCAAAAAATGATATCTCTAGTTATGCTAATACACACCAAATTCCCCAGAGACTAGATATGGCCTGGAAATTCAGCTACCTTTCAACTGCAGCATATGTTTGCCTCTTTACAAATACCTTCCAAATTCCCTATTCTGCAGGCTCTTGTGAGACCCAGATTTTAGAGTTGGTCTCCATCCTTTTGCAGTACAGTCAGTTTCCCAACAGTTTCCAGTCATACCTGAGCTGAGAGGAGATTTCACTTATAAGTGGGAAGTGGGACCAGGGACAGGGGAAACTGTCCCCTAGGGCACAGGGGATACCACTGTTCTTGCACGTAATGGTGATGTTCAAAATATTTAAGAGTGTATATGGCACAGGGCCAGTCCACAGGACAGACACTGGTCTTAGTGTTGGAAAGAGGCCCTGAAGGTCCCCTATGGGGAGGTCTGTAAGATCCTTGAGGAGGAGCTGGGGTGGGGAGTGGGGGGGCGGGGCTTGGACAGTGGTTATTTACACACCAGGAAGAAAGATTTCTCCTATTTTAACCATCACTGTGGGTGCACACCACCTGAGTTTCAGTCCAGCTTGTACAGAAGGGAAGCCTCAGGGTCTATATTTGAGAAGGTGAGGCTCCAAAGAGCAGCAGGGACAGCTGGCGCTCTTCTATTTGGCCCTTGGCAGGGAGAGCTTTGGCTGATTCAGATGAACGCAGCATTACCCTTCACCACACCTCTGTCACCCCTGGGTGTTGTTAGGACCCGCCTCTCCCTTTTCTCAATTGCAAGAAGTTATAGCCTTCCATAGGTCAGTCCTAGCGGAGGGCGCCAGGACCAGAGTCAGCTCAGAGATGCTAAAGTAGTGTCAGGAAATAAGTATAAATGAAATAAGTATATTCTTCAGCCCTCAGTGTGGGGTTCAGTGGCCTCCTGGTCAGCCCCATCCTTCCTCTCACCCCCTGCAAACCAACCTGGTCTTTATGACTTCACTCCCTGCAGGTTGCTGCGTTTTCTTTCTGGGTCTGGAATCTGTTCTCAATCCAGCCGCTCTACAGGGGTCCTGACCCTATGAGAAAGGGCCCTTGCTGGCCTCACCCCAGCAATTCTTAGATCTTAACAATTACAAAATTAGGTCATACATATACTGATTAAGCCACATGGTTGAAATCCTAGCTCCAGTCCTTTCTAGCCGGCTATCCTCAGGCAAGTTAGTATTTTCCTTCTTTTTATAAACCATACCACTTCAATTCCAGAATGCAGCTGTGATTTGGGAAACAGTGTTTTGTTTTCAGCATGTACCTATGATACTCACACATCAGTAATTATTCCCTGGAAATCAACCCCTCCAAGCTAGTTACGGTGGAAAAAAATAATTTATGTACCTTGTTCCCTTGAACGTTCATCTATCTGTTAAAAGATGTTTGCCTTCCAAGATTCAGTCCCAGGAGTTTTCCCTGCCAGCCCACCAGGGCTCCTCTCCACCTCTGCCACACAAGACATGCCTCCTATGGACGCCAAGCTTTAACCTGTCTCCATACTCTTTACATAGACAACTTCTGTGCTAGGTTGTGAAGTCCTTTGAGATCAGAGACTGTCTTTTCTAATCTTGGTTTTCCGAACACTGCATGTCATGGCTGGCATGCAATACATACAAGAATGAATGAATAAAAGAAAACACATAATAAATAATTTTAAAAATTTTCTATGTGATCTTCATATGAATCTTTTCAACAGAGCAGAAATTAGCTTCACATGATGAAAGAACTAGGGCCCAGGTAGGCGAAATGATTTGCTTAGCTAGAATAAAAGGGAAAAACATCAGTAAGACTGTGGGCTAGAACTCAAGTCTCGGTGTCTCCCACCTCCCAGTCCTGTATTCTTTCAATTATATTTTGTTACTAGATAAGTTGCCTGAAATTTGTGTTTTCTGCTGCAATAACACTTCACTGATCTGCAGTATTATCTTGAGCCAGATGTAGGTCCTTGATGTCATGAAGTGGTAATTATTGCAACATAGGAAAAAAGAAGTGCACTGTGTGTTTGGAGGCTTGCTCCCTGTTACTAATTCAGCTGTTGAAGGTTGTGACACTTGTCATCTGAAAGATAATTTTCCTCAGATTTAATAATCGCAGTTAAGTCTCAGATTTGATTTTAACTTCAGACCTTGATGTCATGAAGTATTAATTATCTCCATTACCTACTGGTAATATTCCTGCAAACATGCACATGTTTGATTGGCAGGAATTTTTATTAATTTACAAGGATGAACTCAATTAGAAAAGCTCAGTCACTGGCACAATTCCACTTACATACCTGCTATTTTGAACGGAGCAAAATCCTAGCCAACTCACAATTCCGAGTATCGAGGGTCAAATCGTGTAAGTAGGATGGCCAATTCTAGCAGATCTTGATTGACAAGTATTTCATTGTCTGATCTACCTGAGTTTGCTTTAAAATGAGTGAGAGAAACCTTTGGGACTAATTAAGATTCTTATAGTAGAGTAATGAGAGAGGTTTTCCATGTCTACTTGGCTTTTTTCTCCCCCTTCACCACCATGCCTAGGGTTTTTTCTTGGGACTGGCACAGTCACGCCCCATTTAAGGAACTACATTTGTTTCCACGGTGCTTTAATCACAGAGTAAAAAAAAAAAATGTCCTGATGAATGCTAATATTTTATTTAAGTGAATCGGTTCCTTTTAGCTACGCACCATACAGACTAGCAGAAAGGAAAAACTACATCAGTGACATGTCGTTCCATCACTTGACAGGGTAGGAACCTTGGGATTTGAGGAAGCCAACCCTGTTTATCCCTTGCCCTGTGTCACTTACAAGAGTGTAACATAGTTTGACTTGGATAAATTCCTTCCGATGAAATGAATATTTATGAAATTAAGGAAAAGTGATTTAGCTTGAGCTGGATTCTCCAACACAAGAATATTGTAGGAATAGTTTCTTGACCCTCCCACTGAAGCATATCTTTGCCAAATGACTTTGTAAGAACTGCATTCTGGTTCCGCATCAGCAGAGAAAACTCTATGTTTAGTCTTGGGGAATAACAATGCAGAATAATAAAACAAAGAAATTCCAACAATGCCTTTTACTTACATAGTCGTTCCCTAAGGAGTATAGCTGCATGGTATGCTTACTCATAACCAAGCAACGCAACCTGAGATAGTGTTCAGGAAAAATAAATTAGTAATTCAGTCCTGCTCAGTCAACTATAGGGCAAACTGGAATTAGGGGGATAAAGTCCAGCCAGAGTAAAAATGCTGTCAAAGAGAATCCCCAATCAATTTAAAGGAATGAACGATGGTTGTTTGTGATTTGGAACTAAGCCAAACAACATATTTTTACTTTAAATATTTGCCTTCAGAATTACTTTAGTCTCAGCTATGATGAAAGGATCCACATCCTTTTTGTCCAAAGCTAACTGTATAGGCTTTCTGAAAAATAATACCTGTTACTAGAGTCCTTTTCAAGCACCTTTTAAGATATTTAAAAGGGAGCTGCTAGAAGCATGGTCCCTGGCCCCTGAACACAGCCTCGCTCTCCTCCACTCCTTCCTCATCTCTGTCTGCTCGCTCTCCTGGCCAGACTGCTGCTCGGGCCTATCAGATACTGGTCAAGAGCTACCTTCGACTTGGTGGTCATCCCACCAAAAGACCGTGTTCAGGACCTGATATATGCTGGTATATGCTTCCCTAAGATCTTGCAATAGTCGATCAGTACTCAGGTAATCAAGTTCGGTTTAACACTTTGCATCTATCTTTGCCCTTCGATTTTCGTATTGGCAGTATCCCGTCCTTAGCCTGCATATGATCCTCTGGAACAGTACTGTAGGACAGAAATAGAATGTGAGCCATGTACTTAATTTTAAACTTTCTAGTAGCCATATAAAAAAAAAATGAAAAGAAGCGAGTAAAATTAATTTTAATAATGTGCTATACTTAAAATATCTAAAAATATTATCATTTTACCATATAATCCTATACAAATTAGTATGGTATTTTACATTTTATTTCTGTACAAAGTCTTAAGAAATCCAATGTGTATTTTACACTTACGGCACATCTCAATTCAGTCTAGCCACGTTTCATGTACTCAGTAGCCACATGTGGTTACTGGCTACTTTATTGAACAGCACAACTTTAGAACAAATGGCTATCAAACTTGGTCCCTGGACTGGCAGCATCAGAATCACTTGGGAGTATTGTATAAATACTTGTTATTGGTCCTTAGACTAGGCCACTGAATAAGAAACTTTGGAGGTGGGACCTGCAACCTGTGTTTTTACAAGACTCCCAGGGAATTCTGATTACTTGTGAAAATTTGAAAACAACTGCTCTAAAACTTCAGGAAAAAACATTGTGTGTAGAGTGCCTAAGAAAAAAATTTATGCAGAGAAATCATCTCCGTACCATAATGCCTCACTGTATATATATTTCACTAAAACAAGTAAATAATGGAGGTTGTTCATAACTTACAGAAAAACTAATGGAATTAATGACAGCATTTTTTCATTTTAATGCTCTTCCACCCATAATTTTTTAAACATTGGTGCTTACAGCATCGGTCTCTATTTTGAATAAGAATTAAGTCCAGTTCAAGGGCAAAGAACATCTTGGGCATTTGTGAAGTGAATGAAATCAGACTGGGCAGGGCCACATGTGGAAGGATGGGCATGCCAGGCAGAAGCTTTTGGGATTTGTCCTGCAAAGAGAATGTGGTACTATTTCCGTTCTAGTCAGTGGTTTCTTGCTCTCTGCCTGACACTAGCTTCCACGAAGGGGCAGATTCTCTCCTGGGAAATGCAAATAGTTTTGTTTACTTTGGGATAATTGCTTATTTTGAATAATATATACTGTGCATAAGTAATGAGGGGAGGCACAGTGAGCAAACATGCTTTTCTCCAGTTGGCTCCCATTTAGGCACCAGGAGAGTGATTCCGGGGTGGACAAGCCCCACCAACCCCACAGAAGTCCTTTTAGTCCCCGAATTAGCACATTAGCATTTGCGGCCACAGTCTCTGCTGGGCTTGGGAATGGCAGGCTTCAACCTGCTGCCTTGTTTACTAAATGGAATCAGCAGATAATTTCACGGTTGTATAGACAGCATGAAAATCCAGCTCAAGATTCATAAATCCTGCTTTAAATTTGGGCAGCTTACACACAGGCTGCCCTCTCAGCCCCGTCCAATTGGAAGCTACAGAATCACCCCAGGAATGGAAGATGAAGCTTGGGGAAGAGAAGTGCATGCCTAGTCTCCCCATGAGCCCAGGGGAGGATGTAGAGGGGCTTTGGACAAAATGAGTGGGAAGAGAGGCATTAATCATAATCCGGGGGCTTCCCTGGTGGCGCAGTGGTTGAGAGTCCGCCTGCCGATGCAGGGGACACGGGTTCGTGCCCCGGTCCGGGAAGATCCCACATGCCGCGGAGCGGCTGGGCCCGTGAGCCATAGCCGCTGAGCCTGCGCGTCCGGAGCCTGTGCTCCGCAACGGGAGAGGCCACAACAGTGAGAGGCCCGCGTACCGCAAAAAAAAAAAAAAAAAAAAAAATCATAATCCGTAGTCGCTAAGTGGAAGAAATGCAAATCAGACGGTGAAAAACTTCTCCCGTCTGAGAACCGGGATCCCTGAGTTCTTACTGCCTCAGGCCAAGAGGAAGCTAGGTTCACCCTCCTCCTCCACATTTATTTGTACTTAGGTATTCTTGATTAAAATACTCATAGTTCAGATGAGTTAGATTTTTAACTGAAAGCACTGAATTTGGGAAGGAAAGAGGAGTAGGGGGGACCAATTGGAAGAAATCTATGAGAAGGAAGAAATCTAATGCTGATTGAGCTCCTGAAGTGTGGGAGGCTCCCTTAACTCTGTATTGGGTCTTTGACTCTCCTCAGTTTTCAGTATACAGGATGTTTCATGCATGCCTAAAAACGATAATTCCATTAAAAGCCTCCTAGACCACATGGAACACACCCAGAGAGAGAATCACAGACACATACCCCTAAAAAAAATGAAGCTATATATCTTGAATCTATATTAATATGTTAGGCAAAATTTCCCAGTAATTTTCCTGGACTGAATGGAATTATTTATTAAGCCAATATAGGTCAGTTTTGCTGGAGAATTTCTTAAATGACTGTGGACTGAGTGGCCACAGAAGGGTCATCCTCTCCCAGCAGTGTCTGGGGCTCTGCTCTATTCTTTGCGTTCACTCTTCTTAGGAAAGCACAGCCACTAAACTCTACAATCTAATCAGCCTAACAACCAAGGTCCAGGAATTGGGAAGAACTTTTGTTAGAAAAAAACCCAAAAAATGGGGAATTGGTGGGTTTGATCAGTTTTGAAAGTGAATATAGAGGGTGTCAAGAATTAACAGATTGTCATCATAGCCTTACCTTGGCAAAATCTTAAGAGCTCTGATATTGCCTCTGGACACAGTGGACAGACCACTGATTAGGAGAAGATGTTTTTCTTTCCTTTTGGCTATTTTGTGTTTATTCAGAATAGTCAAAGAAGCAATATTCAAAGTTTGGAGTGAATGTACTCATGAGTATTTGCCCGATGCTGCTTAATCTAGGACTACATATCTACATGTATTAATTTCTTGATTATGTAGTTTTGAAGATGGTGTTTTGTGTATGGAACTAAGTCCAGATTCATCTACAGCTTCTTTGGTGAGAACCTTAAGATTAAGATGTTTTTTTTTTGTTTTTTGTTTGTTTTGATTAAGATGGTTTTTAAAATGACATACATGAGTATGCATTAGTCTTTTCAGGCTACCATAACAAAATATCACAGACTGGATGGCTTAAATAACATAAATTTATTTCCTCACAGTTCTGGAGGCAGAGAGTTTGAGATCAGGATGCCACCATGGTCGGCTTCTGATGAGAGCTCTATTCCTGGCTTATAGAGGGCCCCTTCTCACTGTGTCCTCACATGGTCTTTCTTCTGTTCATGTGTGCTGGGAGAGAGCATTCTCTGGTGTATTTTCTTATAAGGATGCTAATCCTATAGGATCAGGCCACCCTTATGCCCCATTTAACCTTACTTCTTTTTTTCAATTAAAAATTTTTAGAGTTTTATAAAAAAATTTAAATAACAGTTGCCCACATTTAAGGAGTACAAAAAAATAAACAAAAAAAAAAACCCAAGAAAACAAAAAAAGGAGTACAACATGATATTTTGGTGTACAGCATGATAACTATCATTAACAATACTGTGTTATATACTGGAAATTTGTTAGGGGAGTAGATTCCAAGTTTTCTTACCACACACACACACGCACACGCACACACACACGCACAATGGTGACCTTAATTACTTCTTTAGAGATCCCGTCTCCAAATACAGCCACACTCTGGGTTACGTCTTCAACACATGAATTGGGGCTGTGGGACACAAACAGTTCATGATAGAGTATATCCAAGTGTTGAGCTGCAGGAAGATTTTAAGGTAGCGTTATTCCACCGAATGAGGATCATAAACGTTCATCTAGTGTCCGTTTCACAAATCTGAGTGCTGTAGTATAGGACGTGAGATCTGCTGACTACGGGAAGTGATTTCCAGTAGAAAGTGCCTCCACCTGGCCACAGAGAAGAGGCTGCGCCAGGCTGGATTTCAGAGTTTCTATCCACTCTGTCTTGGGATCACGTCTTATTGATCATGTAAACCTTTCGAGGAGAAACACCATTCAGTCCTAGCAAGTCTGAAAAATCTAATCATCAGGGAATGGATTAAAGTCGACAGATGAAGATGAAAAGAGAGCACCATCATTCTTATAGATTCTTGGATAAATTACAAAATTCAGTTCCGAGGGACTCAAGGGCTGATTGTCATATGCCTAATGGGTACTGAACACTCGTCTTTGTGGTAGGGGAGCCTTCACCTTGACTACAAGGGACAGAGTGAATCACATATGTCCAAATGGGGTTGCCCACTTCACAGGCGATACATTTGTCTGCGTTCATCTGCCTGGATTAGAACAAGTGATGTGTCTCATTTACACAGCAGTGGGGAGCAGTGAGGGTCTCTACAGAAGATTGGAGTTACTGCCCAGTTCTGAGTGCAATAGATAAGAAAGAGATGTGGCTAGTGATGAGAAATGATGAATTCTAGGAGAAAGAAAAAATGCATTTATTTGGAAGATGGTTTGGAAGATGCAGAAAGGCTAGTTTTAAACATCTGAGTTAATGTACTGTAGACTATTAAACTATTTCCTAAACAAAGGGAGTGCATAAATGGCACATTGATTGGTTTTGGTTGGTACATTGTGTGCTCTGGGTCACAGCTTGTTTGTAACTGAAAGCAAACAGTAGCTGTGTGATGGATTTGCCTATGTGTGAAACGGATCTTCAACAAGGGAATCACAAAACGTTTACACTTCTAGACATGAGCACTCCCAACACAGCACAGGCTGCCTTTCCAATTTCATCCAACTGCGATGGAAGGAAGAAAAAATTCCATAACATCAATGTGCACTTAATTGTCAGAGGGAAATAAAATTACAAAGTTTAGTAATACCATAAAAATGTGTGCTGTTATGCAAGAGCCTAAAATTACATGCTCTCTAAAGGAAAATCATTAGACTACAGGGACTCACAAAAGCTTTCCAAACAGAGCTGCATAATCTCACAGTTAAGAGCAGTTACTTCTGGTTGAAAGAGACTAAAAACAAACAGAAAAAGCAGTCACTGTCAGGTTGTAAGGGTGGATGAATTCAAGGTGACTTTGGGTCATTCTGCTGCTTGGAGCCCATGGAGTTAAGGGTGCAAAGGTAAGAGTAATTCATTTTAAGTATAAACTTGAACTGTGTCCTCTTATTTGATTTGCACTCCAGTTAGCACATTATTTTACATTTTAATAGGTGGTTCAATCTTCTGTTTAAGACGAAAAGACAACTCTCAGAATGGGAGAAAATATTTGCAAACAAAGCAACTGAAAAAGGATTAATTTCCAAAATATACAAGCAGCTCGTGCAGCTCAATATCAAAAACACAAACAACCCAGTCCAAAAATGGGCAGAAGACCTAAATAGACATTTCTCCAAAGAAGATATACAGATTGCCAACAAACACATGAAAGGATGCTCAACATCACTAATCATTAGAGAAATGCAAATCAAAACCACAATGAGGTATCACCTCACACTGGTCAAAATGGCCATCATCAAAAAATCTAGAAACAATAAATGCTGGAGAGGGTGTGGTGAAAAGGGGACCCTCTTGCACTGCTGGTGGGAATGTGAATTGATACAGCCACTATGGAGAACAGTATGGAGGTTCCTTCAAAAACTAAAAATAGAACTACCATACGACCCAGAAATCCCACTACTGGGCATATACCCCAAGAAAACCATAATCCAAAAAGAGTCATGTACCGCATTGTTCATTGCAGCTCTATTTACAAGAGCCAGGACATGAAAGTCACCTAAGTGTCCATCGACAGATGAATGGATAAAGAAGATGTGGCACATACATACAATGGAATATTACTCGGCCATAAAAAGAAACAAAATTGAGTTATTTGTAGTGAGGTGGATGGACCTAGAGACTGTCGTACAGAGTGAAGTAAGTCAGAAATAGAAAAACAAATACCGTATGCTAACCCATATATATGGAATCTAAAAAAAAAAAAAAGGTTCTGAAGAACCTAGGGGCAGGACAAGAATAAAGATGCAGACGTAGAGAATGGACTTGAGGACACAGGGAGGGGGAAGGGTAAACTAGAATGAAGTGAGAGAGTGGCAAGGACGTATATACACTACCAAATGTAAAATAGCTAGCGGGAAGCAGCCGCATAGCACAGGGAGATCAGCTCGGTGCTTTGTGACCACCTAGAGGGGTGGGTTATGGAGGGTGGGAGGGAGATGCAACAGGGAGGATATACGGGGAATATATGTATATGTATATCTGATTTACTTTGTTATACAGCAGAAACTAACACACCATTGTAAAGCAATTATACTCCAATAAAGATGCTAAAGATAAAAGCAATCAGATTCTCTTAAAGGTGATCATAATTTAGGGGGAGAAAAAGAAAAACAACACAGATAACTAGCTCATATAAATTGGGTGATTTTCTTAAAGGTGGGAAGCTTGAGTCTTCTCAGTGAAGGAGAGCAGGTGGAGGAAAGGGCACTGGGTTTTGTAAATGGATCCTTTGCTTTAGAATTTGGGCTTTGTTTTGTTCTATACATGGTGACTAATGCAAGAAGATGTAGGATGGCTTATTCTGGGCCTCTGGGTATAGGGAAAAGTAAATGGGGTTTCAAGTTTCTGCTTTGAGTTTTTCTTCTCCCTTCACTTGCCGGTTGAAGGTAGGTCTTCAGTGTTGGGATCCCAGGAGATGACCTATAAGAAGCAGCACAGTGGGCTCAGCTATGCAACTTACAGTGGTACAGGCACCATTGCTCTGGGGCAGCCTGGGATCCCAACATCATTATCTGGAGTTCTTTGAGAACATGTCCCACTTTGGTCAAAACTCCTTAATCGGTGGAAAAATATTGCCCCACTCACCCATCCCAGTGTACTACCGAGTCTTTGAATTTCTCCTTTATCCTTCCTAATGGGCAGTATGGTGAAGTGGAAAGGGAATGACTTGCGACTCAGACTACCCTGAATTCTTAGACTCCACTTGCTAGCTGTGTGATCCCAGGCGCAGTTTTGAACATATGTGAACCTCAGTCTTTCTTCTCTGTAAATTGGGGGTAATAATACCGACATCATAATTTTATTGGAATTAAGGAAAAGTTGCATGTTTCCTTCTTTTGTCTTGGCAACAGATTTGGGTCTGTTGGCAGTGAAATAATTAACAGAAACATGAGAGTCGGTTCAGGCAAAAGTGAGTAGAAAGAAGAGAATGCTAAATGTCAACGGCCATGATGTTTAAAGCCAGGCCAATGTATTGACAGAAACACAAGCAGAATTGCCAGATTCAGTATAAATATGTCTCGTGCCATATTTGGGACATACTTACACTAAAAAAATTCCTTATCTGATATTCAAATTTAACTGGAGGTTTTGTATTTTATTGGCAACACTAATCACAAAGTGTCATGAATATGTGGCAGAAAGGATGTGTGTCTATGTGAAGGTCACCAGGCAAGGCTAATGTACGTGGGGAAACCGCGGACTGATTATGACTGAGTTGAAAAGGCACCATGTGGAGAGGCACTTGCTGAGGTTCATGTAAGAATCAGTTTTAACTAATCATTATGATATGTTAGCACTTAGCCAATCAAATAGGTAACTGCTAACAGATCTTAATTATCACATTGTGTTTAATTGGCGGTTAATTTCTCGTAAGAGATTACTGTTGTTGATTTGTTATATCCAGTTACATGATGGATGTGGGTTATCTTGAGCCTGGTGTTTGCTGCTTAGGAAGAGAGGACCCACCACATTCAGAGTTTACTCTCCTCTCAGGAAATAAAGCATGGGGAGAACAAGCCACTCACCCCTAGGGCATCACCGAGCAGCGTTAGAGACTGGGGACTCCCGGGAGGACAGAGTCTGAGATCCTGAAGATACTCTGAGCCTCTGGGACAGGTGAACTATGGGAGGCCTGCCCTAACCTCTCTCCTGGAGGGAGGGGGTGGGACTTGTATTTTTCCTCTCTTATTGTCCATGCTGTTTTTTCTAGATTTGAAGTAAAGCACAGTCTGAATGCCAGCCCAGATCGCCTAGGACAAACTGCTTTTCAGATCTTTGCACTTACTGTACTTCTGCTGGCATATCTCCTGGCTGAGATTGTGCCCTCATTAGATACTGGTGCTAGTGCCAAGGGAGCCTGGGTTTCTTTGGGACATTGCTTCACCACTTGCAGTACAACGTGTATACATCTTTTCTAATGAGTTATAGCCAGTAAAATTTTATTTTTTGGCCTTTCTTATGGATATAAAATAGTATCTCATTATTTTCATTTGCATTTCTCTGCTTGCTAGTGAGTTTAACAGCTTCTTCTGACACGTATTAGTCATCTTGTCCTCTTCTTCTATTACCTATTAATATCTTTGCTCACATTTCTGTTGGGTTCCCTGACTTTATAGACATTGTCCTAAAGGTTTTAAACATGACACCTATTCTCTCCCTGCTGTCATTGGTGTCCTTCAGTGAACTAAAGTTCTTAATTCCTGTGTAACCACATCCATTAATATCTCCACACTGTGTATGCTTCTGATCTTTTTTTAATTGAAGTATAGTTGTGTTAGTTTCAAGAGTACAGCACAGTGATTCAGTTACACACACAAACACACACACACACACACACACACACACACACACATTCTTTTTTAGATTCTTTCGCCTTATAGGTTATTACAAAATATTAAGTATAGCTCCCTGTGCTGTACAGTAGGTCCCTGTTGGTTATCTGTTTTATATATAGTAGTGTGTATATGTTAATCCCAACCTCCTAATTTATCCCTCCCCTGCCTTTCCCCTTTGGTAACCATAAGCTTTTTTCTATATCTATGGGTCTAGTTCTGTATTGTAAATAAGTTTATTTGTATTTTTTTTTAAGATCCCACATATAAGCAATGTTATATTTGCCTGTCTGGCTTACTTCACTTAGTACGATAAACTCTAGGTCCATCCATCCATATTGATGCAAAGGGCATTATTTCATTCTCTTTTATGGCTGAGTGATATTCCGTTGTTCTACAAAGCTACAGTAATCAAAGCAGTATAGTACTGGCACAAAAAGGGACATATAAATCAGTGGAACAGGATAGGAAACCCAGAAAAAACCCATGCACCTATGGTCAATCTACAACAAAGGAGGCAAGAAGATATAATGGAGAAAAGATAGTTCTTCAATAAGCAGTGCTGGGAAAACTGGACAGCTACACGGAAAAGAATGAAATTAGAACATTCTCTAACACTATATACAAAAATAAACTCAAAATTGATTAAAGACCTATATGTAAGACCAGATACTGTAAAACTCCTAGAGGAAGACATAGGCAGAACACTCTTTGATATAAATTGCAGCAGTATGTTTTTGGATCTGTCTCCTAGAGAAATGATATCTTTTTTCATTTTTAAATTTTATTTATTTATTTATTTGTTTGTTTTGGCGGCACTGCCTGGCATGCAGGATCTTAGTTCCCTGACCAGGGATCGAACCCATGCTCCCTGCAGTGGAAGCGCAGAGTCCTAACCCCTGGACCGCCATGGAATTCCCTAATGATATCTTTTAAAGTGTGTTTTTTCCCCCATTCCTAGGTATCACAATTATTTTTCAATAGTTTTTCTATCACCTGCTTAGATACCCACTCAGCATTTAGATCTTTTTTTAAAATTAGATTAAATTAGCTTTGTTTTTCTAGCTTTTATTGAGATACAATATTTTTTTTTGGCTGCACCACGTGGCTTGCAGGATCTTAGTTCCCTGACCAGGGACTGAACTTGGGCCCTCGGCAGTGAAAGCAAGGACTCCTAACCACTGGACCACCAGAGAATTGCCTTGAGATATAATTGACATAAAACATTGTGTAAGTTTAAGATGTACAATGTTATGATTTGATATGTGTATATACTGCAAAATGATTAGAACAGTAAGGTTAGTTAACCAATCTATCACCTCATATAATTACTATTGTGTGTGTGTGTGTGAACTTTTAATATCTCACATTTAGATTTTTAATTTATCTGACTCTACCTTTACATGTGATGTGAGTTACGGTACAGATTTTGTTTTTCCTTATTGTGAGTTTCCATTACATCATTTCTCTAAACAGTATGTTTTCAGTTTTACTATTTACCAATTAAGGATGCTATTTCTGAGGGTCCAGTTTTAATCCATTGGTCTATTTGTTTCTTTCTGGGCCAATCTCAGTATTTTTTATTATTTCGTTTTTTTAGTAAGTCTTCTTATGATCTGGTAGAGTTAGTTTTCTCTTTTTCTTTTAATTTCATAAAATTGAAATTCATGGGATTTTATTCTTCCATAATATTTTTTTTTTAAATAAGTGTGACATGTCCCTCAAAAGTTCTACCTAAACATTTTAATAGAATTGCATTTGTGTTTGTAGTTTACTTTGGAGACATTTTCTGTTTTGTGGAACAACTTGTTTAAAATAGGAATTAACATTTTCATAGAGGTTTGGTAGAATTCACCTATAAAAGTAGTTGGACTGGAACTTTTAGGGAGGGTGGTCTTTAACTACTATTTCATTTTTTGAAGTGTTTATGTTATGCTGAGGGTTTTCATTTTTTCCTAATTCTGACCTTTATTCAAGGAATTTATTTCATTTAGGGTTTATTTTTTAACGACTGGTGTCATGTTTTTATATCTATTGTTATCTATTTGTGTCCTTAGTGATTTACTCTTTTCAATATATGTACTTTTTAAATTTAAATTCTCTCTTTTTTCTTGAGTTATCATATTAGAGTTGTACAAAAATCAGTTTTCCAAAAATCAGTATGGAATATTAGTTAATATTTTCTGTGTTTCTAAATGCACTGTTTCATTGAAATCTGTCCTTACATTTCCTCCTTCTGATTTATTTGACTTTATCTGTCTTTGTTCCAACCTCTTGAGTTTTAATTTTAGCTAATTTTTAAAACATGTCTCAGAGATTGGCTCAAGATGGTGGCATAGAAGGATGTGCTCTCACTCCCTCTTGCGAGAACACCGGAATTACAACTAACTGAACAATCATCGACAGGAAGACACTGGAACTCACCAAAAAAGTTACCCCACATCCAAAGACAAAGGAGAAGCTACAATGAGATGGTAGGAGGGGCGCAATCACAGTAAAATCAAATCCCATAACTGCTGGGTGGGTGACTCACAAACTGAAGGACACTTATACCACAGAAGTCCACCAACTGGAGTGAAGGTTCTGAGCCCCATGTCAGGCTTCCCAACCTGTGAGTCTGGCAATGGGAGGAGGAACTCCTAGAGAATCAGACTTTGAAGGCTGGCGGGATTTGATTGCAAGAGTTCAACAGGACTGGGGAAACAGAGACATCACTCTTGGAGGGCACACAAAAAATAGTGTGTGCATCGGGACCCAGGGGAAGGAGCAGTGACCCCATAGAGACTGAACCAGACCTACCTGCTAGTGTTGGAGAGTCTCCTGCAGAGGCAGGGGGTGGCTCTGTCTCACTGTACCGTGAGGACAAGGACACTGTGAACAGAAGTTCTGGGAAGTAATCCTTGGCGTGAGCCCTCCCAGAGGCTTCAGTGTTGGGTTGCCTCAGGCCAAACAACCAACAGGGAGGGGACCCAGCCCCACCCATCAGCAGACAAGCAGATTAAAGTTTTACTGAGCTCTGCCCACCAGAGCAACAGCCAGCTCTACCCACCGTCAGTCCCTTCCATCAGGAGACTTGCACAATCCTCTTAGATAGCCTCATCCACCAGAGGGCAGATAGCAGAAGCAAGAAGAATTACAGTCCTGCAGCCTGTGGAGCAAAACCCACATTCACAGAAAGACAGACAAGATGAAAAGGCACAGGGCTACGTACCAGATGAAGGAACAAGATAAAACCCCAGAAAAACAACTAAATGAAGTGGAGATAGGCAACCTTCCAGAAAAAGAATTCAGAATAATGATAGTGAAGATGATCCAGGAGCTCGGAAAAAGAACGGAGGCAAAGATTGAGAAGATGCAAGAAATGCTTAACAAATCTCTAGAAAAATTAAAGAACAAACAAACAGAGATGAGCAATAAAATAACTGAAATGAAAAATACACTAGAAGGAATCAATAGCAGAAGAGGCAGAAGAAAGGATAAGTGACCTGGAAGACAGAATGGTGGAATTCACTGCTGCAGAACAGAATAAAGAGAAAAAGAATGAAAAGGAATGAAGACAGCCTAAGAGACCTCCTGGACAACATTAAATGCAACAACATTCACATTATAGGGGTCCCAGAAGGAGAAGAGAGAGAGAAAGGACCCAAGAAAATATTTGAAGAGATTATAGTCGAAAACTTCCCTAACATGGAAAAGGAAATAGCCACCCAAGTCCAGGAAGTGCAGAGAGTCCCATACAGGATAAACACAAGGAGAAACAGACCGAGACACATAGTAATCAAATTGGCCAAGATTAAAGACAAAGAAAAGTTATTGAAAGCAGCAAGGGAAAAATGAAAAATAACATACAAGGGAACTCCCATAAGGTTAACAGCTGATTTCTCAGCAAAATCTCTACAAGCCAGAAGGGAGTGGCACAATATACTTAAAGTAATGAAAGGGAAGAACCTACAACCAAGATTACTCTACCCAGCAATGATCTTATTCAGATTCGATAGAGAAATCAAAAGCTTTACAGACAAGCAAAAGCTAAGAGAATTCAGAACCACCAAACCAGCTCTACAACAAATACTAAAGGAACTTCCCTAAGTGGGAAACACAAGAGAAGAAAAGGACCTACAAGAACAAACCGAAAATAATTAAGAAAATGGTCATAGGAACATACATATCAATAATTAACTTAAACGTGAATGGATTAAATGCTCCAACCAAAAGACACAGGCTTGCTGAATGGATACAAAAAAAAGACACATCTATATGCTGTCTACAAGAGACCCACTTCAGACCTAGGGACACATACAGACTGAAAGTGAGGGGATGGAAAAACATATTCCATGCAAATGGAAATCAAAAGAAAGCTGGAGTAGCAATTCTCATATCAGATAAAATAGACTTTAAAATAAAGGATGTTACAAGAGACAAGGAAGGACACTACGTAATGATCAAGGGATCAATCCAAGAAGAAGATATAACAATTATAAATATATATGCACCCAACATAGGAGCACCTCAATACATAAGGCAGCTAAGAGCTCTAGAAGAGGAAATCAACAGTAACACAATAATAGTGGGGTACTTTAACACCTCACTTACACCAATGGACAGATCATCCAAACAGAAAATTAATAAGGAAACACAAGCTTTAAGTGACATAATAGACGAGATAGATTTAATTGATATATATAGGACATTCCATCCAAAAACTGCAGATTACACTTTCTTCTCAAGTGTGCATGGAATATTCTCCATGATAGATCACATGTTGGGTCACAAATCAAGCCTCAGTAAATTTAAGAAAATTGAAATAATGTTAAGCATCTTTTCTGACCACAATGCTATGAGATGAGAAATCAATTACAGGGGAAAAAACTTAAAAAAAGCAAACACGTGGAGGCTAAATGATACGTTACTAAATAACCAAGAGATCACTGCAGACATCAAAGAGGAAATAAAACAAAAAAACCTAGAGACAAATTTCAATGAAAATACAATGATCCAAAACCTATGGGATGTGGCAAAAGCAGTTCTAAGATGGAACTTTATAGCTATACAAGCCTACCTCAAGAAACAAGAAAAATCTCAAATAAACAGTCTAACCTTACACCTAAAGAAACTAGAGAAAGAAGAACAAACAAAACTCAGTGTTAGCAGAAGGAAAGAAACCATAAAGATCAGAGGAGAAATAAATGAATTAGAAACAAATAAAAAAATAGCAAAGATCAATAAAACTAAAAGCTGGTTCTTTGAGAAGATAAACAAAATTGATAAACCATTAGCCAGACTCATCAAGAAAAAGAGGGAGAGGACTCAAATCAATAAAATTAGAAATGAAAAAGGAGAAGTTACAACAGACACCGGAGAACTACAAAGCATCCTAAGAGACTACTACAGGCAACTGTGTGTTAATAAAATGGACAACCTGGAAGAAATGGATAAATTCTTAGAAAGGTATAACCTCCCAAGACTGAACCAGGAAGAAATAGAAAATCTGAACAGACCAATCACAAGTAATGAAATTGAAACTGTGATTAAAAATCTTCCAACAGTCAACCAACAAAAGTCCAGGACCAGATGGCTTCACAGGTGAATTCTATCAAACATTTAGAGAAGAGCTAGCACCCATTCTTCTCAAACTCTTCCAAAAAATTGCAGAGGAAGGAACACTCCCAAACTCATTCTGTGAGGCCACCATCACCCTGATACCAAAACCAGACAAAGATACTACAAAAAAAGAAAATTACAGACCAATATCACTGATGAATATAGATGCAAAAATCCTCAACAAAATGGTAGCAAACAGAATCCAACAACACATGCAAAGGATCATACACCATGATCAAGTGGGATTTATCCCAGGGACGCAAGGATTCTTCAGTATATGCAAATCAACCCATGTGATACACCATATTAACAAATTGAAGAATAAAATCCATATGATTATCTCAATAGATGCAGAAAAAGATTTTGACAAAATTCAACACCCATTTATGATAAAAACTCTCTAGAAAGTGGGCATAGAGGGAACCTACCTCAACATAATAAAGGCCATATATGACAGACCCACAGCCAACATCATTCTCAATGGTGAAAAACTGAAACCATTTCCTCTAAGATCAGGAACAAGACAAGGTTGTCCACTCTCACCACTATTATTCAACATAGTTTTGGAAATCATAGCTATGGCAATCAGAGAAGAAAAAGAAATAAAATGAATACAAATTGGAAAAGAAGAAGTAAAACTGTTTGCAGATGACATGATACTATTTATAAAGAGTCCTAAAGATGCCACCAGGAAACTGCTAAAGCTAATCAATGAATTTGGTAATGTTGCAGGATACAAAATTAATGCACAGAAATCTCTTGCATTCCTATACACTAATGTTGACAAATCTGAAAGAGAAATTAAGGAAACACTCCCATTTACTATTGCAACAAAAAGAATAAAATACCTAGGAATAAACCTTCCTAGGGAGACAAAAGACCTGTATGCAGTAAAGTATAAGACACTGATGAAAGAAATTAAAGATGATACCAACAGATGGAGAGATATACCATGTTCTTGGATTGGAAGAATCAATATTGTGAAAATGACTATACTACCCAAAGCAATCTACAGATTCAGTGCACTCCCTATCAAATTACCAATGGCATTTTTTACAGAACTAGACCAAAAAATCTTAAAATTTGTATGGAGACACAAAAGACCCTGAATAGCCAAAGCAGTCTTGAGGGAAAAAAAACGAGCTAGAGGAATCAAACTCCCTGACTTCAGACTATACTACAAAGCTACAGTAATCAAGAGAATATGGTACTGACACAAAAACAGAAATATAGATCAATGTAACAAGATGGAAAACCCAGAGATAAACCCACGTACCTATGGTCAACTAATCTATGACAAAGGAGGCAAAGATATAAAATGGAGAAAAGACAGTCTCTTCAATAAGTGGTTCTGGGAAAACTGGACAGCTACATGTAAAAGAATGAAATTAGAACACTCCCTAACACGATACACAAAAATAAACTCAAAATGGATTAGAGACCTTAACTGTAAGACTAGACACTCTAAAACTCTTAGAGGAGAACCTAGGAAACACTCTTTGACATAAATCACAGCAAGATCTTTCTTGACCCACGTTCTAGAGTAATGGAAATAAAAACAAAAATAAACAAATGGGACCTAATGAAACTTCAAAGCTTTTGCACAGCCAAGGAAACTATAAACAAGACGATAAGACAACCATCAAAATGGGAGAAAATATTTGCAAACAAATCAACGGACAAAGGATTAATCTCCAAAATCTATAAACAGCTCATGCAGCTCAACATTAAAAAAACAAACTACCCAATCCAAATATGGGCAGAAGACCTAAATAGATATTTCTCCAAAGAAGATATACAGCTGGCCAAGAAGCACATGAAAAGCTGCTCAACATCACTAATTATTAGAGAAATGAAAATCAAACTACAATGGGGTATCACCTCACACCAGTTAGAATGGGCATCATCAGAAAATCTACAAACCACAAATGCTGGAGAGGGTGTGGAGAAAAGGGAACCCTCTTGCACTGTTGGTGGGAATGTAAATTGATACATCCACCATGGAGAACAGTATGGAGGTTCCTTAAAAAACTAAAAATAGAACTACCATATGACCCAGCAATCCCACTACTGGACATATACCCAGAGTAAACCATAATCCCATAAAGACAGATGCACTCCAATGTTCATTGCAGCACTATTTACAATAGCCAGGTCATGGAAGCAACCTAAATGCACATCGACAGATGAGTGGATAAAGACGATGTGGTAAATATATACAATGGAATATTACTGAGCCATTAAAAGGAACAAAATTGGGTCATTTTTAGAGACTTGGATGGATCTAGAGACTGTCATACAGAGTGAGATAAGTCAGGAAGAGAAAAACAAATATCGTATATTAACGTATATATGTGGAACCTAGAAAAATGGTACAGATGAACCCGTTTGCAGGGCAGAAATTGAGACATAGATGTAGAGAACAAATGTATGGACACCAAGGGGAGAAAGTGGCAGTGGGTGGTGGTGGTGGTGGTGGTGTGATGAATTGGGAGATTGGGATTGACATGTATACACTGATGTGTATAAAATGGATGACTGATAAGAACCTGCTGTATAAAAAAAATAAATTAAATTTTTTTTAATTAAAAAGTCTCTTCTGATCATTGTAATTAAATTTGGCACTTAAGTTGGGTCCAAAAACTCCATTTAGTTTTCACTGTCCATTTCTATTTTTTTATAATATCTTTATAAGTACAGGGTTATCTGCTAGCATGAGATTTTACTTCCAAACACATTGCATTTTTAAAGTTATTTTTGTTACTAATTTTTTCTCGAATTGTGGGTATAAAATCTATGCATGATATTGTTTTATTTCTCTTTTTCTTTTGTTTTCCCCTTCCTTCATTCTTCCCTCCCTTCATTTTCTCCTTTCTTTATCTACTTATTTACTTTAAGAATTTATTCTGGTTTTCTCTCTTTTAAACACATAGTTAATTTTCTAAATGTTGTATCTACACCCCAAAGGAATATGTACCCTGTTGTTTGTTGGATGCAGAACTCTGAATTATCCCATAGATTAACTGAATTTATATATTTCATTAACTAGATTTTCCATATTTCTATCTATTTTGTCTTCTGGCTCTGTCCATTTCCAGGAGGACCGTGATAAAATCTGCAGCAACAATCGATAATTTATCTTTTTCTCTCTTTAGTCTTTCCCATTTTCACTTTATATATTTTGTGATTTTATTGTAGTAGTGATAGCTGTTTATAATGGTTTTATTTTCTTGTTCAATTGTACTTTTTACCAATATAATGATCCCCTATTATCTCTTGTGGGTTTTTTTGTCTTAAATTATGTTTTTCTAGATACCAAGAATACTTTCCCAGATTTCTTTTGGTTAATATTTACATGACATATCTTTTTTTCACCCTTTATTCTCAATTCTTATTTTATTTTCAAATATTGTAGATGTTATACTGTTGGAAGTATTTTATTTTCAGTGTGAGTTATTCTCTTTCATTGGTGAGTTTAATCCAGTTATATTATTGTAATTATATTAGTTTTTTTGGTTATCTTATTTAATATTTTTCCTTTAATATCCTTTGTGTTTACTTTGATAAACATTAGTCATGTTAGGTTTTCTTGTCTTGGTTTCAAAATTACACATTCTACCTTTGTTTTTATGTTAGTAATCTTTAAGTAAAGAATCCTTCTCATGTTTATATACATGTTGATTTCTTAAATTTATTATTATCTCTATCTTTCCTCTAACAAATTAGGAAATTTTTAACATTTTCAGGATGTTTTGGTCTTTTCTGCCACTTTATCTTCACTGAATTTTAGTTCTGGGTTCATTGCAAAATGTAGAGTACTATTTTGCTTTTTTATCCTTGTCTCAAGAGGTAACTTTAATCTGTGCTAAAAGAGTAATCACCCTTACTTCTCACATGGGTTGCTGCAGCCCCCTGGATATATGTTTCTTCTTGTTTGAACGTTTTGTCTCAAAGTGTTTTCTAAGTGAATGTTTGTATGGCAAATCTACTGAGGCTGACATGCCTGAGGATATTTTTTTCACCCTCATATTTTAATGGCAATTCTGTTGAACAAAGAATTTTAGGATCTGATGTCAATTGCATCATAGGCAGCCTACATTCTTTCTGGATAATGTCACTGCCTGTTGGGTGTTTCTAACAGGTTTAGGTGCAGATGTTTTCTTACCTTTCCTATCTGGCACTCTTTGGACCCTTTCAGGCTGAGGTCTCTCATCTTATTTATAACTCTAGGAAATTGGTCTCCATTCTTTTTGCAAATATCTCATTTCTCCTGTTTGTCATCTTTGGTTCTTTTGAAACTATTACAGATATTGACTCTTGTATTTCTAGCCTCTGTACTCCCCATCTTTTCTCTTACATCTTCTGTTTCTATGTCTTTTTTTGGTGTCTTCTGAGAGAATTTCTTTGATCTGATCTTTCAGCTTGTTCACTCACTCTTCAGTTGTACTCATCCTATTTCAGCCATTTAAAAAATGTTAGCTACTGTATTCTGCACACTTAATATTTCTAACTTTTCTATGACTTTTTGCTCTTTCTTCATATTAACAGTATACTCCCTTCTATCTTGAGAATATTTATGTGCTTATTTTATATTTGTAGATCATCTATTTCAATAATTCTGCTTCATGTAGCGTATGCTGTTTGGTTTGTAGTCTTTCTTGTATAATGATTATACCATGTAGGTGCATGTCAGTTCGTATTTTCCTGAATGTTAGTTATCTCTTGTGGTAATGGACAGGCTTAAGTGTGAACCTACCTTGGCAGTCTAATGAGGGAGTTGAAAAACCCTAGGTGCCTGTGATGGACACACCTTAGGTCATATTCTTTTATAATTTCCTCCTCTTCCATGCCAGCAGAACCTGTGACTTCCTTCTAAGCAATAGACCATGGCAAAGGTGATGGACTGTGTCCCAACTTCATCTTTGCTGGCTGGAGGGAGAGATTCTCCTGCTGGTCTGCAGAAGCAAGCAGACATGTTGTGAATTGCCTCTGGAAAATAAATCACAGGCAGCCTCTAGGAATGGAAAACAGCCCTTACTGACAGCCAGCAAGAAAATGGGAACCTCAGTCTTACAGCTTTCAGATGATCTTCCAGCAACCTGAGGGAGATTGGAAGCATATCTTTCCCTAGTGAAGCCTCTGATGAGACTGCAACCTCAGTTAACCCTGGATTCCGGCCTGCTGAGAATCTAAAGCAGAGGGCCCAGTTAAGCTGTGTCTACCCTCTGACCTGTGGAAACTGGGGGCTAATGAATGTGTGCTGTTTTGAGCCTCTAAGTTTGTGGCAGTTGGTTAAACAGCAGTAGAAGTAGTCGTATCCACCATCCTCTGTTGGGTGCTCCTCTTGGCTCCCATACCACCTGGCAACACTTTGGGACAGATTCTGCCTTTAAATGGTTACAGGAAAGAAGCATTGAGAGAGGCAATTGATTTTTTATTTTTTTTTTTTATTTTTGGCTGTGCCCTGCGGCATGTGGGATCCTAGTTCCCCAACCAGGGATCGAACCCGCACCCCCTGCAGTGGAAGCGCAGAGTCTTAACCACTGGACTGCCAGGGAAGTCCCCTAGGAGGCAATTGCTTTAGATTGTTATTCGCTAGCTAGGAAAGTTTGAGAAAGATGGAGAGATGGAGTAGATGTCCCCACGTGATTAGTAAACTCCCATCTGTTTTCATCATCACCTCCTCTAAGTTTTCATCATGTTCTTCATTTTTAGACAGTATTCAACTTTACTAAAATATTTGATTACACTTATTTCCCAAATTTCATATAGCATAGTGCAGGATTAATTTCTTGGTGTTTTCAAAGAAGGATTTTATTACTGAAGGAATCATCTGCATTCTAACTTTTTTTTAATTGGTAGATATAGAGTTGGAGTTCTTTGAACACTTTGAAAATGTTAGCCCTCTGTAGATACTGAAAAATTTGGTAACAATCTGAAACTTTTTTCTCTAACATAACTTCGCTCTCTGAAAGCATTTCGAATTTTTTTTTAAAGTTTCCCTATAATGCACGTGTGTGGGCCTTCCGTTATCTATACTGTTTTGTACATTCTAAGGTCCTTTATCTTAGGTGTTCATATGTTTAAATCCTTAGAAATTCTGGTGCATTATTATTTTATCTATTTCCACTTCTTCATTTATTTGTTTTCTTTCTTTCTGGTACTGTTATAAATCATTGATGATGCTGTGTTTTTATCATCTGCGTTTATTCTCTTTAATATTTTCCATTATTTAATGACTTTCTAATGCCTTCTAAATAAGTTCCTGGATCTGATCTTTCTGTTCACTAATTTAATTTGTGTTTCTATTAATTCTGTTAATTATCCATCTCTTGTGATTTTAAAAATATATTTATATTATTATATCCAGTAAATCTACTTGCTTCTTCTTGATAACTGCTTATTGTTGCCTAATGCCATCAACATATCCTATCATCACTCTTTTAATCTTTTTTTTTTTTTTTTTGCGGTACGTGGGCCTCTCACTGTTGTGGCCTCTCCTGTTGTGGAGCACAGGCTCCGGACGCGCAGTCTCAGCGGCCATGGGCTCACGGGCCCAGCCACTCCGCGGCATGTGGGATCTTCCCGGACCGGGGCACGAACCCGTGTCCCCTGCATCGGCAGGCGGACTTGCAACCACTGCGCCACCCGGGAAACCCCATCACTCTTTTAAGAGATTTATTATTCTTCTTTAAATGTTGACCTCTGTATTCCATCTGTTCTCAATCACAGCATATACAGTGTTCTATATGTTGCCATTCTATTTGAAAAATTGTACTCAGATGACTCCTTAGTTTTCTCTTTAAGCTCATTTATTTTAGCTAGTCTTGTTTACCAGGGGATAGGGCTTCTGCTCCTCCTGGTGAATTTAATGTTGGATAGCCTGACATACCCATTTGCTGTGTCACTACCAATCTTCTCTTCTCTTCAGGAAAATCCTGGGACTTTTCTAAGAATTTCTTTCTCTTGGCTGTAACTGTCTGCACTTAGGGTTTAGAGCAGAAGACGGAAATACTCACAACTGCCGTTTTACAGAGACTTTTTATCCATTCCTCACCCAGCCAGGCTTCTGCTTTGCCTTGTTGTTATCTTGGGAACAGAAAAATGCTTAGCATAATTTCTGAAACCCAAGTGCCTGGTTTGGAATTCTGGCTCTGCCACATTCTAGCTGAGGAAATTTGGATAAGTTTCTCAACATCTCTAGGCTTTAGTATCCATGTATGTAAAATAGGATATTAATATTCACTGACTGCTACAACTGCTGTGATATTTAGAGGAAATAATGTATACAAAGTGATTAGGACAGTACCTGATACAAACTAGGGCCTAATAAACATTTGCTCTCAATATCATTACAGTGTCCAGCGTGTACATGTTCAACAAATGCCATCCATTATTGCATGCTTATTACGCTTATCCACAGAGCCCTATCTGAATCTTTGCACAGATTACTATCAAGATGCACCCACACTTCAAATCTCTAGGACTCCTATGTGCTTCCTGCCATGATTTACACCTCTAACCATCCTAGCAACCTGGAATTTTTTGGTCACTAGGGACTATTTAGACAAGAATACGAGATCAAATGTTGGTGGAATGGAAACAATATTTAAAATCAGTAATATCTTATACCCATTATTTCCATGCTACAAGTCTTTGCCTCATAGACAGTATGTGAACCGACTTCTTTTGTGTGCATACAGACCTTCACAGGTTTTAAGGTAGTTTTACATCCATTATCACATTTAATTTTACATGACTTCAAAAAGTGTGAGAGAGGCTTACTGAGCCTAATTTCAAGAGGAAACCAGTTCTCAGACTGGAGGAGACTAGGAACTAAATTCCGACAGCTTGAGTGTGGCAGACGTGAAGTCAGCCCAGTTGTTCTAGCTTCTAGTAGCACACACCCCCTACTCCGGTCTCTACAGAGGGACCCGAGAGAAATAGAAAGAAACCTGGGGCTTCTTTAGGAGGTAGATGTGTGAATAAAAGTGAGTGGCATTTTAGATATTCATGATTTTATCCCACCCCATCATACCCAGAGCTTGGGTTCATGGTGCACCCTGTCTTTTCTATGAAGAGGACTCCTTGTGATGAGTTACTTGCCCTCAGCTGGTTGGGGTTGGTGCTGGGCAATAAAGATCGTGATGGCCATCACAAAGGGCATCAGGTTTGAGAGTCCTTTCCTGTAGTTCAAGCTCTGACCAAAGCATCTAAAGACATAGATCCTGCTGTGACCCTTACAATGTGCTGTCTAATACTTTCGAGGAGTTTTGGGAAATGGATGCTTACATTCATACTTAATTCAGGTAATGAATATGGTTCCTCAGAACTAAACCATTCTGTTAACCCCCAGATTTTTTTTTTTTAATTTGTTATTTATTTGTTTATTTAACTTATTTTTTGGCTGCATTGGGTCTCAGTTGCGGCATGCGGGATCTTTGTTGAGGCATGCAGGATCTTTCATTGTAGCGCGCGGGCCCTTTGTTGTGGCGTGCGGGTTTTCTCTTCTCTAGCTGTGGTGCACAGGCTCCAGGGCATGTGGGCTCTGTAGTTGTGGCACACTGGTTACAGAGCACGTGAGCTCGGTAGTTTGCGGCATGCAGGCTCTCTAGTTGAGGTGCATGAGCTCAGTAGCTGTGGCGCACGGCCTTAGCTGCCCCTTGGCATGTGGGATCTTAGCTCCCTGACCAGGGATTGAACCCACGTCCCATGCATTGTAAGGAGGATTCTCTACCACTGGACCACCAGGGAAGTCCCAACCCACTAACTTTTACACACAGTTGACAGTAGAGTGTGTTGTCTGTTTATTAGAGAGGTGGCATGTGAGCATATGCCGAGCAAACATACTATTAACCAGAAGATGTGGTACATATATACAATGGAATATTACTCAGCCATTAAAAAGAATGGAATAATGCCATTTGCCGCAACATGGATGGACCTAGAGATTGTCATGCTGCGTGAAGTGGGTCAGACAGAGAAAGAAATATTGTATGATATTGCTTATGTGCGGAATATAAAAAAAAGATACAAATGAATTTATTTACAGGATGGAAACAGGCTCACAGACTTAGAGAATGAAGTTCTGTTTGTTGGGGGGAAAGGTGGAAGGGAGGGATAGTTGGGGAATTTGGGATTGACATGTATATACTGCTATGTTTAAGTGGTTAACCAACAAAGACCTCTTGTATAGCACAAGGAACTCTGCTCAATATTATGTAACAACCTAATTGGTAAAAGAATTTGAAAAAGAATAGATACATGTATACGTAAAAAAAAAAACCCTCTGTGATGACCGGTATGGGAATAGAATCTAAAAAAAAAGGTGGATATACATATATGTGTAGCTGACTCACTTGCTGTATAGCAGACACTAGCACAACATTGTAAATCAACTATACTCAAATAACAAAATTAATTTTTAAATAGTGTGTATTGAGCACTAACTCGGGGCCCCAGTTTTATGTGAGACATTGCAGAGGATACCAAAAGGGACCAAGACACATGAAGCCATTAGTAAATATGTATATGAGAAATCATGTTTCTCAATGTATGTGACATGCACAAGAAAGTCAAACAAGTCATACTTCTTAACCCTGTTTACTTAGACAACAGCTTGTCAACTGTAGTCATCAACACATGTTTGCAGAATAAAGAAGGCAAGATCAGGGTAGGCAGATAATTGTACTTGTGCCAGACTTTTTGCAAGAGATATGATCTGAGATATTTAAAAAATACATGGGGGAGAAGGCAGGCATGCTAAAGTGAGGTACAGAAATAAAAGCAAGAAGAGAATTTAGAGAGGAGAAAGGTGAAAAATGTGGGCATAATATCATCCATTATTAGAATATAGATATTGTATAAAGCTCCATTAAATTTACAATAGTCACATAATAACTTCCTAGAATTTTTCAGTCGTATTTCCTCCACTTTGATTTTTGAATGAATAGCTAAGTCTTTTCATGCTGGCAAAATACGGTCATTTCTTTTTTTCTTTTTACCTCTTTTCTCTCTCTTTTTCTCTCTTTTAATTTAGGTGTGTTTTATGGCTCAGAATGTGGTCTGTTTTTTTTTTAAAGAAATGCTGATGATATAATGTTCTTTCACCTTTATTGTATATGACTTCAAAGTTATATATGGTTAAAAAAATCAGAATGAAGCACCTCAAGTGTTCATTGATGGATAAACAAAATGCAAATGTAGTGTATACATACAGTGAAATGTCGTTCAGCATTTTATAAAAAGAAAGGAAATTCTGACATACTACAACATGGACGAACCTTGACAACATGCTAGGTGAAAAAGAAAACAGTCACAAAAAGACAATATTATATGATTCTACTTACATGAGGTACCTAGAAAGTAGTCAAATTCATAAAGACAGAAAGCAGAAGGGTGGTTGCCAGAGGTTGGGGGAGGTTGAATGGGCGCTAATGTTTAATGGGTACAGAGTTTCATTTGGGGAAGATTAAGAAGTTCTGGAGATGGGTATGGTAATGGTTGCACAACAGTGTGAATGTACTTAATGCCGTAGAACTGTACACTTAAAAACAGTTAAGGTGGTAAATTTTGTTATGTATATTTTACCACAGTTTAAAACAATGGCAAAAATAAGAATACTCCTCACAGAGAAATGGTTATTTTTAAAATTTATTTTCTTCTTTATTTTATTCCAAAGGTTTGTGTTATTTTAGGACCAGTTTGATTTTTTTTTTTTTTTTTTTTTTTTTTTGCGGTACGCGGGCCTCCCACTGTTGTGGCCTCTCTTGTTGCGGAGCACAGGCTCCGGACGCGCAGGCTCAGCGGCCATGGCTCAGGGGCCCAGCCGCTCCGCGGCATGTGGGATCTTCCCAGACCAGGGCACGAACCCACGTCCCCTGCATCGGCAGGCGGATTCTCAACCACTGCGCCACCAGGGAAGCCCAGGACCAGTTTGATTTTTTAATAGACTTTCCTTTTTAGAGAATTTTTAAGTTCATAGCAATATTGAGCAGAAGGGAAGCACCTGGGTGGCGGGAGGTCTGGCTTAAAGATCTCTGTGAGCATTTCAGCCAGAGCCCTCTGGTTTATTCATTTTACCACATTGGCTTTTTGACCGATGAAAAGCATCTGAGACAAAACACAGGTAGAAAGCCAGTGTTGTAAAATTGTTTATTGATTCAGACCTTGTCAATTCAATCATACAATATGTCTGATATCTAATTTTTTCTTCTTTTACTTAATAAAACTGACCGCTTCACTTGACAGTGTTTAGGAAATGTGTGTATACACAGTATGTGGATGCAGTCTTTAAAGATGAACCGAGGAAACTGAATGAAGGGAAGGCTGGAGGTGGCACTTTAAACTTGGGTGCATTTTGCCAAAGGTAGAACAAGAGCAAGGGGAGATGAAGGTACAGAGGCACCCTCAGAGGCATCCTCTCTTTAGACTTAAACATGGTAGCATGCTCCCATAGCAGTTTACAGTGAGAATTTACCCAGACTGCTTTTTGTTGTTTTTGCTGTTGTTGTTTCCCCTGAGTCCTGAAAAAGGTTGGCTCAGGGCCTGGAAGCTCTGCAATTTTTCACGTTCTGGCAACCTATGAAGAGAAGGTATTTTGCAACTTAGCTCGGTTGTTTCTTCAAGTTTGGAGAGAAATATGTCTTCTTGTAGATTGTTTTTTAAGTTGAAAAGAAGCATACTTTCTCATTATACTGAAATACCTCTTCCATATTCATACTGTATTTGCATCTGAGTCCAAAAGCAATACAATGACTTTGTTCCCTGATAATTCTCAAGCTCAAAAATTAGGGTGAGCCACACTCCCAATGGGATTCCAATGAAAATTTGATTTGCAATAACTAGAGGGAAACACAATAAAACCTTCCACATAGAAAGACAAGATTTATACTCTCTATTTACCTTAATTTTATGTCCTGGGGAATAATCATCTTTGACATTTGTAAACTACCCTTCCTGGAATAGTCCCCCAGGTGTTCCTCATTCAAGAGCTGCTCTCTGAATGTCACTTCTCTCCTCAGTGACATGCTATTATACCATGGTGGGAGGCCGGGGCCTTTAAATGGGAGGGAGCAGTATGATGTGCTTAAAGCAAAACCTGAATCACATCCCTCAGGGGAGGAAACTCTAGAGTTCCTGTGCGTGTGAACTACACTGCCAGTCTGTATGGCTGGCTGGGAGAATGTGCTTTGCAGGGCAGCTTCACTCCAGGGAAATTAGTAAGTGTACCTTTGGGTAATTTCAAGCCTTTGGGAAGAGTCCCTTAAAAACCTGGTTTAGGTAAACTTCAAAGTTGTTGGTACGAGACTAACAGACTGTGGTTCATAAGAGAGCAAGAATTTATTAAAATCATAACACCTTTCTGAACACAAAATCAGACATGGTAACTATTTCCAGTAGTTCTATTTTGGGAGCAGCTTCCAAAGTGATGAATACAAATGACAATTATCATTACCCTAGCTTATTCACTGCATCACACTGTCCTGGGAAACTACAATTATGGAAATCAAGGGAATATTGCTTAATATTACTATTAATAAATTACATGCTAGAGTAGCAGTGGCAATAGCTCACCAAGTTGATGTAACAGAATATGTAAGTGTGCATATGATTCATATTCTACAGAACTCAATCTTACTCTTAAGTCATTTGCGATAATAGATGTCCAATTATAATTTTGCCTTTCACATACTTTGAATTACAAAAGCTTAACTATATGTTAGCTAATTCATAATACTTCAAGTATATACATGCGTGCATGTCTCTGTATCTCTATCTCCCTGTCTATCTATCTATCTATGTTTCCCTTAAGTTGCTTTAACTTGAACAATCAAAATAGAATTATCTACTTTTAGGAACTCATTTTTTCACTCTACAGCTCCTAAGATGGCTAAACTATTCTGTCTTGCCTGTGGTTTCAGTGTATGGAGAAATAATCATTTTTCATCTTTCACTCAAATTCTCAAACTTTCTAAGGAGGGAAAATCATATTTTTTTCTTTTAGAAAAAGCATTCTTTAAGGATGTCTTTTCCACAGCTTCTTCAAAATATGAGATGCGTGCTTTTCTCCCCCTTAAAATTTCTAGTTAGTACCAGTCCAAATTTACAGCAAAGTTTGATTTGAGGCTTAATGAATAAACCCAAGTATCTTATATTTTGTTATACTACAATAAGCACAAAAATTTAATTAAAAAAATTGAAAGCATGTTAACTGCATTAATATCGATCCAGTTCAATTAATTTTAATACTTGAATTCAGAAATTAATAATAATTTTAACTTAATTTGAATCAATTGCTTTTTTAATTCTTTGAAGGTACTTTCAAAATTAATGTTACTGTTTTAAAAATCCTGAGTAATTGAGACAGGGCAAGCTGCTCATCTGATTCTAGGCTTTGCCACATTTTGGGATTTGGAAAGGCTAAGACCAGTGTTTCAGAATCCAATGAAATAACTGTGTGTGTCAGATATTCCTTTTTTTCCCCTCTACAGTATCAATAGCATTTATGCAGCTTGCGGTAAGCATCTTATTCTGTAAGAGAAGTGATCAGACAAGTAACTGATGCTAGTTTTCTCTGTTACATCTTGTTGAAATATACACTTGATGCACTAACACTCCCACTGGAATACCTGTGGTACATTCGATATAACATCGCATAAGACATCAAATCAAATCCAAGTATCCCCCCTACCCATCTCACCCCTCACCCCCAACGTGTCCTTACAGTTAAACATAGAGTCTGAGACCATAGAATAGAAGCACACTTTCAAACCCAGATGATGTTTATGGTCTTGCAATGAGAAGTTAACCTTTGAATAAAGCATTCATTTGCAACTGATACTCCCAGGTGAAAAGTGAATGAATTAATATATTCATTCCTTTATTTGCTGCATAATTATAGCTACTTTTTAGATTCTAGTTATGGAGTACCAATAATATCAAAAGTGCAAGAAAAATGAATAAGGCATTTTCTGCTCTTAATGCGTTAATGACTTTGAGCATGAGACAGAAACGTAAACATGTAATTAAAATCCAGCAAAACAACTTCCACATCTGGTCAAGATGGAGTAAAAGGAAACTGAATTTATCCTCCAAATACTCAAAAGGCAGATAAAGTGTATGAAACAATTTTTTTCAAGGCATTAGACTTAAACCTAATCATAACAAAGTCATATTGAATGTAAATGGTTTAAAAATCCCAATTAAAAGGTGGAGATTATCAGTTTGAATAAAGAAGCAAGACCCAAAAGAAATGCACTTTAAATATAATGACATAAATAAGCTGAAAATAAAAGGATAGAAAAAGGTATAGCATCATAACATTAATCAAAAAAAAGCTCTAGTGGCTATATTAATATCACACGAAGTTGACCACAGAGCAAACAAATATTATTGGGGAAAAAGAAGGTTACTTCATAATGGTAAAGGGATCAATTCATTGAGAGGCCATAACAATCCCAAACATTTATGTTCCAAAAAATATGGCTTCAAAAATACATGTGCAAACTTGATAGAACAAAAAGAAGAAACAGACAAGCCATAATTATATTTAAATGTTTCAATATTCCTACTTCAATAGTAGACAAAAAAGTAAAAAGAAAATCTTTAAGTATATAAAACACTTCAATAACGCAATTGCATTAATCAGGATTCTCCACAGAAATAGAACCAACGTGATATGTATAGATATATAGAAAGAAACTTATTGTGAGTGATTGGCTCACACAATTATGGAGGCTGGAAAGCCAGTGGTGTAGTTTCAGTGCAAACCTGAAGGCTTGAAAACCAGGGGAGCTAATGGTATAAGTCCCAGTCGGGGTCCAAAGGCCCAAGAACCAGAAGTGCTGATGCTCAAGATTAGAAGGTGGATGTCCTGGCTCAAGCAAAGAGCGAATTTGTCCTTTCTTCACTGTTTTTGTTCTATTCAGGCCCTCAGTGGATTGGATGGTGTTCACTTGCATTGGTGAAGGCCATCTTCTTTACTCAGTCTACTGATGTAAAAGTTTTCCAAAAATACCCTCACAGATACACCCAGGAATGCATAATGTTTTACCAGTTATCTGGACATCCCTTAGCCCAGTCAAGTTGATGCATAAAAGTAACCATCATAACAATCAACCAACCTGAACTTTATAGAACACTCCACCTAACAACGGCAGAATACACTTTCTTTTCAGGTGCACATGGGGCATTTACTAGGAAAAAACATATTCTGGTTTTAAAATAGGTCTCATTAATTTAAAAGGATTTAAGTCATACAAAATATGGTCTCTGACCAAAAGGACACTAAATCAGAATTCAGAAATAGATCTCTAGAAAACTCCAAATATTTGGAAACTGAATACCATGCTTCTATGTAATACATATCAGAAAAGAAGCAAAAAAGAAATTAGAAAACATTTTGAACTGAATGTAAATGAAAGTACAACATATTGAAATTTATATAAATAAATAAATATATGTATTTATATATATATAAAGTTTAAACAATAGTTAGAGGGAAATTTATAGCATTAATGCCTATGTTGAAAAACAGAGAAATGTATAAAGCCAATGACCTTAGCTTCAACCTTAAGAAACTAGGAAATTAAGAGCAAATAAAATGCAGAGTAAGTAAAAAAAAAAAAAGGGGGGGGGGGACTGAATAAGTATTGGAGCAGAAATCAGTATACTAGAGTACAGAAAAAAATAGAGAAAGGCATTAAAACCAAATATTTTTTTTCTGATCTTTGAAAAGGTTTTTTTTAAAATTGACAAATCTTTAACCAGACTAATCAGAAAAGTAAAAGAAAGGATACAAAATTGTCAATATTGAAATTGAGAGAGGTGACATTGGCACACATTCTACACATACTAAAATGTTAATAAGATAATATTTTGAACAACCTCACACCAGTGATTTCTACAACTTAGAATAAATGGACACATTCCTTGAATGACTCAAACTAGAAAACCTAATTTAAAAATAAATATAATAGCTTAATATCAACCACAGTAATGTGATTTCTAGTAAAAAAAAAAATCTTCCCACACAGAAAATTCTACTCCCAGATGGATTCATTGGTGAATTCTACTAACATTTAAGAAAGGAATACTGCCAATTCTACAAAACTCTTCCAAAAAGAAGAGAATACCTCTCAGCTAATGTTTTAAGGCCAGCATTACCCAGATAAAAAGACCAGACAAAGGTATTACAAGAAAATAAAGCTGTAGACCAGTATCCTTCATGACAAAGATGCAGATATTATAAACAAAATATCAGCATACTGAGTTCAACAGTATATAAAATGAACAACAACACATCATGACCAACTGGACCATTCAACTCTGGTTGGATAGACAACCATCATATTGTTTTTTACTATCCTGAATCCATGTCTATAAGATTACCCTTTCCCTGATATGAGGCTTATATAAACAACATCATTTTTTAGGTCATCCACTGCACTTCCTTCCACCAGAGAAGACCCCTGAAGTGTTAGATACCCAAGGCTTTTCTTCATTTCCAAGGCTGTGGGAAACAATTGTCATGGGCTCTCTCTTTCCATGTCAGTGTCAGTCTGGCCTTCTTGGAGCTGATTCAGTTCTTAGGGAATATGCCTCTTTCGTTGGAAATAGTCTTTCCGGTGTCACATCCAAAGATTTATGAGTTCAACTATTCTTCTGGTGTCAGCACTCCAGGCTCATCTGCTATGTTCCTTTCTCCAGAGATAAGTTATTATTTTTTAACCATTCAACTTTCAAAACACTGACTCTGAAAACTTAGCCTAACACATGTAACATTTATTAAAATTGCTCGGACTTTTAGCCTTGAATGTTCTTGAAATTGCTCCAGAATGACATTGCTGGTCATTCCATCTTTTTATACCATGCATTCTCGTGGGTTGTACACTGGGATATTTTTTTCCGGGTAACTGGTACTTTAAATGATATAACTTTCTCTTATCTGTGGAAGATTTGTCTCCAGTTTGTCTCAGTGCTTCGTTGTGAGCTTTCCTTGTAGATACTCTTATTTCTAGACCATCACTTGGACTCACCAATATGCTTATCCTGAAATGTTGTTTGTCACCCTTCTGATCCTGCCTTTTCTTCTTTTCTCTCTGGTCCATCACCTGAAATGACATTATTACAGCCAACATAAAAGAGCTGTTCCTGTGAATCACAGTCCTAGTCCTATGGCCTAGTCCTCCTTTTCTTTCATCTTGAGTCTAATTCTTCAGAGAGTCAATTAGAGAAAAAAAAAAAAAAAAAGCAGGGCATAAATTTGGGATTCCTGTATTTTAGGGACTCTAATTTCTTGTAGTCCTAAGTAATCATTTTACTGTCATCACCCATTGTGTTCCAAAAAAGGAAATAGGCAGAGTTGGCAAACACACATCCCTATGTACACAACTCACACACGTTAATCACGTGTAATGCATTGAACAGCCGAGTAGGTAAAGGAAAGGTCATAATGTCTTATTCAACTGCTGTACTAAACACCAAATCCAATTTATAGACACCCTGTTGTATCTGAGCCCATCCATATGTGGCCATTTTGGAATCACACCTCATAAAATATCCCTACTGTTAAACTGGAGGAGAAAAATCTTCAAATTTTCATAACTTTATATCTTCCTCTTCAATGTATTCTCCAGCTAAGGAATTTAATTGTTATAAGAAGAGGTGGGAGGATTTTTTTTTTTTAAACTCAAGTGCTAAATAACAAGACACTGACAGGGTGACTCATTATCTGAATCCATTAATCTCAGCTGAATAGAAAGATCCAGATGGAATTGAGAGGAAATGGGCTATTCCTTTCCAAGAGTTAGCATAAGGACTACCCAGCTCAGGGTGGCAGATTTTATATTTAGTTTTGGCTAAGGAAGTATAGGTCACATTTTATGTTTCTTCTGAGGATTACTAAAGAAGTGAACACTGTAGAGAATATTTTCTTTTTCTTAATTCCTAAGGATATAAGCACTATAAAAATCTTAAAATCTGTAAAAAGTACACAAATATTTTCAAATTATTTATAATATAAAAGGGACAATAATTTATAGGGACCTCAGATTTAGGACATGCCTGTACACACACACACACGCACGCACGCACACACGCACGCACACCCCAAACCTTTTTTTCCTATAAACTATTTACTGATTCCCTAGCGAAGTCCTCACAATAAAATTGTATGGGCTTTCTTTAAGAGAGTTGAATCTGCCATACCCAAGATTGGCAGTTTTATCTTTCCAAGAGGAACAAGGGGTCTGGGGTAGGTTTAGTGTAAACAAAGCAAGGTTGGGTTTGATACAATTTGGTTGAAAGTTTGAAGTTGGTTTCATTCAGAATTGCTTGGGCAATAACTTAATCTCTCTGAAACTCAGATCCCTTATCTGCACTTAAGGAGAATACTAACAGCTGATTCAGTGTTGTGAGGATTATACTAGATAACATCTATAAACTACTAGCCCCTGCTTGGCCCTTATGGTAGATATCCAAAGATGCCTACCTGGCCTTTTGTTTATTCTTCCATCACTGATGGAAAAGAGCATGAAGCTGAAAGACTGAGGCTTTGAATGAAAAATATTGGGTCTCTGAGAAGCAAGATCTTTCAAGATGTAGTAAATCAGCTTTCATCTCATGGGAGTAGTAGGAGATGAAATCATTGAAGGGAAAGAGAGTTATTATAACAGCAACTTGACTGCTGTGTTGGAGAAACTTAAATGGCTGACTGTGAGGGGCTGCATAAGCTACACAAGACCTCAGGAAAGGAAGGGAAACAGGGGCCTGGATTGTCTGTAGCAAAGATGCTTGAGAGCTGAATGACTCCATTATCATTGTCCTCTAAGTCATGTGCATTCTGAGGAAGCCAGAGGAAAATGTCCTACTCCCTGCCCTTCTATTTGTCCACATTTGGTCCCTCAGTCTTAACGCAATTCTTCAGATAGTGATCCGGGCATGGTTGGTGGTGGGCAGTGGGTGGTCCTCAGAGGGCAATTCTGTCTGGTAGTCTACTTCATGCTAACTCAGCCCAATAGCATGTCCAGCAACATTTGAGTTCAGGCTAATGGAAGAAGTCTGAGTTCTGTAGATAGTTGACAAGAATATGTTAGAGGCAATAGTCATAATCTGCCTAAATAAATATGCATAAAATATACATAAAACCATGTCTTTGCCTTATGTAATTCCAAAGTCATTCTGATGTCAGAGATATTCTAATATCAGAAACTGTTTACCAACTTCTCTTACATATACACGGCTGCCATAACCCTCTAAACAGACCTCGATTAAACACAGAACCTGTTCAATGCACCCTTGTAGATTCTGTGAGAGGCAGTGAAAATACAGAAGCCTCAATAGCTATTCAAATTAGCTGTAAGAAATGGAATGGAAAAACTCTATCTCTGGATCTCCTGGATGACATTTTTGACTCTTGGCCAAAAAGGGGTCACTTTTATGGTGAGTTAAAGAATGAAACCCCATTAGAAATCGGCTCTGCCCCCAAGATCAGTTTCTTTACTGATGATGTGCAACTGGCCCATCCAGTTAAGTTAGCTGGCAGAGTCATAAACATACACGCTGGGAGCTTTGGTTTTGAGTTCCAGCCGAGGCTAAGATACCCCTCGTAGATCGTGGTGGGTTCAGCCAGGACACTGGACGTGCTGTGTGTGTGAACGCGTCCCCTGGGAAGCTTGAGCCTGGTAGAGGCCACTTCTCCGACCTGTCATTCTCGCCTGCACTTCTTGCTGTGCTCTCTCCTTCACCTCTAAATCAAAGCATTACCTGACTTGACTCTCTGGGGTCTCATGAGTCCTTACAAATGTCCCAACTTGGGAAATTTTTTCAATTAAGATGTCTTTGGCTGACTAAACTATCATTGAATTTCCTGGAAAGACCCCTAGGTACCACAAAATTTTATTTTAAAAATAGGTAAAAATAATCAGGTTTACTTGGCATTCTCCACATTTTCATTAATTAAGAAAAACTACATTTTTGTTTATGAAACTTGAGGTGGGGGGATCTGATAAATCAAAATGAAAATTTACCTTCCCAGGTTAATTATGTATAAATAAAATGTATTAATATAAGTACATATCAATAACTGTAGACTTTTCAGGTTGAAAGAAACATACCTGTTATTAAATAAAGGACTGGTAAAGTTAAAAAATTTTTTTTTTTCTGTAAGAATAGGTTTCACCACGTAATTCAGTCTTGATTATGTCCGGTGCCAAGCAGAATGCTGTATACATCATTGATTTTCAGTAATATTTGCAATTGAAAGGAATCATCTTTTTATATTTATTTACTGCCATGTGGATGTTTTAGTGTTTTCTCCCTGAATAATTTTTACATTGTAGGGGCCTAAGACAAAACGTTATGTTGATTCTATATTCTTAGTTCCTTAGAGGAGAGTGCATGTTAAATGCTCAGTAAAAATTCTTTGTTTGGCCCTCAGGGAAGATACCCCATGGAAATGTCGATTGATGGTTTTGACTCATCTGGAAGTACGAACGAGGGCGTTATCTTAGTTTTCATGAGAACTAGGTTCTAGGAATCTTGGGCCATTATTTATCACTCATCCATAGCCGTAGTTATTCTTGATGTGCTTTGTTTTATTTTATGCGATATTTTCCTTGAGAAAAAAATTACTTACGTCAGGCCCCAAAAAGTGTTTTACCTAATATCTCAGAGGGCTATTTATCTTTCTGAGGGTGGCAAAAGTAATGAAAACGTAAACTGACTGGCTGATCACGAACTCATTCAATGATTGATTTATTTAATTAAATGATTCATAAGCACTGACAGTGCGTGAGGCAAGTTGTGCTTTCATACATAAGTTGGGTGTGAAAGGGAGAGAAGTAAAGGTAGGGCCTTCCGCATACCAGAAGAAAGGAGGATTGAAGCAAAGACTTGGAAGCAGAGATGCATGTGCATATGAAGAGAGCAGTCAGGACTTCTAGCCATAACTGTAGAAGCAGCGCCAGAATCATCTCTAAACCTGATGAAATTCATAGTCACTTCAGATTTTAAATTCCTCATTCTCCTCTTCTTTCTCCTTGGTCAGGCCTTGTTCAGTTTCCAACCCCTCCAGAGACACTTTGATGAGTAGAGGGACATATCTCTACTTTCAGGTGATAGTCCATTTAAATTTCATTGACCATCTACTATGAGCCAGGCACTGGGCATACAAAATAAGAGAAAATACCCACTTAACAGGAACTCACAGTGTGTTGGGAGAGGTGGCAGGAAGGTGTCTTCAGAATAATAGAGAACACATGATAAAGATGAGTTTGCACCCAGAGAGAACAAAGGAAGGTGTGTATATATGTATTTGGGGGAGAAGTAGAGAGAGTCAGTTCTTAGACCCACCAAGGGTTTGATGAAAAGGTTTTGAGAGTAGAGATAAGTACAGGTGTTAGCCAGGCAAAAATAAGAGAGAGTGGTGTTTCAGGCAGAAGCTTATGTTTAGGCAACTAGGAATAAAACTGAAAGTGGGCAGTGGATTTCTTTCTTTTTCTTAACTTTTCAAATTAAATATTGGGTAGATACATATGAATATTTAAAAAAAAATTCGGTAAGGGGCTTCCCTGGTGGCACAGTGGTTGAGAGTCCGCCTGCCGATGCAGGGAACACGGGTTCGTGCCCCGGTCCGGGAAGATCCCACATGCCGCGGAGCGGCTGGGCCCGTGAACCATGGCCGCTGAGCCTGCGCGTCCGGAGCCTGTGCTCCGCAACGGGAGAGGCCACAACGGTGAGAGGCCCGCGTACCGCAAGAAAAAGAAAAAAAGTGGTGAAGTTTATAGCAAGGTGAGTCAAAGAGCAAGCATGGAAGAAGGGGCGTGACATGCTGTTAAGTCTGGCAAATTATCCTGTAAATAAATAAAGCCATTGAAGGTCTACAAAGAGAGACATAAGTGGTACAGCCATTTTTGTGTGTTTTAGGTAAATTTTCTAGATGACAGAGTGGAGAGTGGAATTAAGACAGTACAAAGTCCCAGGCAAGATCAATTAGGTAGCTTCTTACCTCAATATTTCAGACAGGAAATGATGAAACAAACTGGGGCAGCAGAGGTAAAATAGAAGAAAGAAGATAGATTTGGGAAATATCAGGAGGCAAAATAAACAATATTTGCTCATAGCTTGAAGGAAAATGATACAGCAACTGCAGGAAGGGAAGGGATTAGATGACTCCCAATTCCTGTTTTGAGTAAATGGCTGTATGCTGTGGCCATTCACAGAATGAGACTAGGAATACAGAGGTTTTGCTCCTCCTCTGGAGCTTTTCCTTAGGGTAGTTTTGTCCTTTGAGGCAGGTCTGGGACACTGAAATGCTGTAACTAACAGGTGTTATTTATTTATTTTTCCACAAATATTTATTGTGTCAATACGTGCCAGACTCTGTGCTATTCATCCTGAGTCCGATGCTCAGGGCACTGGTCAAGGATACTAACAGATTTGGAATTTATCAGTTCAAACATTATAGGTAAAACCAAGTGTCTCATGAGGTTGACCGATGAGAGAAGAGCAGCATTTAGATGTCCGAATCTTGCGGATACTGATGTTTTAGTGGTTGATGGAGGAGGAATCTGAAAATGAGAAGGTAGGAGGGTGGTGAATGCAGGTAAAAAGATGAGAGCGGAATCACAGAGTTCAAGAAGAAATAGCTAATAAGAAAGAACAAGCGAAAAAAATAAATATAAGCAACAGAAAGAAATCATTATAAAATTAGATTTATCAGAGAAATCTAATAAGTAATGAAAAAGTTCTTTGGAGATAAGAAGTTCATTGATGACTTTAGTTAGGGCAGTTTCAGTGGAATGATACGGCCAGAAACTATTTAGGGTAGATTGAGAACTGAGTGGAACAGAGCGGTTGGATACAACAACTAGAAATTTAGTTGAAAATGGAAGGAGAAAGAAAGACTAGGTTTTAAATGATCTGGGGAAGATTTTTTTCCAAAGAATATTAGAGATTTGAATGTATTTATAAGCTTGGGTAGAAAGACAATAAAAATGGGACTAATTGAACATAAAGAAAAGAGAAGAGAAAAATTATGGATTAATTTTCAAGGTTTAAAAGTATGGGGACAAGAACACAGGTGGCGTGAATAAGAAAAAGGATTTTGGTCATCATAGATGCAATTAACACTTATAAAAAAGAGGGCGGAAAGTTGAATTTTATATGTGATCAGTTCTACATAATTCACCTATACTTACATGAAAACACAGTCTCTTTCCATTCTCATAACCATTACTGAAAAAATAGCTAACACATTTGAGTATACATAGTATGCCAAGTACTGTCCTAAGCAAGTGCATTTATTATCTCATTTAATCCTTATCCTGCTTCTGTGTGGTGGCAGCTCCTCCCCTCCTCTTCTTTTTCACATGATGAAATAACTGAGGCACAGAAATATTCTTTTTTAACAGAGATGTCCCTCAGCAATGTAATTTATAAATCATTTTTATCAAAAATAAATTAAAAATCATTTAGGTAAATCCATGTCAGCTTCAACCTATTAATTTTCCAGCACTGCCTATACAGAAATATTTAATAAATTGTCCAAGGTCACAGTAAGAAGCAGAGTCAAAATCTGACCTAAAGCAAGTTACTCCAGAGCTAGTACTCCTAATTTGAGAATTTACGTATTTTACCTTATTTAAAATTTTCAGCCCTAGAGGATATTTGTGGTTTGAAGACAACAATAAATATTACTTCCTGCCTCAAGTATGACTCAGAACAAGACATAATTCCTTGTGCCCCAGAGTTTAGGGATTTTCTGAATTTTAAGGAAGAGTTTGCAAATTGTGACTGCTGGGAATGGACACGCCTGTGGGCTTTTGCCACAACGCAGGAAGCCAGCTTTCTGAGAGCCAAAGGGAATCTTATCTTATGATTCTGGAGAGAATGTGCTGGAAGAGAACAAGAAAAAGATAGGATTTGGGGGAGGACCTTGTGAAAAGCAAAGTAATTCATTTGTGAGGGGAGTGGCATGCAACCAACATAAAACTTTCTAGATAGCAAATGCTAGTGAGTTTGCGAAGTGACAATTTTTTCAGAATGAATAATAAATTGTATGTTTTACCTCCCACATACAGATGGTATAAATGTTTTAATTACTGAGAAGCTGATGTAGCAATATTAAAGATAGTGTTTGAATTTAAAACATTACCTGTCATTCCACCACCCCAATAAAGCAATTGCTTTCATTTGTTATGTGTATTATGTATATAGTCTATGTGAAAGAAACATCTCATTGTCTACTTGTATTAAAATAGTGACATAAATATTTCCATCTTCCAACTTAGTGTAGTTTTAATGAGTCTATCACACCCCATCAAGTAAATGTAAGGTTAATAAATATTAGGCATTTTGGCTATTTCTAATTTTTTTAAACTATTGTAGCTGACTCTGCAATAAGCACGTTGATTTAAATAACATTCTGCTTCTGTTGAATGATTTCTTTAGGATAAATTCTCATGTGAAAATAATTATTAGGTTAGAGAGAATGAACACCTTTACGTGTTTTGCTACAGACTAGGCACTTAGGTTTAATTTTTCCTTCAACGTATTTTAAGCGTTTTTTCCTCTTTCATTTGCTCTTGGGCAGATCCCATACACATCTTTTGTGGGAGACCAAGAGATGACAATTCAAAGGCAAATGTGTTGTTGTCACAAAGAATTCTGAGACTAAAACAGAAGAGAAGAAGAATCCAGAAGAAGTAGCACTTTTTAATGCTTCTCGGCTCTTGTTCCTACCATACTGCATTCTTCTTTCCACACACACCTGTCCAGTAACCTAGGTGCTCTTGGACAGTGGAGGCAGGGTGTAGAGGCTCAACTCCAGCTCTGAGGATGTGATACAGAGTACGTGTTCAATGTATAAGTCAGTGGGTGATGGAGAATGGATGGAGGCAGCACAAACTTGAAACTGTAATTGAAACTGTAATTTCCTTTGGGAATTTGTTGAAACTGTAATTTGAAACTGTAATTTGAAACTGTAATTTCCTTTGGGAATTTTTCACATATTCTACCATTATTCCTATGTTCTCCTATGAAATTCCCCCCTTTTAACTTAAACACAGTCAGTCTACGTAGCAGAGACTTACTCATCTTATCTGTTTTCTCTTGTTCCACAATAGTGTCCATACTTACTCTCTGTACTGGTTGGGATGTAAATAATTCAGTGAAGGACTGAGAAAAGGCCCTCAAATATGATGGTGCCACAAAATGGAAAGAGCTGGAATTCTGACTGATGAAAAGCCATTGGACTGTGATATGAGTGTGAATATGCCTGCGCTGTGTTACGTTGCAGGGGTTGAGAAGTTGGTAGTTTCTGTAGCTGGGTATTTACTATCCTGACTAATACACTTTACATAATGATGATAATAAATCCACAGGACTTTGCTGAGTACCTCATGATTCTCATCGTTAAATTAGAGAGTTGAACAAAATCTTTAAGGGACTTGGAGTCTGGGACTGAGTCTCTGGCTTTGTTGCTGTGAGTGCGGAGGGCGCGGGACTGTAAGCTTCTTTGCCTAATGAGGTTGTCATTTGTTTCCAAACTACCTGATGAATCTGGGCTCTAGTATTCTGAACATAAACTGACAATTCTGCTTAGGGAAAAAGGCTTGGCAGACTTGTTCAGAAATAAGTCTTATTCTAAGAAGTTTGTTTTGTTTTTCCTTTAATATCAACGCTCTTCAACGCTGTTACACTGCCAAAGTGATTAGGTGCTAGGAGTGTGGACATGGCCTCTAGATCATTAAACCACTAGTTTTGCAACATGAATAATCTGAACTCAATACCTGTAACGCCGTGAGAGATAAATGACTGTGAAATTCCCCGTGCATGGCTGTTCAGATGGGACTCTGGGGGAAAGCCACCTCACGTACAGCAATATCCGCCTGAGGTGATTAGGCTGTAATTTAATTTTATTTAAATGTGTGAACACTTTTAATAAGGCTCTCGAGGTATTATGAAGTTTGAAGAATCTTAATATTTGAAAAATGTTTTATTTTGCTCGATAACATGTAGAAAAGCCCGTATTGTGATTAGCATGTGAATAGGAGGATCATCTTAATACTCTTGTTATTAATATGACAGATTTGATTTTCCCAAAGGTGACAATTGAACCCAATTCTCAGATCAGCTAATCCATGTATTTATGTGAATTGAACTTTTCTACCTTGTAATTTGGTTCTGGAGTGCATTGGATTTCCTTCTGCCCTGTGGGGTTCATGCACCAATTTAAATACCTAAGTTAATGGCCTACTTTTGGCTGGATATGAAGACTTAGGTCTCTTCCCTGAGTTTTGATAGTTGTCCACACGCTTTATTCTGGCAACAGACCATTTGTTGTGTCATTTGATTGGTCCTGAACCTTGGTGAAGCTGCATTTGCTTCTGAGACACAAGGTTCAGGTGGGTCCACATCTGTTTTAAAGACATTTGTAATTAATGATGGTATCTGAGCACTAGCTGATGCTTTTTATATGGAAGTGGGAAGTAGAGCCAGGTGGAGAAGGAAGATGCGATGATTTTTTTTTTTTTTAACTTCTCTTTGTACTCATTGGTGGTGTTGAATCCCTTAAGTTCCCTCTCCATAAACATATCACTGTTTCGTTTCCTTGCTAAGAGTTGTCCTGCTTGTTTTCATGGCCCTCAGTGTCTCCTTGTATTGATTCATGTTACGTTACTTCTACCTTCACCCATGACCATATTCCAGATCAGCCCTGTGAGGTCAAATCCATGGTCCCTGGGTCTGCACTGTGTGTTACTGCTCAGTGCATATTGGCTCTTAGAATAACCACCTTCAAGCTTTGTTTAGAAGTTGCAGGGAATGTGCATCCACCTCTGAGTACAAGAGACTAAATCCTGATAGCTAGTATGTGTCAGATATAGGGCTGGACAGAAATTTAGATTCTTGAAAAATTCCAAGGTCTTTTTCATTTTCAACCATTTTTGTGCCTTGGGCTGTTTGTCTAGGCCAGCTCTCTCTTGAGTCCATTACACTTAACCAGCGTTTCCTCTCCAATAAGCTTCCAAGAGCCCCACATTTGGTTCTCCTGATTTCTCCAGCCTTTTGTTGCAGCCTCTCTTCTGTACATAGTAATATACTTACTCCTCTCTAAATGCTCCCACTCTTTTCTCTTCTGGGACCATTCATTTGATTGCTTTTCTTCTCTTGATTGCCTGGATCTTACCCATTCTTCAAAGCTCAATTCAAGTCCTACCTCCTCCAAACCAGTGTAGAAATCTTCCTAAACTTCCTGACACGTGGTCCCCAGCTACTTTTTGGACACCTCTAGGAATATAAAGCCACAGCACTTCCACGATATACTCATCTTACCATGGCATATCGTATATGGACTACATTGTTAAGAACCAGTTAGAGTGTATCTTGGGGTTCAAACATTTGCAAGATGATCACAGAGCAGGAAATGAATTATGTACTAGCAAATCTGGATTCTAATCCCTTTTTAGGCACTAACCAGATGTATGACCTTGGAAAACTTAATTCTCCTCTGGGCATTTCAGTTTTACTTTTCTGCAAAAAGAGGGTGCTATATAAATGAACTGACTGTCATATAAAGTTGCTATTAGAAAAATCCTTTTTTTATAATTTCAGATTAGTGGCATTTCATATTGATAGCCAGATTTTGATTAAAAATCACAGTGTGTCCTTAACTTTGATAAACATAATAAAGCTATTAGTTGATGAAAATGAAAAAAAAAAGATTGGTAAGGAGGTATGTGTAAACTACACTTGAAAATCTCATTATTTCACCTCATTATGAAAATCTTATTATAGAATCACACCATGTATTCATCCTTTAAATATGGCACTTATTTTATTATTTTGACAGCAAACAACTTTTTCTCTACTTAAATTTTTTTTCAGCAAATAGTTTCTTGTTATGCCTGCATATCAAATGAAAATACACCTAAATATAAAATTTAGAAGAAAACTTGTATTGGAGGAAATGGTACAAAGATTGTATGGGTGTTATGCTGGTAGACCGGGGCTTTTCCAAAGGAAATGATGGCATGCCATCTAAATATCATGGAGAGGGTGTGGAGAAATGGGAGCCCTCTTGCACTGCTGGTGGGAATGTGAATTGGTACAGCCACTATGGAGAACAGTATGGAGGTTCCTTAAAAAACTAAAAATAGAACTACCATATGCCCCAGCAATCCCACTACTGGGCATATAGTAGCAATCCCACTACTGAGAAAACCATAATTCAAAAAGAGTCATGTACCACAATGTTCATTACAGCACTATTTACAGTAGCCAGGACATGGAAGCAACCTAAGTGTCCATTGACAAATGAATGGATAAAGAAGATGTGGCACATATATACAATGGAATATTACTCAGCCAGAAAAAGAAACAAAATTGAGTTATTTGTAGTGAGGTGGATGGACCTAGAGTCTGTCATACAGAATGAAGTAAGTCAGAAGGAGAAGAAAATTCTGTATGCTAACACAAATGTATGGAATCTAAAAAAAAAAAAAAAAAAAAAACGGTTCTGAAGAACCTAGGGGCAGGACAGGAATAAAGATGCAGATGTAGAGAATGGACTTGAGGACATGGGGAGGGGGAAGGGTAAGCTGGGACGAAGTGAGAGAGTGGCATGGACATATATACACTACCAAATGTAAAATAGATAGCTAGTGGGAAGCAGTTACATAGCACAGGGAGACCAACTCGTTGCTTTGTGACCACCTAGAGGGGTGGGATAGGGAGGGTGGGAGGGAGATGCGAGAGAGAGGGGATATAGGGATATATGTATACATATGGCCGATCCGCTTTATTATACAGCAGAAACTAACATACCATTGTAAAGCAATTATACTCCAATAAAGATGTTAAAAAAATAGATAAATATAACAGAGAAGGACTCATACACAGTGCGGGATATTACTGAGAACTGTTACTTTGAATATTTCAGGATTTGCAAGTTGGTGGCTGCACTCTCTGGCTGGTCTGGGGTTTAAGTCTCCTTAAGAAACAAGAAACAGTACTGTTGGTGCAAGAATGATAGCTGAGTGGAGACGTGGAAAATTTTTGCAGTAAATTTTCAATAAAAAGTGACCCTTCCAAACAGCCAGAAGCAATTCTGCTGGGCATTTGGAGAAGTGGGTGGATCTGGCTTTGAAACATCAAAAGAAGAGGAAATTGTTTCTTCTAGGCTGGTCTGAAGGGAGAGTGAAATGGCCCTGCTAGGGCAGGAGAGGTAGGATCACAGCCGACTGCTGACAGTGACTGCTAACAGGCTGCAGCTTCTGTCACGTCACACTGCCAGCATCCACCCTATTGCTGACAGAGACATTGACCTTTGGTAGACTTGCTTCACTAAAATAATGAGGGGCCAGAAGAAAATGCATTTGCATAATGTAAAGAGTGTCTGTGTTACTGCCCAAGAAGAATGTCATGTAGAATAAAACGCGAAGCATTCTGTCCTTCCTAACTAAACACATGACCCTGGCGAAGTCACAGCCACAGTACAGAACTCTCCGAGCATCATTTGGATACAGATGCGATGGGGGTTTCAGCCTTTTTTGGAATCTCTGAAGCCCTCCTTGGTGTAGAGGAAGGTATTTGATAGCTATGCTGGCAAGAGTTTGGAGGTAGAAGGCGAATTCTGCTTTCATATTTGCTTATTATGATCCTTGGCATCAGTCATTTGTTCTTTCTAAGTCTCAGCTCCTAATGTGTAAAATGGGAACAATGTTGTATGTGGGATGAATAATGTAACAATATAAACAATTTTTAAATTATGATGCACAGATTTTAAAAATCATTACTGTCACAGGATCAAATATTTATGCCGTGTTAATTGGAATCTTCTGAGAAGCAGGCACAAAGAAGGGTTTAAATATGCAAGCATTTTACTCATGGAAATGTCTATGCAAGGGAGGTTAGGGAGGGAGCTGAGGAGAATTGACATACCTTGATGCAAGTGTGACCTTGAGTGAAGAGAGAGAGAGAGAGGAAGTTTGGGTGGATGTGTCGTAGATTGCCGTGCAGTCTACGTTTTGGCAAAGCCATCCACAAGTCTTCAAGACAAACATGGCTGTGCAGGGAGTCCTGCATCTCCTAGGAATGGGTCTGCCTTAGTATCTCTGTCAAATTCAGTCACTGACTGGGGGAGGGTTGGCTTTGATGCAAAGACAGCAATGATGACCAAAGTGCAATGGCTGAGTCAATCATGCTTGTTAGTTGGACATCTAAGAGCATTCTCATGGCTGCTATGTATATTTTATACTCAAGGAATTTTCTCAGAAGAACATACAGGGATGACGGGAAGGCACCAGCCATGGAGAGATGTGGGGCACAGCTGGAGGCAGAAGGAATAGCTACTATAAAGGTTCCAAGACCCAGTGAGCCCCCACCATGTTCAAGGAGGCCAGTATGGCTGGAGCGCTGCAAGGAGGGGAGAGTTGTACGAGGTGATGTCAGAGAAGCGGTCAGAGACTGGATAACGTAGGGCTTCATAGGTCAGATGAAACATTTGAGTTATTTAGCATAAAATGCAAAGCCATCAGGTGATTAGCCTGGCCCTAGTTAAAATCTTTTAAGGATTAATCAGTCTGATGTATGTAGGAGGCAAGAGTGGAAGAAAGGAAACTAGTTAGAAGACGTAGTCCAGGTGAGAGAAGGTGGACCAGGACTTGGACTAGGATAGAAACAGGAGAAGTGGAAGCGAGTTAACTGGCCTGGAATGTATTTGGAAGTCTAGTCAAAATGATTTTGATAGTTTGAACTTTCTGATAGATTTCCTACAGAGGAGGAAAACATTATTCAAGGGTCATGCCTTATCTTTGGCTTTAGGACCTTTGTAAATAGGATTATATTTATTAAGAATGGAAGAGTAAGGGAAGAACAGATTTTAAAGAGGGGATAGTCACGTTTTCAGAGCTGGACATGTTTAGCTTGAGCTACTTATTAGACATATTCATAGAATTCATAAAAAATGTGTTACGAAGGTAATTAGATCTATAGTTTGGAACTTAGAGGGAAGATGAGATCTGGAGATTCAGTTTTGGGAGTCACTGACGGCTCATATTTAAATCTTTGGTACTAGATAAGATTACATGCAGAAGAAATATAACTAGAAAGAGGAAGATGTTATAGGACCGAGTCTTGGAGCAGTCCAACTTTGAGAATTCTGGAAGGGACAGGAAACAAAACAAAATAGACTGTGAGAGGGCAGCTAATAGAGTAGAAGAACCAGAAGAGTACGGTGTTATGGAATCCTAGAGCACCCATTTCAGTGAGGCGGGAGAAATCAGTGATAGTCAATTCCACTTTGAAGTAAGAAGATTGGAGAAGTGGCCATTTAATCCGAAAGTCACTAGTGTCCCCCTGATATCAGCTCAAAAAGGTTTAGCAATTGGTCAAGGGTCATGCTGCTAATATATGGTAAAGCCAGGACTCACATGCAACTCTGTTATTATATGTATGTATGTATGTATGTGTATGTTTATATTCATTCTTCCCACCTGCTATGGTTGGTCACTCTAAGTTAATCACACTGAAGATTTAGTCTTATCTCCTGAACCAAATCAGAAGTTCTTTAGAGAAGAGGCAATGGCATACGTGCTTAGTGAGCTCACCTTAGCATCTAACACAGCTCCACTCAAAGAAGGTGCTTGGAGTTTGCCAGCTGGTTGGGCAAGAGTTGCATTTCGTGGTGACTCACCATGCTAGAAATGCAGGCAGGAAGAGTGACAGTCAATAACTGTCATACTGTTCAACTCATGTAGATATTTCTTCTCACTACAGAGAAAATATGTTTCCCTGGCCCTTTCCTGCTTCCAGTATGTCCAGAGGCCACTTCTGAAACAAGCAGACATTAACTGGAGAAATGTGTTATTATTTGAGTCTCCTAAAGCAATTCTTTATTCCCAGGTCTTCCAAGGTAGAGTTCTGGAGTACAAATATAACTTGACTTTGTGACAGAATATGATCTTTAGACACATTTGCTATTTCATGGTTCAGTTCACTTGACTTACAATTCTCATAAAATCGGTGTTTTATAACTAGTAGTTACCAACCATGAAACTGTAGTTGTGATTCTTTAAAACCACTATACACATGGAGTCTAAAGTATATTTGCAGTTTGAATAGTAGACGTAGAGCATGCATTTATCGGTACAATGGTATTGCCTTGAGAGTGAATCATTTGGTTTTCCATATGCAGACTTGTCTTATTATACGGCAGTGGAGGCCCAGGTGTAAATGCTGACCAGGATTTTATTTATTTTGCTACCATTTAGTATCTGAAACAGGTGTTAGTGGTTTGGAAATGAAGGATACATCATCTGTGTTTCCATAGCCCAATGATTCTGAGACAGCTAGGACCTAAGGGAGTTTGGCCTGGAGAAAACACTGGTGACATGAGAACTGTCAATAAATATTTGATACGCTGCCATGTGGAACAGGAAGCAGGCTTGCTCTGTTTGGCTTCAGCAGGCAGAAGTAGAACTAATATATGGGAATTACATGGAGGCAGATGTGGACTCCAGATTAGGAAGAACTTTCTAATCATTAAAGTTGTTTAAAATTGAAGAGGGCAATTGCATGAGGCTATCAGTTCTCCATGTCTTGGGTTATTAAAGAAGAGGTAGATTTCTTTTCAAGGATGCTGCAGAAGAGTTCTTACATTGCATGCATGCTTGGAGTAAGTGATCTCCCAGATCAAAGTAACTGCGATCTTGTAAGGTTGGGGGGTGTAGTTTGAAGGGAGGGCAAGCTTGTCCCTATTTCTCTCTCTTTCCCCAGGCATCCCACTATCAGCATGTGTCACTGTTTTCAATTATGCTGGAAGGTGTATCCCATGACCTGGATGACCAAGGTTAGAAGTCCACTCACATGGATTGCGATATCCGCAGAAACTAGTTACCTTGGTTACATCTAATATTTTGGCTCCTCTATTTATTCACTCTTCCTGTATCCTATCCCTTCTCCTCTAAACCTACTTCCTTTTACCCCTCCCCCTCTCAAATCTTTCTAGCATTCTCTCTGGAACCTTGTTTCTATAATAAAAAGCACTTCTTATATTCCTAAATATATGGCTAAATGTCTCCTCTGGTCCCTACAGTAAAAAAAATTCAGCTCTATCCTGAGTCTTTTGTTTGACTTGCATTCTGCCAAAGTGAGGGATTCTAATTCCTCACCATCCATTTGTCATGTTTTGGGGAGATGGGCTCTGTCTTTTTTTTTTTTTTTTTTTTCATAATTTTAAATTTCAAATCATTACTTTTTCACTGCCCTGTTAAAAGCTCACATCCTGTGAACTTTTTCAGGAGTGTTATCTTCCAGTCTCTATATTCCACTCTGCTATTCATTTTAGCAGCTGACTCACAGTCTTCCACAAGTTCTGCCTTTATGTGGAGGACACCCAATGTGCATTTAAACAATGTACCCAGCATTCTGGCTGCTTATATTCTTGAAGTTCTCAACTTCAATGAACTTCACCTCTAATCTAATCCAGTTATCTACTCCTATGGTCAAAATTGTCCTTTTTCAAGTCCCACAATTGCAATTGTATTTTAAGCAATTTATGGAAGTATAATATATGTACGGAATGTGTACATACCATACATGTATAGTCTGGTGAGTTTTCTGAGTTACACACAACTGTTTGACCAGTACAAGACCACAAACATTGCCAGCATCCCAGATACCCTTCCAGTCACTACATTCCTGAGAACAGCCATAATCCATGTAGAATTAGTTTTGACAATTTTATTTTTATAAATGAAATCATATATTTTTGTGGCTGGCGATTTTGTTGAACATTGTGTTTGTAGGCTGTATTAATATTACCGCATGTAGTTCACTCTTATTGCTCTATAGTATTCCATTATGTGAAGATACCAAAATATATTTATCTATTCTACTCTTCAGCTGGTTAGTTTTCGATTGTCTATTTCAGTTAGTGTTGATCTGAACATTTGGGTACATGTCTTTTGCTGACATATATTTTATTGGCTATATGTCTGCGAGTGGGATTGCCAATTCATGTCTTCTGTGCATATTCAGCCTGTGCAGAAACTGTTAAAGAGGTTCACCAATTCATGGGAGAATCTCTAGTTGCTTTCCATCCTCACGATATCTTCATATTTTCTTCTTCTCTACCCCCACCCCCCCACCCATTGTTCTGGCATACCTTTGTGGCTTTGGTTTACATTTTTGGTATCTGTTATTATTTTCTAGCTTAATCCCATTAATAGTCACAAAATTTACTCTGAATGATTTCAGTATTTTGAAATGTAGAGCTCTTTATTGTCCAACATATAGTTGATTTTCGTAAATGTTCTACATGTACTCCAAAAAAAAAAAAGAATTATGATTTTGGGTGCAGTGTTATATGTGTGTTAATTAGGTCCAGTTCATTAACTGTTTTGTTTAGATTTTCTATATCCTTGCCAATGCCTATCTCTTCTTTTATCAGCTATTGCAAGAGGTGTGTTAAACTCTTATTACACTGCTAATTGGTCTAATTCTCCTTTTAGTTGTGTTGATTCTTGCTTTGATTTTAATAAAGCTGTAGTTTAGAGATAAATAGATTTAGAACTGTGATGTATTTTTGTGGGATTGATGTATTTTGTAAGTACTTTATAGTTAGATTTTTAATACAATCTGACAATTTTCATATTTTGGCAGAGTATTTAAACCATTTGCATTTAATAGAATTACTGACTTAGTTTACTACTTTGATAGTTTAGGTTATTTTTAAAGTATTTTAGTTGTTACCTTAGAGGTAATAACATACATCTCTGACTTATTAGAACATAATAAAAATTATTAGTTTTATCACTCCTTGATTCAGCTAAAATCCTAGAAAATTTTCACTGTTTGTCCCTTTCCAATTTTAGTATTATTTCTGTTTAGCATTATCTGTGTGCATTTTAGTTCTAAATATATCAGACACTTCACGCAACATTACATTTATTGTTTTGTGCTATCAATATTCATTTATCTTTAGTCGTACTTTTATACTTTTCGGTGTTCTTCATTCTCTTTCACATTTTCGCTGTTTTCATCTGGGAATATTTTCTTTCTACTGAAAAATTCCCTTTTATGTTCCTTTTAGTGCATCTCTTCTGACGACAGTCACTCAATTTTTTTGTTTGTTTGAAAACTGTATTTACTCTGCCTTCGTTTTTGAAGGTTACATTTTGCTAGGTAACCAATATTGAGTTGACAATTGTTTTCTTTCATCACTTTGAAGATGTTTTTTTCATTGTTTTCTGACTTCCATTAATTCTTTTGAGAAGCCTGATATTTTTGTCAGATAATGTCTGTTTTTCTCTGACTGCCTTTAAGTTTCCTTATTTTCTCTTTGGATTCCAGAAACTTTTCTGTGATGCGCCAACATGTGGTTTTCTTTTCATTTATTCTGCTGAGGTTTCTCAGAACTTATCGAGTCTGTGGGTTGATATCTTTCAGTAGTTTTGGAAATTTTTCAAATGGTATGGCTTTAGATGGCTTTTGCCCTATCACTCTTTCTTCTTCTTATGGAATTTTAATTACACATATTTTTGACACACATCTCGTGTGCTATCTGTGATATTTACATGTTTTATTCTTTTTGCACTTCAATTTATATGTTTCTATGACCTGTTTTCAAGTTCACTTATCCTGTGTTTTTCTGTGACCAATCTGCTCATAAACTTATCTATCCTTAATTTCAGATATCATATTTCTCAGTTCTAAAATAAACATTTAATCCATCTTTAAAATAAATTTCAATTTTCTGGTAAAATTTTCTTTATCTTTTTTTTTTTTTTTGCGGTACATGGGCCTCTCACTGTTGTGGCCTCTCCCGTTGCAGAGCACAGGCTCCAGATGCACAGGCCCAGTGGCCATGGCTCACGGGCACAGCTGCTCCACGGCATGTGGGATCTTCCCAGACCAGGGCACGAACCCGTGTCCCCTGCACCGGCAGGTGGACTCTCAACCACTGTGCCACCAGGGAAGCCCTTCTTTATCTATTTTGTCCTTAGTTTCCATTAATATCTTTAAAATATTATTAACATTAATTTTACAATCCCCACTTGTCAACTCTATTATCTACTTCAGAGACTGGAAGACTTGTTCTGTAAAGGACCAGACAGTAAAAACTTGAGGCTTGCTGGCTATATGATCTCTGTCTTTATTACTCAACCTACTATTGTAACATAAAGGCAGCCATAGATGATACATAAATAAATGAATGTGGCTGTGTTTCAAGAAAACTTTATTTATAAAAAGGGATATTGGTAACATTTGGCCTATAGGCTGTAATTTATCAATCTCTGATCTGCTTCATCTTTGGGTTCATTTCTGTTATCTTACATTTGTCTTGGTCAGTTAAAATCTTACCTCGTTATATATCTAATAATTTTTGATGATATGCCAGACATTGTGAATAAAGGAGTTGCAAAGGCCTTTTATGATTATGTTTTGTCAGAGATTGTTTCCTTTTTTTGTTGTTATGCAGGCAGAGAGGATCTGATTGCCTCATTTCAATCAAGATTTGAGCTGTGTTGGGTTTGATTTTAGTTTTAAAGAGATTCAGTCTAGTTCTGGTTTACTTCTGTCCCTATGGATTTATTATCCTAAATTTTTTATTGAAAGCCTTGTGGATATCTGTCTCCTTTGTGTTGAAAACTGCAGAGATTTATTCTTCACCTTCAGGGATTTATGTGTTATCTTTTTAGCCTCCCACCTCAAAACAGCTTCAAAGTTTGGTAATGTCTGAAGAAGCAGGGTAGCAGTATTTGAGGTAAACTCCTTCCTTTGGAAGATTTTTTTTTTCTTAAGTAAAATAAGATGTGGATAATTTCATTCTGCCTTTAAAACTTTTGACCTTATACTTCCACCCTCCATACAACCCTAACACTCAGAAAATGCTTTGTAGAGAAAACAAGCCATGCCTCTGAATCCTCTTAAATATCCAATCTAGATTCCTATCCTTGTGTCACCACTAAAAGCTTTGCTAGTTATTCTTTCCCTTGGTGTTGTCCCTCTCCCCGACTCAATACCTAGCACATGTCTAGATCTGACAAATGCCCCAAGAAATAAAATGAATGGCAATCATTATCAGTTTATTTTAAGATAGTCTCATTCTAGAATTGTAGTTCATTTAGTTCTTATTGCTTCCATAAACCATAAACAGATACCTTTAAAAGTATAGTTTTTAATATTTACCTAGGCTTGTAAAACAAATATATATCTTTACATTGTTAGATTATTTATTCTCTAAGTTAATTCCTCTAATTGGAATTTTGACTAAAAAAATAAGACTCACATGTAAATAAATGAGTACTGGAAATTTTTATACAGAAAGCTTAACTAAGTTGGCATTGTATATGAACTAATCTTTAGTAAAGCTAACCTAATGAGCAAAAACAGAAGATAGCAGACTGATGATATTTGTTTAATGATTGATTCATTCATTCATTCATTCAGTCAGTCCTCTACTTACCAAATGAATATATACCAGAGACTGAACTAAGTTGCAGGGTATCTTGATGAGCAGACTTGAAAAGAATTCTGCCTTCATGAGGTTTAAGTTTTGATGAGATGAAGAAAGTATTTTCACATATCTTTTGGCTGTTTTAATTTAATATGTGAATTACTCTTCTTCTATCCTGCTTACTTCGCTACAAGATTCTTCATCTTTTCTAGTGATTCATGAGATATGTGAAATCTTTGAGAATTATTATTTTTCCAGTCTATGTAGGGATTATGCTTTAAAAGGTCTTCTATATGCTAAGATTAAAAATGCCAGACACCTATCTTTACTCCTGTTACTTTTATGTTTAAATCTTATATTTAAATACTTAGGCATAATTATGATAATGATCCAGATTTCTCTCCCCACACAAATGACTAACTAGTTATCCCAACATAATGTATTAATTGTATTACTTTTACTCACTGATATGAAATGCCTTTATTATTACCATATACTAAATTTTGATTTATACCTATTCTTTTTATGTCTGCTTTTTAGGATCTTTTCATGTATTTTGATTACCATAGATTTAAATATCCAGGATGGTATTATATTTGATTCAGACGGATAGATACAGAAAGAGATGAAAAGGACAATGTGGAAAGGCAATAGTCCAGGTGTCACTGGCTGAATATTTTTCAAGTGATGATTAAGCTAACATTAGTAAGGAAATAGAGCTGTGAAAATACATGGCCTGTATGACTGGAAAAGTATGACAAAGTTATAGAGAGAAGAATGTTTTTGGCCATTTGTCGGAGAACTCAATTACTATAATAAACTACCCCAAATATTAATGACCTAATGCAATAGAAGTTTGATTCTCATTCAGGAAAATCCAGTGGGGGTCCTGTGGAACTATGGGTCAGATGGTTCTCCTCTAATTGGTGCACTTGGCAGTCAAGGCTTTTTCCATCTTCTGACTCCACCCTCTGGCTCTGCTCAGTTATGGTGAGAGAGAGTACATGAGGAATACAGGAAGTGTTTTAGAGATCAGATGTTGAAGAGGCACACACCTATGATTCTTAATGATTTAATAGAAACAATAAGATGAAAGTAAAAGACATACGTAATATAATTACATATCAGTAGATTTAAAATTACTTTGTCAGATTGCGATAACAGTTTTTAAAATCCTACTTTCAATTTCTATGTTTATATCACTGTGGACCAGTAAGAAACAATGGACAGGCAGTGTTCCACAGACCACATTTAAAGCAGTATTGGCATGTAATCCTTTGGCCCATTTCCCATTGTCCAGAACACAATGACATCATCTCAACCTAACTGCAAGAGAGGCTGGGGAATGTTTTCTTCTGTGCTTAGAAAAATGAAATAGATTGGTGGGCATCTAGTCCATCCCTGCCACAGAGCTCTAATTAATTTAAATCAGATTTATTGCATTCCTTGCCTAATGTCCTTTTCTGGGAAACTATTGCTTAAGTAATACAACCTGAATACCTTAGCATGACAAATTTACTCATGATTTATTGTGCTTTTATTAAAGCCCTTCAGACCCTATACTATAAGTACTTGTTACATATGTAACTTTCCCACTAAACTATCGAAACTAGAGTCTCATTTTTATAACACTAATAGTGCAATGTTTGACACATAGAAAACTTTCAGTAAATGTTTGTAAGCTGAATTAATTAACATATTAAGCATGATATTATATGATCTGTTTCAGAAGCGTTCTTCTATTATCAGATTTGAAGGAAGGCTTGACAAGAAAGTTGGCAAGACTGGGAATAAGAATATTACTTAGGAAATAATTTTTAGTAATCTCAGTTAAATATGTTAAGGGTCTTAATTAAAAGAGCATGGAAATGAAAATAGGGAATTAGAAACAACAAAGTTTCTAGGGTTTGAGTAAATTCCTTCACTGGCGACGTAGAATGAAGTATGGATCTCAGATTTCTAGTTTGTAGGACTAGTGGCATTTGATAGCATGAACATAGAGGGACACAGGAGGATGTGTGGGTTTGAGTGGAAAAGTAAGAATAATGAGCTCAATTTGGGTCATGCTGAGCTTGAGATCCCTACAGAATAATGTACTGTAGTTTCTGTGATCTTCATGTTGTAACGTCTGTGTGGTTCTTTGTAAACCAAAGAGAAGAACTATTATCATAATGACTTGTAATATATTTCCTCCACTTCGATATGAAAAGCCTCCTCAAATTTTAAAATACATTGGCATGAAAGAGAAATTCTAAACTCTAGAGTCGAGCTATGGTTCATGGCCCCTTTGAAGGGTGGAGATAAGCAGAGAAGGGGTTCAGAACAGGCATGTTGTGTTAGGAAGCTTATCAGGCTGCGTTTCAGCTTTCTCCTCTAGCTGTCTAGGACTAGGTGGGGGAGTTTTACTCCCCAGTTGCATGGTTTATGATCTTTCTCCATAGATGGCTTTCTTCGTGACTCTCATGCCCATCTCCACCCACCCTCACTTCCCGTATTTCTTGCACTCCCACCCCATTCTTGTCCTGAATCAAATGTGCCCACTCCCTCCTCTCAATCTGTAGCTCTTTATTAGCCCCTTCTGTACCGCATACATATGGTTTTACTTTTCATTATAGCTATTTATGGGCTTGCCCGTTCCCATTAGTAGATCATCAAGTTTTTTTTGTTACTGTCTTTTTTAAGGGAGAAACCATTGCTTAACTACGTGTAGCCTGCTATATCTATCAGAATATACACTATACAAAGAATGTGGTACTCCTCAAATTCACCTAAATTGTTCAGGAATTTATCACCCAGAAGGCGATTTCAGCTGAGACTATAGGAGTGCCAATTAGACAAAAATGATGGGTGGTTGAAGATAGGTGGGAGATTACATTTTCTTAGTCTTCTGTTTCCACTTGAGGCTACTTTTCATGGAGTAAATAATCTCTCTTTGCCTCTTACACATTTCTTCTGGGCGGGGAGAAGCATGTTCTCCAGTTAGTGAATTTTGAAAAAAAAAAAAAAGTAGTGAGTTTGAATAATTCAACCTCAGTGCTCTTGGTTTTTTGTATTTTGGTCTCTAACTCTCAGATATGCCTGGGTCCAAAGAAGCTGCTTTCTGGTTTACTTTCCTGCCATGAGATAGGTTTATCAAGTCAGGATCTTCCACTTCAGGGGAGACCTGAAGTTGTACATGGCTTCAGGGATGGGAAAAGTAAAGTGGTCTGATTTGGTGAGGGAATATTTCTGAGCCCATTTCATCATGGTCCAAAGACCAAATCTCTCATCAGCTTCATCAGAAATAAGGCTGTCATTTTCATAGTCATCTCCTATATTTTATTTTCCCCTTGGTTTCAAAGGCAAAAGAGGGTCTGTGGTGGGCAGAATTCTAAAATGACCTCCAAGATTTCCCACTCACTCCCCTTGTATACATGGCACAGTTTACCTTAGATTAGGAGATAAGGGGACCTTGTATCAAGGAATCGAGGTGGTATCCAGGGGTTGAGAGAAACCCCTGGTTGGCAACCAGCAAGGAAATAGGGACAGTCTCTCAACTGAGTTATGCCAACAAAAGAATGAGTTTAAAAGGGGATTTTCTCTGAGAGTGCCCATATGACAACACAGCCTAACTGATAACTTGATTTCAGCTTGTGATAGTCTAAGCAGAGAACCCAGCCATGCTGTGTCAGATTTCTGACTTACAAAACTCAGAGCTAATGCATGAGTGTTATGTTAACCTGCTAATTTTGTACATGTGTAATCTTGAAAAATTCAAAAGTTCTACAAAAAGAAGATTTGGGGAAAATAGGGGCCATAGCATAATTTTTGAATCTCTTCAAATTCCCCCCTAAAAACAAAGAACTGAGAATGTAAAACCAAAAACCCATCAACAGCATTTACAAGAAAGCTAAGTAACAAGATAATCTGCTGTGAACTCCAAATATAAATGGTGGGAACAAAACCAGAGCTACAAGACCTACCTGGTACCAGGCCAAATTGGGGAGAACTTCTAATTCTCATATTATTTTTTAGTCCAGTCTGCTACAACAGTAAGCCCCCTAACACTTTCAACCAGTTCTGTTATTTAAAAACACAAACATCCTGAATTTTATAGCTATTTGGTACCTGAACATTTAGCTTTTCTGGGTTCTCTGGTTTAAGTCGGCCTGCTCTGAGTTTTCCCTCTGACTGGCTTAGGTTGGAGGTGTTTGCCATCTGCTAGTCAGTTATTCTTGTCTATTTGCCCTGCAGTTTCTAAAACTGTGTTGCTGTGGTTTTGTTACTCTTTGTCTTTGTGGGTTTATGCCTTTTAAAAAAAATCTGTTTACTGTTACTGTGTTGGCGTCTCAGGACAAAGTTAAGGTAGATTTGTTCACTCTACTGTGTTTCACCACATGTTTGACTTCAACATTTAGAGAGCAAAGAGACTTTCAGGAGATCTGCCCCCAATCATGGGGAGATGGTGGCCCTCCTTCAGAACTCCATTCTGCACAGAACACATGTGTTAAGGGTGTTTGTTGTGTCTGCCCACTGACAATTGTTTGCTTCTTAACAAAATGACTTGTCTTCTAGAAGTAGTCCACACATTTGTTGGGAAAGATTTTCTTGAAGAAGAGGGTTTGGAAGGACACAAAGTACTTTTGAAAAGAAGAATTGGTGAAGGGATATTGACGGTGACAGGAAAATTCCACTCTTTCCTGCATATATATTTATTGCATATATTTATGATTAAAACTACACGCATATGATTAAAATAATTAAACAGATAAATTAAACGTTGGGTTTTTTTTTTTCAGTAAAAGATAGAAGTAATGTAGGAAGGAAGAAAAGAAGGAAGGAAGTAGAGAAAAAAAGGGAAATTCTTTGATAATACAGAGCTACACTTAGGTACTTCAGTAGCCAACTTGTCAGTAGTGATGATGATGATGATATTGATGTTGATGTTGATGTTGATGACAAGAATGATGATGACCACTATTGCCTTTCGTTTTACTTTGGATTTGAATAGCACTGGGGCTTTGCAGCTCACTGCCTGGACACCCTGCTCTTACTCTCAGTTCTAACTAAGCTTTGCTCATGCTTCTTTGTTAAATACCAATGAAATTCATAGATCTTTGCCACCTTAAGCGTAAGAAAATTCAGTGCAAAATCCTGGCTTATGTAACTTTGAATTCAGACCTTGACAACTAGACAGGATTTATCTCATGCATATGTATTAATTTTAAGTGCTTTTCTGTAACAGTCATTTGACATTTAATATACCATAATTGTATTATTAAATTTAAATGCGTATTTGCAATTCTAAAAGCACTACTGAACTTTATGGGTGAAAAATACATTCTCCTTCACCTTGGTTCCTCCTCATCCACCAGTTCTTTGCTACGCTTTATGATCTCTGCTACGCTTACCTTGATTGGAGTCCCTTCCTTTTTTTCCTCAGCTTTAGATTCTCAACTTCCTATCTTTTCCCACTTTCTAACATTCTCTCCTCTCTTCTCTCTGCAATTCATGTTCCCTCGGTGTTCCTGCATCTTCCTTCTTCCCGTGCGGGAATATCCAGTGCTCCTGTTTTCTGCAGTTGGTCCCTCACTCAGTCCTATCTCTCACACATCTGTAGGGCAGCTTGAAGATGCTTCTGTGGCTTTCATCCCTCATCTGTAATCTCTGAGCACAGGGGAAGGGAGCACTTCCAGACATTAAAGTGACCTGTCATTGAAAAAGCCTGTCTCCTGTAGTAGTGAGCTCTTGAACAGTGCTTTCAGGAAGGGTCTGGAAGGGATGCTGAGTGTGGGAAGCTGGTGGGGGGGCAATGACTTGGACAACCTTTGAGGCTCTTGCTTCTTCAGGATATAGTCTCCTCTTCTTTACTCACTTTGCTCTAACAGCTAATAAAGTGCTTCTGGTTGTCTAGCTCTCCACTGAAAACTCTTGCTTTTGACCTTTTAGAATGGCAGGTGTCAGTGGGGTCTTAGACATCACTTCTTTCAACACCATCATTTTCATTAGAAATAGAACTGAGACCCAGAGAAGGGAAGTCTTGGGTTAACCTCATCGGTGGCAGAGCTGACAAAAAGGCCCTGGTCTGTGAATCACACTCAAGTGGTCCTCACTCATCCCATCGGGTTCAGCCACACGAAACGTCTCGTGGTGAGTTCCCTGAACGTGACCTTCCATTCTGTTGCTTTGTCATTACTACACACTTACATGTGTTCATTGCCCTGCCGGGTACAACTTTTCCAACTTCCCCTCATATAGTTAAGTTTTATTTATCCTTCAATATGAAAGTCAAGCATTACCTTCCCAGAAACTCTTTCTTGACCTTCCTTCACCGCTTTTGTCCCTCTGTTTGTCTCTGGTGCCAAAGTCCTGTGTTCTGTTAGCACCTGAGTTTAATTCTATTTGTACTTAATCACACAGTACCTGTACTGAATTTGCCTGTTTATTAGCCATCAGCCCTACTAAAATATGAGCTTCTGTGGGTCAGGGTCTGTGCATTGTTCAACTCTCCATTCTCAGGCTCTGGCACAGAGCCTGCCATAGAAGGATTTAACTTTTTGTTGTTGTTGTTGAATTGAAAAATTAAGGCTGCTAATCTCCCTACTACTTCTCATAAGCCCCTTTTAGCACTACTAAGCTCTGTGAGTAAAAAAACAGATCCTCCTTCATCTTGGTTTCTTACCATATGCCAGTTCTTCTCCAGGCTTTGCTCTGTCTGCTGCTCTTACCCTGACTGATATTCGCTTCTCTTTCCTCGATTTTAACTTCCCAATTTCCTTTACTTTTCCATTTCTTAGTGTTTGCTACACTTCTCTCTCTGCAATCCACATTCCCTCAGTCTTAGCTGCTGCTTTCCTTTTTTGGGAAAGAAATTACATTTCCATTCTATGTGGAAATGTCTACTGCTTCTCTTCACGGCAATTTTCCCTTAATCAGCCCTTCAACCAGTCATATCTCTCCCTTACCATGTAGGGTGGTTTCCTGCTCAAGAAGGAGGTTATCCTGTACTTTGCAGACCCTTAGGCTGGGGAAGAGTGGACTTCAAGCAGCACACAGGCTCTGATTTTATTAATGCCTACTTCCCTCTACAAAAGCTATTCTGGGAAGATCCTCCAGGGTCTAACAGTTTAAACCAGTCATTATTTCTTTCCTGCTCTGCAAAAATTCTTGACCTGTTGACCTAATGACGATGTGTGGTAGACAGGTACTACAGCTTACCTCCTTCTTTCTAGACATTTCTAGGCATTTCCAGTGTTTATGTTCATGGCACAATAGGTTTCCAGTCAGCCCACTACACAGACACATCTTACCCTAAAAACCAGGTTTAGGAAGATTCAGTGACCTCCTTACTCTTGCTTCTTTGAGTTTTCATTATAGTTGGAACAATCATTTTCTAAAGTTTAAACTCTGTCAAAGAAAAAAAAATTCCATTTTCCTTCCCAGTGGTGCCCCTCCTTAGAGGAGGATTATACTATGAGCCTTGCTTTGACTAGAGAAACATGAGAAGTATGTGTCACTTCTGAGTAGATATTTTCAGAGTTTACTATGATTCCATTTCATTCTTCCACTCAAGATAGAGGTTATTCTATTAACACAGTCCTAGGAGTAAAGACAATAGAAAACAGAGCTTCAGCTGACCCACTGCAAACATGTAGCCTGAGCAAGAAATAACCTCTGTTCATAAGCTGCTGGGTTGGTGGTTATAATCAAGTGTCTCAACACATGAATTTTGGGGGACCCAAACATTCATTCTATAGCACCAAGCCTAGCTTGACAGCTACTGGCGGGGAGAAGGGAAGAATGAACTTTTCACTGATGTGACAGGTGGAAGCAGTTGTGCAATGAACTTCTTCCACTCGATGTGTGTGATGTTCTAAAGTCATGGAAAGGGCTTAATAACTCGCCACAGACAGTGCATCACAGTATTTGATCAGTTCGCTGCTGCAGCCATTCTGTCTGACAGCTTGGGCGTCGTCAGGGAAAGGCCTGGAGACATGGCTGGACTCCTGTCTGAGGCAGACTACATGAGTCTCAAGAATAGGAGACTACAGTGAGCCGATAGCTGACTTGAGCGAAGGAATTAAGAGCTTCAGTGTAAAACCAGACCATTAATGACCGAGGCTAGAGCGTTGGGAAATAGTCCAGAAAATCTAATGAGTGTTGCCTAATTTCCCAAGTCTAGTTTTCATAGAACACACCTTACAGACGAGAAGTACATTCTTCTAGGATTAATAAAAGAAGCTTGTTATTATATACTGTTTCCCCAGTGGACCAGCTAGATGAAAAAAAAATCTGCGAAGTGTGTTAGAGCTTCAATGAAGTTGAGAAAATTTTATGGATGACAGACCCATAAACAGTGATTAGATAAAAACTGGCCAACTTGACCTGAAACTGAGTTCAGAGATCAAGAACAATTAATCCAAGCTCACCCTGGGCAGCCCATCTGAGATGGCATGCTCTCCACGTGTGGACTTTGAGCTGAAGCTAAGGTGGCATTTACACTCCTCTTAAAATAGCAAAAAGAGTTTGTCATTCCACTGGTATGGGGTTTTCTTTTCGCCTTTACACTTGCCACATGAAAGCTGCTTTTATATGCATGTCACCAGACTGTCTTTTTATAAATCACTGCTGCCTTGCCAAATAGATATGTGCATTGGTAAGACTGTCCTTTTTTGCATTAGTCTCATAAATCAACATCACAGAACAATTCCCAGCATAGGTAGTCTTTTAAATTTAAAATTAGGAAACATAAAAAAGGAGGCTGTGATAAGGAAGTTTAAAAATGTCTTAAGAAATTCTGTGTGTTTGTTTGAGACAGACAGTGAGAGAAAGAGAGAGAGATTGAGCCAGAGAGAAAATGTCCTTTATTCAGATGCTCTGAGTTATGAGGCAGAAGGCACAGCAATGTTCGGAGGAGAAATACAAAGATAGAGCTTTCCTTTGTAGCTTGGTACAGGTTTTCATGTTGTGACCCCTGAGAGGGAGCTCTCTTTGATGTTGCCTCAAGTATCACTGGACTCACTGGTTCACCCTAAAATGCATGTTCTTGAGAAAAAGAACACGACTCGTGTTGGCCAAAGAAGGTGACAAATGGATGACTTCCAATGGAAAAAATACTAAAAATTGGGATAACTTTAGTCTATTGAGGGCTTACTCTATGCTGGGAGCTTTCTAAACACTATCCCTGTAAGAACATATTCAATCCCCACAGGAAACCTCTAAGGTAGGCACCATAGTTGGGTCTTTGTATAGAAAAGGAAACTGAGGGACTTCCCTGGTGGTCCAGTGGTAAAGAATCTGCCTTCCAGTGCAGGGGATGCAGGTTCCATCCCTGGTCGGGGAACTAAGGTCCCACACGCCTCGGGGCAACTAAGCCCATGCACCACAACGAAAGATCCTGCATGCCTCAACGAAGATCCCTCGTGCTGCAACTAAGACCTGATGCAGCCAAAAATAAATAAATAAACAAAAATAAAACCCAAAAGGAAACCGAGGCATAGAGATATCATTAAATAACTTGGGCAGAGTCACACAGCTAATATGTGACAGGGCAGGGTTTGAACATGGACAGCATGGCTCCGGGGTCTGTGCTTCTCTAGCAGCAAACCTATAATTTTACCACAGATCCTCTCCAATTGAGAAATGAAATCCATGAACAGGGCCCTGCCTTTCTTTGATGACCAGTGTGGATATTAAACTGTGGGCTCAGAATTGACAAAGCTCTTGACCTTGCTTTAAAGTGCTTTCCAAAATAGCTTCTATCTGGTGTGAAATCTTGAAGGGGACAGAGTGGACCGTCATTCTTAAAGGTACATGGGGTAGCCCAAGTCCAGTCTAATCATTGCTGGGGTGATCTGTGGCTCTGTCCAGAGTGTAACTTTGTTATTTATTTGGTGCATGATATATGGGAAAATCACTTCCCTTCTCCTTAATTTAGTTGACTCATCTGTAAAACAAGGAAGATAATAATACTGGTGTCATAGGGTATGTTGGTGAAAGTATGTATTCTTGGCCTTCGGTAAACAACAAAACATGACAGTCATCGTTAGATTTTAGCCTGGACGCCTCTTGCCACATCCTTTGCTCGTGGGTTCTGTGTTCCAGGATTAGGTTTGCAGAGCTTTCCTGAAAGCCTGCAGGAATGGGGAGGAGCATCACCAAATCCCCTACTTAAGCCAAGAAGACTCACCTCAAAGGACCCTATAAAGAAAGAAGAAACCTCTTCTACTCTTTGATTCTTTAAAAAATGAACATTTTGAGTCAAACTAGCAATGTACAGATCAGTGGAAACAAAACAAAACTTTTTTAGCAGTCAGGGCAGTGAGGTGCAAACCAGATTTCACACCTTAATGAGGCAAAGCAAACCCAGGATATAGCTTATATTTGGAAGAATCCCAAGAAAGCTAAAATCAGCTCTGTCCCACAGAACACACCTGCCCAGCTTAAGAAAGAGCAAAGCCGTCCCCACTGGTTGCCATCATCTCTCCAACTCTTTCTGCTGTTCAAAAGAATCCTCTACTAGGGACAGAAGGGGAAGATTTATTTCAGTCATGTTCCTGAGAACTGATCCCTTACGCTTATACACCTGAATCAGAATTTTCTGGGAGATGGGAAGAACAGGCGTGTTTTTAAAAATCTCTCGTACTAATCCTGAGATATAATTTGCTCCAGCTGGACACCGCTGTGTTTTAAGAGCCTTTACGTAGATGCACAAACATATAAGGAATAAGTTTGAAGTGATGTTAGTTCTCAAAGCCATACACACACAAACACAATAATTCCCATGACTTTGTTTACTTCCCATGTTTATCTCTCCAACGGTATCTAAATATATTGAAACATATTTTAGAACTCACTTCCAGAAAAAATATTCATCCCCCTTAATTAACTGTTATGCTTTTGTTCCTATTAATAACTAGCATCCTCTAATATTTTTGCTTTGGCCACCAGGAAGCTACGTGCAATGCTTTGGAATTATCATAGTTCAGATTTTGGGTAAATTTGCGTCCTCCCCCATTTTTGTTATGCTGATGCCTAATGTCAAACACGGTCTTTTTTGTAAGACATCCCAAGTCCTTATTAGAAGTCGGTTCTATGTAAATGATTTACTAAAAAGAAAAACGGATATTTATTCTCCAAGAATGCTTACACTAGATTGTACGGGAGTTTCACATTAAGATCTCTCCTCTCCTCTCTTCCCCGGGGTCTCACAGGTAAGTGTGCCTGGAGGGGCCTTCCTTCTCATCTTGTGATAATAATACACAACAAATGTTAATCCAGAAGGGCCCTGTCTCGTGTTAACAAGGATTTTTCAAGGCGGTCCATTTGAAAGGGCCTGGGGATTATGTGCTACGTCATAGCTTTTCACATAACTTTTCACATAGCTTTTCACATAAAGGTCTGAAGATAATCATTTCTGAGAAAAGATGAAAGGGACCCAACCCGTGGGGCCCGAGAAATAATGACAAGTCTGGAGAACGGGCCGGATAAAAGGAGGGTAAAGGACATTGTCAGCGTGCCATGCGGAGGCTTTGGTTCAATGGGAACATGCTGGAAAAAAATGATGAAAAAACACACAAAGAGCACATCATGCCTCTGCTCTGCTCTCCCACGTGCCTTGATAAATAGTGGTCGGCAAGGAGATGAAGGCCCTTTTCCCCAGACAGCACCGTCCAGGATGAGGTTCTCCCTCACTTCCGTGCTGCCTTTCCTTTCTCAATCCTCAGCGCCTCTTCATTTCTTTTTCTACATTCCCCGCGGCATTATTAGGCTTTCTTTTCTGTACACTTTGGAGATTTCTATTTCATCTCAGTCCAATGACATCCAAGTTTTTAGCTAAAAGTTGCTGTGGTTTCCTGGAGGAGAGTTTGGTGTATGGTTTGCATGTTTCAAAAGCAGCTCCCTGTGTTTCAGCTTCTCCTGTCCCTCTCCCCACCCTGGCTGCTCAGACCGGTGCCTGAGCCCCTGCTCCGGCTCCAAGCTCAGGTCACCCGCCTGCTCAGGGCAGGCACGAGGCAAGCATTCATGATTCACCTGGAAAACACAAGTCCCCACGCCTCTCTGCGGGGAAGCCTAGCAGCTCTTTCCTCAGTTTCAGGGATGTTTCAGGCAACCCTCCATCACTAGAAAACACCAGATGGGATGGATAGAGGCAATTTTGCAGAAAGTGCTGCGAGATTGGCTTCCTCAATGGTCTTTCCAGCTGGAAGCAGAGCGGCCAGAAAGCACTGCGTTCTCAGCCCAGTTTCATCGCCTCAAGAACTACAGATGGCTTCCCTGAGCACCTGAAGTCTGTGCTGCTTTCCTGGACAGAATACGCTGCAAGCTGCAGAAACCCTTTTGTCTTTTCATAGTGCAACTCAGACCCCAGTTTCTTTCTGCCTTGAGAGTGAGAGTAGAGGACGCAGAGTAGAAAGAGCCAGAAGGTGGGGAAATTAATGCTTAACATTTGAAACTCCCTGGGACTGACCAGCTGCTCCAAAAGGTACATCAGGGAACATTTATAACACAGCTTCCTGTGGGCATGTGTAAACAAAACTTTGAAAATGGTCCAGCGCTCTTCCTCCAGAAAGATGTGGATTTACCAGTTGAGCTTGAATTGATGGCATGACTCTTGTGTATTACTAAGTATAGCATTTTTTCTTGTGCTTTTCCTTTTCTTTTTCCTTTTCTTACTTTTTGACCCTTACTTGACCGTTTAGTTCTATGAACATCAGCCTGTGGTCAAACTGTCCGGGATCAAGGCATTGGCACAAACAGCCACTGTCCCTGAATTGTTTCCGCTGCTGTTCAGTGAGTCTTGTATTCTAAGTTTAGCCGAGTGCTGGGGGCTGGGGATGTGGCTAAGTGGCAGATCTGGCATCATAAAGGCTTTAGAAGGATGAGTAACCCTGGGACAGCTGTCAGAAAGGCGGGCAGAAGTGAGCTCCGGTTTCACAGAGCTACCCATAGGAGCCACCAGTGGTTACTTTGTGTTGGGCCCAGGAAATTCCACCGTCAGTCAAGACCTCTCAGTTGCTGCCTGGTGTCGTGGAAATTATGTTGAAAAACTATATATTTTTCTGATTGACAAATTACTTGCATTTTTTTCCTTATTTCTCTATCCAAAACCAAGTTCCAAGCCTCTTGATCTCCCTTTCTACATTCCACACTGTTTTCTAAGACTGCTAAGTGCATATAGGCACCAGACAGAGTCTTTCTGGCCAGAGAGGAACTATTTCAGTCTGGGCTTAGCCTTGTATTATACCTTTCATTATTCCTCAACCATTATTTCTCAACCACTAGGGCTGAGGAGCAAAAAGGAGAGACACTGATAATCTTAAACTCAAGATCCCCTAAAAGCTGGCGGGCTGGCGCTTACACTGAAGCAAGCCCGCTGGGATACGGGATTCTTCTTCAAGATAAAGGAGGCTAACAGCTCATACTTGCCATCACTCACACAATGCAGGGAATTCCATTCAGGATGCCACACATGAGTCCAGCTGCTGGCCAGGCTAAAGAAGAGCGCAGGGCCAACCAGATAACAGGCAGGAGTGAAGGATTCTGACATAGTAACAACCTTTGTACAATAAAGTATCTTTATATTAAAGGACTTGGAAATTGTCAAAGTCCTTTTGTAATTGTTGATTCACTTCAGTCCTATACAAAACCTTTAGTTTGACAAGGGAAACCTAGCCCAGAATCTATCGGTTTTCTGTCTAAATCCTGGAAGGTGAGTCAAAGCACAGTATTTGTCCAGCAACTTGAAACTTGGCTGAACGGTTCTTATACTGTGTGGGTTCATTGAAGAGGCTTGGGAATGTACAAAACAGAGCACCATATAGTTTCTGAGTCTAAAAGATCACGTGGACATTTGTACAAATAACAGCACAAATGGGTTAAGGAATGAAATTGTGCAATTCGATTTTTGCTATGTACTCGAAGGTAGATCCAGTACCTAAAATGTTGTTTAATTTAATGCTTACCATAACAGTTCTGTCCTCACTGATATGAGGAAACCGATGCACACAGACAAGTAATTTACTAACCCACAGAGTTAGTGAATGGTGATGCCAGAATTTAAATCCAGGTCTAACTGACTGTGAATTTTTATAATATCCGGTTTCCTCCAGATAATGTCTAAGGCACTACATAGTGCCTCATCACCTGTAAAACATGTTCACACACTCCATTGCACTGGATCCTTATCACCCCTTTATGAGTTGTGTAACATGATAGTGACAGTTGAGGGAATTGAGACTCAAATAGTTAACTGATTTGCCCAGATCACAAGGCTAGCAACTGGGAGAGTCAAGACTCCATCCATTTCTCCTTTTCAACATTCTTTTTACTAGTTTGCACTGCCTGCCTGGTAAACAGTATCAACAACCATTGTTTATGGAGCTATTACTTCCTCCCAGACACTAAACCAAACATTTTACGTGGCTTCTCCCACTTAACCCTCACAACAAAGCTAGGTGAGCTAAGTACCATTATTACTCTAATTTTGTAGACAAATAAGTTAAAGAATCTGCTCCAAGGTTACACAGCTAGTAAGTGGTAAGACTGGGCTTTTGTCCCAGTTACTCTGACTCTGACTTCAGAATCCAAACCTTCACACCCCCTCCTGCATGCTGTATAATGTGCCCAAGGTGCACAGTTCCATGAGAGGGTAGAAGAAGGAAATATTGATTCCAGCTAAAGAGATCTCCACAAGCTTTGTGAAAGAAGTGACATTTGAGCTACGCCTTAAGAGATTAAGTATCTAAGGAACAGATAGGCTTAGTGACTTGTTTAAAATTTCATAAGTTCTTCAAATACAGCTTTTCTTATACTCAGATTCAGACACTTTTTTCAAGAACGTATAATACAGACCCATCTAGCTGTTCCTTTCTTTCTCTGTATACGTTATTTCCCTTTCCTTGAGCCACAAACAAAGAAATATGCAGAATTTGGAAGGACAAACACCTCAGGCTCTCTCCAAAGATTATGTATAAAAATATGTTAGTGTCATTCCATGGAGTCAAGTACAATTGCTATAAATTGAAAGCATATATTCATGCCCAAACTAACTCAAATCCCCTTGCTAATAAATACAGCATCAATTTGCTCTATGGGTATGTGGAATCTAAAACATACCAGTATATTAATCCAAACGTGAGAAATGCCCTAGCAAAGCTTCCATTCATGAAATGACATAAAGCCGAAGTAAAGCTTGACTCTATAGTCAAATTTTTAAAAAGCTATATTTCCGTACAGTTTTCAAACACGTGTAAAACTCTTTTCCATGTGAAATAAATACAAGTCCTGAGTAGTTTTAATTAGCGATCTTGGAGACACTCTGCACCTGTTCCAATTCATCTGCAGAGATGAGAACCCTTCACCCTTTTCACTTGCTGACAGGTTAATAGACATTCCCAACTCATGCCAGCACATGGAGTTTTGCAGCTTTCTTGTGACAGGTGAATAATAAAGCTGCACAAGAATGTGGCAACTCTACATAGAAAATCCTCTGTGAGTGTAAATTCCTGAGCAGAGGCGATATGTCCCCCATTGTTCTGCAGGCCCGTGCACGTGTAGCTGATGTATCACTTTGTTTTTATTAGCAGAGTTATTGAGGTGTAATTTACATAGCATATAATCCTCCCATTGAAAATGTACAATTCAATAAGGTTTAACATATTTACAGAGCGGTGCAACCATCACTAGAATCTAATTTTAGAACATTTCCATCACCCCAAAAAGAAACCTCACGCCCATTTACGATTATGCCCTATTTACCCCCCAACTTCAGTCCTAGACAACTACTAGGATGCTTCATTTTTACTACACTTTAGTATAGAAGATACTGACTGTTCCACATGCTTGCTGCTCTGTGTATTGGGCCAACGAATAACTGAATGGTGCTTATATTCATTGGAGAACACGATATCATATGGGTATTACGTGGCTCTATGTGTGTACATGTATGAGCATCTGTAGTCTTATGTCCGTGCACTTAAGCTAAACGAAAATGCAAGAAATCATTCCTGAAGAGAAGCAGAGATTGGAAGTCAGCTTACACTTTGATAGCAAAGTTGTCAGCAGAGATATTTAGTATAATAAGATGCATTTTACTAAGAAAAGAACAAAACTGGGACTTCCCTGGCGGCGCAGTGGTTAAGAATCCGCCTGACAATGCAGGGGACACAGGTTTGATCCCTGGTCCGGGAAGATCCCACATGCCGCAGAGCAGCTAAGCCTGTGCATTGCAACTACTGAGCCTGCGCTCTAGAGCCCACGAGCCGCAACTACTGAAGCCCATGCGCCTAGAGCCTGCACACCACAACGAAGAGTAGGCCCCTCTCACTGCAACTAGAGAAAGTCCGCGTGCAGCAACTAAGACCCAACGCAGCCCAAAATAAATAAATAAATAAAATTTAAAAAAATGTAGTGGTAAAGTGTTCTTTTCTTTTTTTAAAGAAAAGAACAAAGCTACAATTACAGTGGACTCTCCTTATTCGGAGATTCTGTGTCCGCAGCTCCTCTAAAATTCATTTGTGACCCCAACATCAATACTCATGGTTTGCAGTGATTTTCAGAAATGTGTAGAACAGCAAAAAATTTGAGACCCTTGGCTCCCTTCCCCCATGGTCCTAGCTGAGATCCACCAAGGGGACACTTTGCCTTCTTGTTTCAGCTCTCAGATAGAGATGACCACGGATGGAGAAGACCAGGGCAGTGCAGTATGGTGCAAGAAGCTTCAGCTCTGGGGACAGTCGTATGGGGTTTGAATCCAATTGTGGCACCTGCTACTGGAGCAGCTTCAGGCAAGTCAGTTAAAACTTCTGAACCTGATTTCCTGATTTACTTTTTTTGTAAAGTAAAGAGATTAGAATCTACTTGAATGAGTTTAAGATATAGGATTATAATCTATGGGATGTCTCTCTTTCTCTCTCTCTCCCTCTCTCTCTCCACTATCTGTTTCCTCTAGGGGCACTAGCTCACTATTCACTAATTCCATCTTCCTAGGGAACTTTGTAGCTATTGTGAATAATGAGAACCAACTGTACATTATAGAGACTGTTGATTGTGATGGTGAGGAAGGGGAAGCTTTTCTCATAAACTTTCCATGGATGATTTATCCTGTGAAATAACAACTCTCTTCAAATTTCCTTCTTTCTTAATACTCCACTTTTGTATGTAGAGGTCACTCCTAAGTTTCAAAAGTCAGATAGAAAAGAAATCTTTGGAACTCCACAAATTAGGAATTTATTTTGTTGCAAGTAACACAAATCTGCGTGACAAGACTTGAACCACAGGGGTTTGTTATTCTCATATAACAGGAGATTTGAGGGTTGAGATGCTGGTGTTTGCTTAGCTGCTCAGGGTAGAAACCAAGGCTGCTACCATCCTCCCAACTCTATCATCCTCAGTGATGGCTCTCGTCCTCATATTTTTTGCCTCATAGACACAAGGTAGCTGCACAAGCACTGGACCTCATGGGAAGAGGGGGGAGGGGATAAGGGCATAGAACTTTATTCAGAGTCTGTTCCCTATCAAGATCAGAAGAGAAGCATTTTACCAGAAATGACTCCCAGTGGCTTTTCCAGAGGCCTCATTGGCCAGAAATGTGCTGTGTGTCCATTTAAGACCAACTTAGACATTTTAATTTATAACCTGGACTGGTCATATTGCTATCCCAAACAAAATCAAGTTTTCATAAACCATGAAAAAGAGGACAAGGGCATTGGATATCCTGGAGACTAAATGGAATTGAACACAATTTCTGGGTATAAGGAGACTGGGGCCCCATTTGAATTTCTGATGTGATATCTATCCTGGTAGGTAGCTCAGGTGCAGAGATATTCCCTGGCTTTAACCCTGTGCCATAGAATGTAAAACTGGCCTCCCAGGATTGAGATTCAACCGATCCTTCATACCACTACAGCTCAGGAGCTTCCTTTGTGACTGTTCTGTGAAATATTTTATTCTCTGGAAAGAATGTAAGTCTATTGCATGGATACAAACTTGAAGAATTATTTCTGCAAGTTGAGTATCTTGTTAAAAATAAGAAAAGAGACATTTTCAAATAAAACTGTCAGTCAGAGGATGAGAGGCTGAAAATCTTCATTCAGTTTCCCATGTGTATTTATAACTCTTGAGGCAAGGTAGGATATAAGCGCGGCCCCATGACAATGTAAAAGTCTTAAAAACCAGAATTTCCCAACCAGCTTTTTGAGAAGTATTCCCACATTATTCTAGGCCCTTTAAAAAAAAAACATATTTTATTAAAATATAACAGGTTTAATTCAATAAAAATTAATTTTATCAATTCAATACATAAATGTAATACATGCATTTATTTCATGGACCACTAATATTTCCATTACTGCTCAAAAAGATTAATCTTAAAAAACTTTTAAATGTTAGATTTCTAGTAAAAATTTTAACATGCATGCTATCAATGATTAAGTGTCTTCCAAGATCCCATAAAAATATCAACAAAATTATATAATTTAGGATAAACTTATAAGCCCCTGAAGTTTGAGAACAAAAGTGAACTCAGGCCAGAACATGTCAGTAAGAATCACTAATGATGAAACTAATACATTTGACTTGGGAAACAGGTCATGTTTTATGTATGGTCTGCCCCCTGAACTAAAACATTTTCCATCCAGGAAAGTGGTAAGAAAAGCATTTGATTCATTATGTTGTCTATCCCTTGCTCAAGGTCAGAGAAGACTATTTAAGTAGAAAACTAAGCAGCTACTCCTCACCCCCACATCGTGGTGACTATTTCCTGGGCCTTAAGAAATCACTGTGTAGAGTAAAGTGGTGACCAGTATCTGGGGTCAGCAAAACCTGAGTTAAACCCTAGTTCCATGACTTACTAGTTTAGGCACTTTCCATGACTTACTAGTTTAGGCACTTTACTAAGTCTAAGTATTAATTTTCTCATCTGTAAAATGGGAATAATAACAGTACCTACTTCCAAGAGTTGTGATGCTTATTCGAGGTGGTGTACATAGCACAATTAGCCTAAGAGTCCACATACATTAAGTACTCAATAGCTGTTCTTACTTAGCATCTATCAAGCTATTGTTGTGCTTCCTGCCACCATCACGTACACACACAAGGGAGGAGGAAAGATGAGACAGAGGAAAAGAGAGAAGAAGGGGAGAGGGAGAGGGAGGGGTTAGGGATTATATAATTTGCTGTAGACTGAGGGTACCGCAGGAGGACTGTGGTCTGAAAAGTGGAACATGTGCTACTTGACATGCATTGTCCTGTTTCTCCTTAATAACAGCACAAAGGAGGAGTCGTTCCTGGGAAAAATCTTGAAGTACTTGGTGCTACAGTTGCTCTCTTGAATATAGTACATAACTTAAGAATTAAGTTTTGAACATGTCAATTAAGACTGAACATGTCTCCTTGCCACACTGGAGCCTAAGAAAAGTCCACCACAGAAATACTGGCTATGCAGAAAACATGAACAGGTAGTTACAGAGTTACTGGATCAATAAAACAAAAAGAGGAGTAATAGAGAAAGCAAAGATTTAGGTGATGACTGATACAAACAGAAGGCAAGATACAAAAATACTTTAAACTCTAAAGAAGTAGTTCTTTAGAAGGGGTGGTTTTGCACCCCTTCAGCCCCTAGGAAATATTTGGCAATGTCTGGGGACAGTTCCGATAGTCATGACTTGAGGGATACTACTGGCATTTAGTGGGCAGAGGTTACGGATGCTGCTAAATATTATACAATATATTATATATGCTGCTATATACTACACAGGGCACTCTGTCAAACCAAGAATCATCTGGCTCAAATGCACATAGTGCTGGGATTGAGAAACTCTGCTCTAAAGGAAGGTTGATAGTAGAAATCAGGGGTATTAATCATGAGAAGTGACCCTACAGGAAATGGAATCATCCATAAGATGCAATTGAAAGGCTTCTTGCTAATTCAAAAGAAAAATAGAATATGGCTAGAAAAGAATATATTACATATAGAATAGAAGAGGTGAGGCCCAACCTATGAAAAATAGGTACAGAGAAAAAAATGAAGACAGAAATATAGAGGTGAACAGTAGATTAAAATGTACCTAAATGGAAGGGTCAGTTTGGTCTAGGTAAAAAGGACATCCTCCTATTTGTAATAAAACCTGTTAAAAAAATTGAGGTGTAGAATGTAAAATAGTTAGCTGGTGGGAAGCAGCAGCATAGCACAGGGAGATCAGCTCGGTGCTTTGTGATGACCTAGAGGGGTGGGATAGGGAGGGTGGGAGGGAGGCTCAAGAGGGAGGGGATATGGGGACATATGTATGCATATGGCTGATTCACTCTGGTGTACAACAAAAACTAAGACAGTATTGTGAAGCAATTTAACTCCAATAAAGATCTATTAAATAAAAATGTAGGTGTAAACAAGGATAGCTTCATTAACTAAAATCCAAGCTGGTCTCCAGATTTCTACTGTCCAAAGTAAAATGCCAAAACAGACAAACAAACCAACATTCCACAGACAAACAAAAATCCCTGGAGCAATATCCATAGAAATTTAAGGACAAAGGCTTCAATTAAATAAATGTGTACTGAATAAATAGCCATCTTACATACGCAAAGAAAGGTACTAGAATTCCATGTTTTCAACTAAAAAATATTAATATCCCAACCAGTAACAACAAAATTGAAAAGTAATAACTTAGGATAGCGATGATATCAAAAGCCTGGTTCAGTATTAGAAACAGATAAAACAACTATAATTATTTAAATTTTGGTAACAAAGTGAAATTCAAATATTAAACTTATTCTTAAAAGTTAAATGGTATACACATCATTTATGAACAGTAATCTACATCTAACACCTCAAAATGAAATAATAAAAGCTAAGGTGACTTACCTGAAATGGTAAATACAAAAGGCAATATTCTATTCATACCTTTGTAATTTTAGAAATTAATATTAGAAATGACTTCTTACAAATAAAATTATCTTTATAGTTCTATTTTTAAATGTTTTATAATCACTAGAAATTTTTAAAATTTGTAATTTAGTATATGTGGCAAGAGAAATAAGGACACAGCACAAGTATAATGTTTCTTAAATTCAGAAACAATATGACAGAAATAAGACCAAATTCATGAATGTATTTTTAACCTTCAGATTACACTGGATAATCCCATAATGAAGATAAATCTATACGTATGAAATAATTTTTTTCTTAAATATATAAAATAAAGCCTATTATGAATGCAAAGCTAAACTGATAGAAACATTCAGCTTTTTCATGGATAAGTAGTTTTGAAAGAAATATATTTATAAAAACTAGAAAAATATTTTCAACTTTGCATCCTTAAACACAGAACATAGTCATTAATAATATACAATTAAAATTACTTGTACAGAAATATGTACCCTACAAACACAGAGTATATACTTTTAAGAACTGATGAAATATTTACTTTAAAAATTACATCTTGGACCACAGATTAAGGATTGAAATATTACAAATATGTGAACATATACACACAAGATGCTCCAACATCAAAGCCACTGAAGCACATTACTTGAAAGTAAAAATATGTTTCTTGAACAAAACAAATTAGGAAATAAATCAGAATCTTGTAAATAAATAAATGAGGGGGAAAACCCTTCAGTTTTTATGCAGCAACCATAAAATTCTTTTAATCAAAATTTGTAGAATGTATACAAAATTATGCTCAGAGGCAAATGTACAGCCCTAAATGCTCTCATTATTCATTAACAAATATTAAGCTAAGCTTTCAACTTCTATAAAATAACACAACAAGCCCAAGAGCAGCAGAAGAATAAAAAATATAAAAATCAGTTGATTGGATACATTTGAAAAATAAATTGAAGAAGTTACTCTGTGGAGTATTAAGAACATAATGAATTAAATAGACAAATAGATTGCTGTTTTAATTAAGAAAAGGACAAAACCACAAATATATGTTATTAGAATGAAAGGGCTATTTCAACAGAGTGGTCATTAGAAAGTGTAAGAAAATTTTATGTAAAAATTTATTTCAACAAATTTGAAAACCTTAATGAAAAAGATATTCACAGGTTATTTTTAACTGATGAAAAGTGATTCAAGAAATCTTAGAAAACAAAAAATGTCTAACACCTATTGGAAAGAATGAAAAAATAATCAAGGCTTACTAGGGTCTGATAGATTTATTAAAGATTTATTTTAGATCATTAATTTTAAAATTTCAATATCATGTCAAATATTTCATCACTTAAGAAAAATATAAAAAGTTTATCAAATTATTTTATGGTGCAAATATTGCCCTGAGAAGCAAACCGTAATTAGTATAACTCATAATTGTAGACCAATAAAATTTATGAATGCAGTGCAAAGATTCTAAATAAATTAATGAAAAATAGTATATTAGTAGAAGAATTATGAAAGTAGGATTTGTTTCCTTATTGATATTAGGAAATTACTTATTAAAAAATAATCATGGATAAACGTATTTCTTCAACATGACTTCTAAACTAACATAATGTGAATTCTCAGTCATTAAAGCTAATGTTATGGTTACTGGAAAAAGCATTTTTAATTAAATGCAGATTACGACAAAATTGCCTACTGTCCCCACTGCTATTTCACGTTGCTTTAAAACACTGACCAAGATAAGGAGACATGAAACAAATAAAATCTGCTGTTATTGGTAATGAGGACAAAGTATCAATTTTATGAGTTGCTTCTGTGAAAACATAAGATAATTAACTGAAATATGATTCAAGATAATATAAAGTGAATCAAAACCTTCCCGATGCACTGGCAGTAACAAATTGAAAGATGGAATGAGAAAATAAGACATTTATGATAGCAACAAAACATAGACCAAATGGAACACCTTGATAAGAAATGTGAAAAACTAGAAAAATTAAACAAAAAACTCAAAACTACTATGCATATAAAGCATGATGATATATATCATGTTTCTAGATGGAAATATCAAACATTGTAATAGTGTTGTATCTCCCTAAATCAATATATAGTTTTAAGATAATCAAAATCAAGATTTAAATTAGATTGCTTTGTTCTTTCTGGCAAGGAAATGGGAGGCTTGTAAAGGTCATTTGCAGGTTTGATTGGAAGAAAGCACAGATGATGTTGAAACAAAGTCACAATGAGTGGTAAGAAATTATCCAGTTTTTAAAGGATATGTAACTATAAAATTACAACCACCAAGAGACAGTTGAATTGATGTAAGGATCAAAACATATGTTAATTGAATGGACTAGTTGGCCTTAAACTACACTACAGAATTTATTAGAATCTAATTATGATAAAGAAAGCAACATACACCAATGGGAAATCAATTAATTATTCAAGATATGGTGTTGGGAGAATAAATATATGAGAATGATGAAGTAGTTTTTTTTTTTTCCTTATACAGTTCATCAGTATGTATTCAATACGTTTAAAGAACTGGTAGAGATAAAGATATTCTTCCAAAAATATACTAAACCTACTCATATGTGCATGTGTGTGTGTGCATGTGTTTGGAAGATAGATTTTTCCGAGTATAAATTAGCCAAAAGATATCTAAGACACGTAGTTTAGTAAAAACATAAAATGCAACATAAATACATGATTCCAGTTTTCTTTTCATGTAAAATCAGGAAATATCCTTTTTATATATATACATATATAATTAATATATAGGTCACATCTGCAGTGATACACGATAGCTGATAAAAAGATTTGGGGGATGAGAGTGGGAGGTGGGTTTCTGCTTTATTTTTGTTTTTCAGTATCTTACAATGAGGAAAATCAATTTTGTTTGTATAATTAAAATTAATTTAGTTTTAAAGATAAAAATTAAAATAAATCCATGGATAACATCATATAAACAAAAATAATTGTATTATATGCATAGTACACAATTTAAAAGGCAGAACAAAAATAAATTTATGAAGCAAATGACAAACTGAGACATTATTACAGCATGTATTTTCACCTTGTAAAATGTCATTAAGAAACCATTTTTTAAAATGCTTCGATATAGAAGTGACCATTCGATATGAACAATTTACAAAGGCCAGAAAATGCATTGAAAATATCAGCTCTGCAAGAAATCAGAGATGCAAATGAAAGTAATATTGATTTTTCACTCACCACATTGAAATAGATTTTTAAAATTTATTTCAGTACTAGAGAGAATGAATTTTATGAGCAGTTTTATACAATCCTAATGGGAGTGTAAATTTGGGTAACCTTACTATGAATTCTTTTTTTTAATTTACCAAAATCCTTAATGGAAATTTACCCTTTGCTCCAACAGTATCACTTTCATTTAATAGACACACATTTAAACACTCATAAAAATCCTTGGATAAAATAGCTCAAAATATTCAAAGTGCACATGAGTGTGTACCTGAGTATGTGTAGACATGGAGATAAGGCAACATATATTATGGACAGCTATATATAATTTTATATATATATGTATATATATATAAAATGATTTAAAGTTATTTTCTTCATTAAACTCTTCCGCTTTTAAATATTTTTATTTTTAGTAAGCATCCACTGTTGTCACAGTCAGTAAAAGAAAAACAAGCATGAAAAATAAAGTACAGATGCCCTTTCCTTAGTGAGTGTCTCCTTTTTTGCTGACAGCAACTTCATCCACTAAACATTCAAAGAAGCAGGTTCTGGGACACATTCTAGGGTCATTTAACGGGCATTTTTATGAGCATTTAATGGCCAAATATTTATAAATTCTCACAACACCTCTGTGAAGTAGGTAAGGGAGCACATCATTCCTTCAAAAGCAAGCCCTGTTGGAAGTTCCTCCTTCACTAATCTTGTCAAGATTGTCAAATCTCCCCCACGCTGCAAATGGCAATAGCAGTGATTGTTCTTTCTTCCAGTAATAATAATAGTAAAATGCCATAATAACCAGGAATAAATTTACCCAAAGGGGAAACTGATGCCTGCTTTGGTCACCTGAGTTTTTTATGGGCCAACAAAGTCTCCACAGATGCCCCAAATCCTATGGATTCATTGATGCAGGGAATATCAGACACCATGCCCTTTCATTCATTATTGAAGCAAATATCCATTAAATGCCTACTTTCTAGTTGCTGGTGATACAAAGTGAAAAACAACAAAACCAAAGTTTGTGACTTCAGGGAGCTCACAATCTAGTGTAACTGAAGCTAGCATTCCGCCTTTCTCTCCACTTCCCAGAGCTCCCCAAAACTCATGCAGTGGTGTCCCTAAAGTCTTAGCTCATTCCAAGTTTCCAGAACAATCTAGGTATGAAATAAGACTATTATGAGTAAACACATATGTATTGCTGAAAATTACAACACACTCCTAGTGGTCCTGCGATGGACTAACTCAACCTCATCTGTGGTCTGGCACTACTTCCTGAGACTACATCCTGCCAATTGAATCCTAGATCTGATGTCTCTAGAGCTGTCCTGGTGAATATGGTAGCCACTAGCTACACATGGCTATTTACATTAAAATTACAGTTAATTTAGCCACAATTCAAGTAGTCAATTACCACAGGGATGTGGCCATTGTCTTGGGCAGGACAAACACAGAAACATCATTGTGAAATATCTATTAGGTGGCTCTGCTCAATAGCTTTACTGGGATTTGCATTGTTTGTTTGTTTAATAGAAACTTTACCCAACCCCCAGCCTGTGTTTCCAAATCCTGTTGTCTAGTCTCTTTTCTCAGATCTAGACTCTTCCCTAAACATCCCCAGTCTGCTGCTCATTAGGGAAATACTCGGATGACCGCTGCTCAGTGACTAGACTTATGAGACTCACACAGTCTCATAAACCTTGGGTGAGACCATAAAAATTATATTCCTGCCAACTTTCCTAATGAAAGCAAGCATATGCTTTCTTCATTTAAATGGCAGAATGGTAAACACAGACGAAACACATTAGTTACCGTTAACAACTGTATCAAAATTAGCCAACTTAGGTTATACTTCAAAAAATTATATATATATATATATATATAAAATATTTTGATAATCATTTTCCCAGTATGAAGTCTCAATGCAGTTTGATGGGAAAATCTAAAGATACACTTTTTTGCATAAAAATCAGTTGAAGTGAATTAGCTATAAGATGAGAAACCTTAAAACAGGGCTGGTAATAAAACAAAAGTATAATTTGATTCGCTTTCACAAAGATGTTATTTTTTGTACTATGAAGTCTTGAATATAATGGTAATAAACCCGACGGAACTTAGATTCTTTTAATTTTACTTCGATACATTGTTTTGACTTTAACTATTATGGGCTTTGACCTACAGATTATGAAAAAGAGTTAGCTCTTTGCGTCAGCGTTAGTAGACAGATTTAAGTCTAATGTTGACAAATCATTCATTATATTTTATGTCACATTCCCTCGTATGTCACTACAAATGAAGATTTTAGCACTTTCATATGTATATTTATTTTGACTAGTGAGAGAATATCATAAAGTTGAGGACTGTGTGCTTAAGTAGCAGGTTTATTTCTGGGAATTTTTTTTCAAAAATGTGAATGTTATTACTTTTTACCACCCACATACTGTAATTAGTATAAGTAAGTTAATTACTAAAGTTTTATCAAAATGTGTTCTGGTATCTTAAATGAGACATCTTATTGAAGGCACTCTATTTTGCAATGCTATCCTCAGAAGGAGTAGATAAAAAGTTTGAGATTAATGTTATTTGAGGTAAAAAGTGAATAGTTTGTTAGCCTGCATAGTTAATGCATGGCTCTTTGTGGCTGGATACTGATCTAGACACAAGGACGCATGTTACCCTGGAACTTTGCTATCGGCACAGTGCTTGCCTTGGATACTTTCTTTGGGTCATTATTCTTATCAGCTTGGCATATGTAGCAAACAAATTAGAGTTGAGTTTTATTTCTGTTTCAGAATTGAGGTCAGATAGCATGAATCCTTGAATGCACTGTTAGTGAACCTTTGTATGATTTAATGGGATTGTCAACAGCACTTTGCACTAAGTAGTTTGTGGAAAATAACGTTCAGAATTAACTCACGTAACATGATTAATCATACTACGTCATGATAAAATTGATCCTGTGATTTGACTTTTCCAGAATTTGGAAAACATCATCTTAGGCAAGGCACATATGTAAAACTAGATGTGTTCAAGGAGATAAAAGAATCAAGCATCTCTTGAGCATCTGCTATGTGGCATACATTGAACTAGTTGGTTTCACCAGCAGTAAATATTTATCAGGCATGGTACAATTCATTTGTTATTGATCCTCCCATTGCTATGTTATCAACATTTCATTATCAATTAACATGATGGCACAATATCCAAAAGCAAAGTTATTTCAATTTCAAGGAGGGAGTTGTGAGAGAGGAGATTATTAAAATAAGGCACAAACCAGAGCCAAGGAACTTGGCAGGATAGTGGATTCTGTCTGTTTGTCTTCTGGGAAACACTTTTCTGTGCTTATGAACCAATATGGAGCAATACCATAGTGTTTTTTTACACTCCACATTGCTCCATTTGTGCTCCATTTCCCTGTGAGGAAAGTGAACCAAAGACGTTTGTTTCTCCTTAGGTTACATGACCTGCCACAATGACTCAGTAAAACTACCCCTTCCATTCTAGCCAAAGTGTACTGCAAAGGTGACTTGTGTTCTAGGCAAGGTGGATGGTGTCAGCCTCTGAGGCATCTGGGATTGAATGCTATTCAGTAAGTTTCCTTTAGGTTGGCCTGTGAAAACCCAATTCCAATCAACTCCTCTCTTGGTGGAAACATTACTTCTAGATGGACATAGAGGAAGCAGAAAAATTTTCAGGGGAATAGTGATACTGAGTTTCTGTTCTGGCCTCAGCCTTGAGAGCACTGAGGTCTGAATACTTGAAGAGTTGTTGATATAGTTTCACACTAAATAGCTACACTACATTGAGTATGATATGTATCATTGCAACAATCCCCTGTTCATATAAAGAAATCTAAGCAGATTTTGCAATATAAAGATAGTTGATGGATTTACCATTTTGTTGTACATTTTTTGAGACAACCCTATCCAATGTTTGTGTAGTACATTTAACTTGACAAAATGAATATCAAAATGAACTCAGTAAATTGAGGATGTATTTTGGCGAGACATTATTTATCTTTAGAGTTACAGTGTATTAAAAACCTCTTCAAATTTGATGGATTAAGTGTCCCATTTTCCACTTTTTTGCAGATGAAGAAACTGAAAATCAGATATGGCTAATGACTTGCCCAAAGTCACATAGCTATTATTGGTTGGTATTATGCATCAGGATATACTTTTCTAATTTCCATTAAATCAGTCACTGGTGGGTAGGACCCTTGGGACCCTTTTCCTGGCCCTCTGATTTTACCCTAGTTAAAGCTTACCCTGCTCAGTTTATTCCTCGTGAAGGTACACAGTCTCCTCCACAGGCCTTTTAACTAACTTGTAAGGATTAATTTCTGAGCCAAATAGCACTATATCTGCCATGGGGGGCCAGGGGCCAGCGGTTTATAGAGGCAAGGACGCAAATTAGAAATTTAAGGAACTGTCTAAATGCTGACATTCATATTTCTAGGGTGCATACAGAACAGAAAGCACATGATTATGGAACTAGTCATGTCACATGCTTAACCTCAAGCATTGAGAGAGAGACCACTCCAGGGGGTGGACTGTGTTTCCAAAGTGTCCATAAGTAGCAAGATGAGACTAGAGAGCAATAAAGAGAAGGTACACATAGGGTAACTAGAGGAAGTCTGACACAGTCCTTTAAAAGATAGCACACATGAGCATCCTGGACCAGAAAGTGAGGGATGCTCAAGGAATTGTGGAGTGTGTCAAAGGACAAAGGAACAAGCTTGTAGGGACTTACAGTGAACAAACCTGGGACAATTTGGGCCTCAAAATAAGTAATGATAGCAGTGGTTTACAATCTAATGAATAAAACAAGAATTCATGAATCCATAGAGTAATATAAATAAATAAATGAATATATAAATAAATGAAGAAGGGGAAAGTCTTCCTTTCATTGGAATGCTACCTAATAGTTATTTGAGAAGTGATGGAGTTAGAAAACTAGTAATGAATGCTAAAATTAGCAGGTGAATGTTTGATGAGAGATAGAGTCATTATATTGTCTCAACCACAAATTACTTAGTATCTCTTCATAAACTGCATTATTTACAAGGTGAAAATAATCTTATAGTGAAGGACAGCAATTTAACCAAGTGATTCAAAGCTAGTATCAGCAATATACCAATACTGGGATGAATGACTAACTGCCTTTTGCTATGACATACTGTGATAGACATAAAATTGCATATGTAATACTTCTGCCAAAATGTATAACCTGAATATAAAGAGGATCAAATATTGGACAGACAAAACCAAGGGCAACGCTACAGAAAAAAGAGCATGTGCTCTTCAGAATTTCCTAGGTCAAGAAAGACAAAACATAAAAAGGCTAACTGTTCCAGGTTAAAGGAGAACAAACAGGCAAGACAATCAAAAGCTACCCATGATTCTGAATTAGACCCTGAACTGGGAAAAAATAGTTAAAAGGAAATTAATGGGAAAGTTAATGATTCTTAACATCTTTATTGGAGTATAATTGCTTTACCTTGTTGTGTTAGTGTCTGCTGTATAACAAAGTGAAGCAGCTATACGTATACATACATCCCCATATCCCCTCCCTATTGCATCTCCCACCCACCCTCCCTATCCCACCCCTCTAGGTGGTCACAAAGCACCGAGCTGATCTCCCTGTGCTATGTGGCTGCTTCCCACTAGCTATCTGTTTTACATTTGGTAGTGTATATATGTCCATGCCTCTCTCTCACTTCATCCCAACTTACCCTTCCCCCTCCCTGTGTCCTCAAGTCCATTCTCTATGTCTGTATCTTTATTCCTGTCCTGCCCCTAGGTTCTTCAGAACCATTTTTTTGTTTGTTTTTAGATTCCATATGTATGTGTTAGCATACAGTATTCGTTTTTCTCTTTCTGACTTACTTCACTCTGTATGACAGTCTCTAGGTCCACCCACCTCACTACAAATAACTCAGTTTCGTTTCTTTTTATGGCTGAGTAATATTCCATTGTACATATGTGCCACATCTCTTTATCCATTCATCTGTTGATGGGCACTTATGTTGCTGCCATGTCCTGGCTATTGTAAATAGAACTGCAGTGAACACTGTGGTACATGACTCTTTATGATTTCTCTCCTTCTGCTAACTTTGGGGTTTTTTTGTTCTTCTTCTTCTAATTGCTTTAGGTGTTAGGTTACGTTGTTTACTTGAGATTTTTCTTGTTTCTTGAGGTAGGATTGTATTGCTACAAACTTGCCTCTTAGAACTGCTTGTGCTATATCCCATAGCATATCATATCATTTGTTTCTAGGTATTTTTTGATTTCCTCTTTGATTTCTTCAGTGATCTCTTGGTTATTTAATAGCGGATTGTTTAGCCAGCATGTATTTGTATTTTTAGTTTTTTTCCTGTAATTGATATCTAGTCTCATAGCATTGTAGTCGGAAAAGATACTTGATACGATTTCAATTTTCTTAAATTTACCGAGGCTTGATTTGTGACCCAAGATATGATCTATCCTGGAGAATGTTCCATGAGCACTTGAAAAGAAAGTGTATTCTGTTGTTTTTGGATGGAATGTCCTATAAATATCAATTAAGTCCATCTTGTTTAATGTGTCATTTAAAGCTTGTGTTTCCTTATTTATTTTCATATTGGTTGATCTGTCCATTGGTGAAAGTGAGGTGTTAAAGTCCCCTGCTATTATTGTGTTACTGTCGATTTCCCCTTTTATGGCTGTTAGTATTTGCCTTATGTATTGAGGTGCTCCTATGTTGGGTGCATAAATATTTACAATTATTATATCTTCTTTTTGGATTGATCTATTGATCATTATGTAGCGTCATTCTTTATGTCTCTTTTAATCATCTTTATTTTAAAGTCTACTTTGTCTGATATGAGAATTTCTACTCCAGCTTTCTTTTGATTTACATTTGCATAGAATACCTTTTTCCATCCCCTCACTTTCAGTCTGTATGTGTCCCTAGGTCTGAAGTGGGGCTCTTGTAGACAGCATATATATGGGTCTTGTTTTTGTATCCATTCAGCCAGTCTATGTCTTTTGGTTGGAGCATTTAATCCATTTACATTTAAGGTAATTATCGATATGTGTGTTCCTGTTACCGTTTTCTTAATCATTTTGGTTTGTTATTGTAGGTCTTTTCCTTCTCTTGTGTTTCCTGCTAGAGAAGTTCCTTTAGCATTTGTTGTAGAGCTGGTCTGGTGGTGCTGGATTCTCTTAGCTTTTGCTTGTCTGTAAAGGTTTTAATTTCTCCTTCAAATCTGAATGGGATCGTTGCTCGGTAGAGTAATCTTGGTTGTAGGTTTTTCCCTTTCATCAGTTTAGATATATCCTGCCACTCCCTTCTGGCTTGCAGAGTTTCTGCTGAAAGATTAGCTGTTAACCTTATGGGGATTCCCTTGTTTGTTATTTGTTGCTTTATCCTTGCTGCTTTTAATATGTTTTCTTTGTATTTAAGTTTTGACAGTTTGATTAATATGTGTCTTGGCGTATTTCTCCTTGGATTTATCCTGTGTGGGACTCTCTGCATTTCCTGGACTTGATTGACTATTTCCTTTCCCATATTAGGGAAGTTTTCAACTATAATCTCTTCAAATATTTTCTCAGTCCCTTTCTTTTTCTCTACTTCTTCTGGACCCCTATAATTTGAATGTTGGTGCATTTAATATTGTCCCAGAGTTCTCTGAGACTGTCCTCAATTCTTTTCATTCTTTTTTTCTTTATTCTGCTCTGTGGTAGTTATTTCCACTATTTTATCTTCCAGGTCACTTATCCGTTCTTCTGCCTCAGTTATTCTGCTATTGATTCCATCGAGGGAATTTTTAATTTCATTTATTGTGTTGTTCATCATTGTTTGTTTGCTCTGTAGTTCTTCTAGGTCCTTATTAAACGTTTCTTGTATTTTCTTCATTCTATTTCCAAGATTTTGGATCATCTTACTCTGAATTCTTTTTCAGGTAGACTGCCTATTTCCTCTACATTTGTTTGGTCTGGTGGGTTTTTGCCTTGCTCCTTCATCTGCTGTGTGTTTCTCTGTCTTCTCATTTTGCTTAACTTCCGGTGTTTGGGGTCTCCTTTCAGCAGGCTGCAGGTTCATAGTTCCCATTGTCTTTGGTGTCTGCCCCCAGTGGGTAAGGTTGGTTCAGTGGGTGGTGTAGGCTTCCTGGTGGAGGGGACTGGTGCCTGTGTTCTGGTGGATGAGGCTGGATCTTGTCTTTCTGGTGGGCCGGACCTCATCTGGTGGTGTGTTTTGGGGCGTCTGTGAACTTATGATTTTCACAGACAGACAGCCTCTCTGCTAATGGGTGAGATTGTGTTCCTGTCTTGGTAGTTATTGGCATGGGGTGTCCAGCACTGGAGCTTGCTGGTCATTGAGTGGAGCTGGGTCTTAGCGTTGAGATGGAGATCTCTGGGAGAGCTCTCATTGATTGATATTATGTGGGGCCGGGAGGTCTCTGGTGGACCAATGTCCTGAAGTTGGCTCTCCTACCTCAGAGGCTCAGGCCTGACAGCCAGCCAGAGTGCCAAGACCCTGTCAGCTACATGGCTTCTGGGATGACTGAGGTCTCTGCCAGCATTCAGTAGGTGTTCCGTAGGAGTTGTTCCACATGTAGATGTATTTTTGATGTATTTCTGGGGAGGAAGATGGTCTCCATGTCTCACTCCTCCGCCACCTTGAAGGTCCTCTCTCTTCACGCCTCCTGTTGCTAGAGGATCCACATTTCATCTGGAAAGGACATAAATCTGGCAGTCTTACTTCAGGCCTAGCCCATCCACCTTTTCCACTTTGTGCTTAGTCTGTTTCACTTGCTCATAGCAGGCCCCGTGCAGAGGCCTTGCCCCCAGCCCTTCAGACAAGAGTTCCACGTGAACCGGCTGAGCCGACACCTCAGCTCGGGACAGGCGCTGAAGCTCCTCACAGGACACTCAACTCAAGATGGTGGCGGGCCGTGAGCAGAGACACTATGTACACCCCACAGTGTGATCTCAAATTAATGCTGTTTAAATGTGGACTGTGAGTTAGATAATTGTATTACCTCAATTCTTAATTTTCATGCCAGTATTATGATTATTTTTGAGTGTGTATTTGTTCTTAGAAAATACACACTGAAGTATTTGGGGGAAAAGGGACATGATGTCTTGAGGTTACTCTTAAATGAATGAGAAAAAATAACATGCATATATGCATGTAAAATAATATATGGGAGAGAGGGAGAATGATAAAATAAATGGGTCGGAATATAAATGTTTGGGCAATCTGAGTAAAGGTTATACATGAGTTCCTTATACTATTCTTGCAACTTTTCTGTAAGACTGAAATTATATCACAATTAAAAATGACCAAAATTAGGCACATTATGTGTCTGACTAGATTCCATCACAATAAGGCATGAAAAACTCCAATTAAGCTAAAGAGTTAAAGCACTGCCGAATGCAAATAAGACAGTGAACTAAGGGATGTGTAAACCTTCTTTAGTTGAATCAGGCCGACAGGGAAGTCTGTGTTAGGACAGTTTGTAGAAGCACAGCTTATAATGAGCTACCATATTCATGCCCCAATTACTGGACTCATCAAAACATATTTTCTTCAGTTGTGAAAATAGGATCAAAATAACTAACTTGCAAGGGCTTTTTGTTAGGTTGTTTAAAATAATGGCTATGTAGATATTGCAACCGTGCTCGACGTGTAGAAAATGCTCAATAAATATTGCCCATTTAACATCTATCTCCACTGGCTTTTCCAGATACCCTTTTGATGCCATATGTAAAATCTGTCTAATTCCATCTCAAGAATATTCAGCTTTGAGCCCATGGAAGCTTATTCCTGAGACGTAGGCTACCGCTTCATGGCCCATAAGAAGCAGCTCCTATCATAACCCTGAAGGGAAGAAACATAAGACTTGAGAATTAGGATAATAATGAACACTTTTCTTTCCATTTCAGAATTATTCAAATGTATAGTCAATGGATCCCAGTGGAGGCATATTTCTCTCTTCAATTTCTGCCTGAAGACTTTGTACCACGTTTCTCCCTTAGAACAAACATGGGAAAGTGTTCTGGGAAAAGGAGTATTTTAGTGAATCAATAAGTAGGATGTTTTCTTTAAAAGGACTACAAATTCTTTCCATGTTTTTTTTCCTTAGAAACATGGGTGCACATGTTTAGAATCTAATCAGCCAAATTAATAGACTCCAGTGGCAAAGAAGTAAATTGAGAACTAGGATTTTGGCATTTTTATGTTACTTCCATAATGGGTATTTCTATTGCTTGGTGATGTTTTAATTCTATTCTCCAAATGTGGTGAACACCAGCACTGTGCTAAAAACTAAGGAGGTACCTCAAGAAGTAGAAGAACACTCTTTACCCCAAATTATGCTGTGCATAAGATCTATCATGCTTTCAAAAATCATGAAAAATGCAATGTGATAAAAAGGCAAAATGAGTGACGCATAATATATTAATATAGACGATGAGAAAGTTAAGTGAGCCAAATGGGGCCACCGACAGATTCAGGAATCTTAGTGGAAAGGGCGGAGGTGGCAGTTAGAGATTTCAGATGCATGCTATGCTAGTATTACTTCCTGGCTCCTGGGTAGTTTCATCTAAGCCACTTACAATTGTTCTGTGCTTTGAAATTATACCTATACCAATCAAATAATTTCTTCAGATAATTCAGGGTATAAATTTTAATAAATTTATAATAGGGGTACTTATTTCTGGGTACTTATTTCTGGGTTTGCTGTTGTTGCTTCAACATCATCACTTAAAATTATGCACAAAAATGTCTTGTTCCTTTGTGAAGCTGCCTGGTAGAATTTGCCACTTATACCTATCAGTTCCAACCACTAGTCAATCAAGTAGCAAGCATGGGAGAAATAAAACTCAATCATGCATTTAATAAATATTTGCTGAATCAAATTAGCGGTTTTAGGAGAGGCAGAATGTAACATGGAAACAGAACTGGATTCTAGCCAGACAAGTGACGTTTAAATTCTATCTCCCACTTAAAATATATGTGACCTTGTTTATTCATCTGTAAAATGGGAACAGTGATGCCTCCAGAACCAATCTCCCAGAACTGTTATAAAGGTGAAATTAAATGCATATAAGCTTGTTTTCTACAGTGTATGTCTGTGTGTTAGAATAATTTCTTTCTTTTCAGTAAAACCATATTAGTTATGCTTTATGTTATTAAATCATTGCTTATTTTATATCCCTGATATATAGTTTTAGATTGCCTGATACTTGTGACTAATACAAAAGTGGAAATAAAACATATAAGAAACAACACAACTATTTTTCAGAAAAGGGATAGACTTACTTTCAACTTCTCTCAGAGGGTCATTTAAGACTGAGGGCAGGAGAGACCACAGAGGAAAGACTTCCAAAGTATAACGGCTCCTGGAGTGATGCTCATGTAGCTCATAAAGCTAAAATCCCCTCCAATAAACAATATATCTGGGGGCTTCCCTGGTGGCGCAGTGGTTGGGAGTCCGCCTGCTGATGCAGGGGACACGGGTTCATGCCCCGGTCCGGGAAGATCCCACATGCCGCGGAGCGGCTGGGCCCGTGAGCCATGGCCGCTGAGCCGGCGCGTCTGGAGCCTGTGCTCCACAGCATGAGAGGCCACAACAGTGAGAGGCCCGTGTACCGCGTACCGCAAAAAAAAAAAAAAAAAAAAAAAATCTCTGGGAGGCCTTGTCTGTATGACATTGTAGTGGCTACTGCCACTTGGGTCAAGTGAAGCTTGTTGTGCAATTCTGGTTATTATTGCCAGAGCCAAGGTCAGCATGTTTAGACTAGCTACAAAAAAACTTTTTTTAATTAAAAAATAAAAATTTAAAAGCTAAATTTCTCTTAAATGAAAGACTACTACAATGTAAGCTCAAAGAAGGCAGGGTATCGTTCCAAAAAAAACAATGGAACCCTAATGCCTAGAACAGTGTTGGGTACATAATAGGTTGTTGGATTAATGCAAAAAAAAAATGTCTGGTGAAAAACTCTGCTCAGGGGGTGAGCCATATCAGGGAGTGCCTGATCCATAAAGATACTCTCTCTTTGAAGGTGTGAGTGTTAGATGACAAGTCACTCAACACTATACTATTTCTTTGTTGGTACTCTAAATATTTTTTTTTTTTTAACTGAGGTGATATAATATTATACTTCTATACTGAGGAGATATGGACCAATCCTTCGTATCTATGCAGGAACTCCCTAACTATGTAGCTTGGGAGTATTTCACCCTTGCAAGCTTCAACAGCACAATTATTACAAAGAGAAAAACAAATCTTCCCTTGGGTACTCAATAGAAAGATATTATTTTGTTCTACCTAAAGCCAGGAAGCCTTTCAATATTGTTTGTGCTATTGCAGCAGAGAGCATTTTGTAGAAACCCACATACAAGCAATTTGTGGAGAGCATTAGCAGAATGTTTGCACTGGAAGAGTTAGGCCCTGACTGAATGTTCTCTATCTTACACAGCATTCAATAATACCAGGAATGATCAGAACAATAGAAATAGTGTCAATGAGTTCTCGTATGGAAACCAAAGTATCTGTACTTTAAATGCTGAGTTCTGTAATACAATGCTCTGTAACAAAAAAAAAAAAAAAAAAAAAATGGAGGAAGAGGAGGAGAAGAGGGAAGACAATGACTCACATAAATAACTGGTCTTCCAACTGGAGAATTACAGAATCAGGACTAGGAAACAGGAGCAAAATCCATTTCGAAACCATTTCATTACAGAGCATTAGTATTAGAGTTAATACAAGAATCACAATGCAGTTATTTCTGGATATGATTGTAATTTGAAAGTGTCTGTATCTTCCCAAGTTATGTGTTTGGCAAACAGTATACAATTCACTTTCAGTAGTGTGTGCTCAATCACTTTCAGCTAAAGCTTTGCCATCTTAATGTTGACATTTAAGTTCTAATTTAAGGAGAGGCATAAGACCAAGTATACCCAACCAACAACTGTAGTTACTATATATATGCAAATATTGAGTGGCCTAGGGGTCAGTCCTCTTTAGAGTGGCATCAAGATTGGGCATCCTCTTGTTTGAGCGGACAGTGTTTTCCACAGGCACAAGATATTCAAATCTTTCCTTCCTTCTTTCTATCAAAATCTACTTATCCTCCAAGTTCCCACTCGCATCTCACTTTCTCCACAAGGCTTTCCTCAGTTATTCTGGAACATGCATCCATTTCATGTACTGAATTCCCATAGTTTGTTGTCTACCATATTTTTTGTTGTTGTTATTACTTTACAAAAACTTATATTACTACTAACCTGTTATATATATATATATTTGGTATCCTCAAAGAAAAAGGGTGATTTTTGGGGAGGCGGTGTTGGTGAAGGGGAAGACATCCTTCATTTAATATTTACCTGAAGCAGGGCCTTGATAAGAAGTCACTGGATGAATATGAAGAGAAGTAAATGTCTATTCAACTGGCGCTATGTTTAGAAAAATGTGGGAGAAAGGTAATAGAGGAATAGCCAAGGAGTCAAGGAGTTTTCTTCTGAAATCACATCAAGAATCTGGTGCAAAAGATGGGCCTTTAAAACTACTGGTTCAGTAGTTGGAATTGAAGGATCCTTCTGGGGTGCAAAAGGAGAGTCATTCTACCCCAACTAACCAGCATTGAAATGGCAGAAATGAATACAACACTCACATGTGCGTCACTTGATAGTAGCTGCTGCAAAGTGGAGAACTTTCTATAAACCTGTGAAGAGTTAATATACAGTCATCCCTTGGTGTCCATAGGGGTTGGTTCCAGGAGCCCTAGCAGATACCAGAATCTGTGGATGCTCAAGTCCCTTGTATAAAATGGTATAGTACAATTAAAACATTCAGCCCTCCGTATCTGTGGATTTTGCATCCGTGGATTCAACCAAATTTCAGTCGTGGTTGGTTGAATCCCTGATGCAAAACCTGTGGATAGGAAGGGCCGACTGTAATAGTTTATTCTACATGAGCCATTTTAACCACACAGGGGGTTAATGGTCATATCTGGAAATATCAGTTTAAAATATTAGCCTAGATGAAAAGAATTGTCAGGTCATGGTTCTAGGGGAACACCTGTTGTGTTACTCTTGTTGGCGTACAGCTACTGAAGTTGAGATGTTGAGTAAACCTGAAGTTGAGGTGTTGAATTTTGGAAAACATCATGTAAAGAATGATCACCCTAAGGTAATGAAATTCATGCTTCTTTCTTCTTATATTGAATGACTAGGTTCTGGACTAAAAGATGTCTATCATGCTGAAGAATTTAACCCAGACCCACATAATTTGCTATTTTGATAAGGCTACACTTTAGAAATAAACCTGAAAATCCAATAGAGCTCATAAGCATTTCAGGATGCTGTCTTACATTTTATTTATATTCTTCTAAATTATTAGGTACCCAATGTGCCAAGCTGTTTGACTGTAAAAAAGAAGAGAAAAAAATAAAAGGAGCTGACTTTTTCCTGAGGGATTTATTTCCTACCTGTGTTCCTATCAGAGTATATGGTACTTGCAAAAAATAACAACTAATTATGTGGTCTCCGTTATAAATTTCTTACCACTATTTCGGATGCATATCCCTTGTTATCTTCAAAAGGTTATTCGGCATTTGAAATTCAAAAGGAAGGTGTTACCTGCTATCTTGCATAAATCTCTAACAATTGCAAATGGAATATATTATCGTCAGATCCGATTGCTTATATCCAATCTTGCCTCTTCCCAGCATTTGTAAAGGTAAATGCATAGTAACTTGCTTCTTATTTTCTTGGAATTCAAAATTGTGCATATAAATGAGACTATCCGTGCTGTGCAATTCCTCACAGACTGTCTTTTTCCATTACTGCTTTCATATGAGTATGCTACACTGAATGGTGAGAAGGGCTGGAAAACTTTATTAACTCTAACTGAAATATAACAGGACATTCTTTTTAAATGCAAGTGAGGGAAAACAAATATCAGCTTTATTCCTACTATTCAACATAAGGATTGTAAATACACACAATACTTGTTTGGATGCTCTTAGATTCTCTAAGGTCATTGTATTGATTATTATGAGATTTTATACTGAAATCTCTTTGCTGAAAATTTTCCAAAGTGCAAATCCATTTGGACTGTAATTTGCATACTCAACAATACAGATTAGTAGACTGGAATTACCTAACTCAATCTAGTAAACATTTATTGGGTACCGACTCTTTCTCATCACCACACTAGGTTCTGGGGGGACAGGAAGTCGAAGCAGGGCCCTGTCCCTGTCAAGTTCACAGCTGAGTTGGAAAGAGAATGAATAACCTTAAAAATGAATATCCCTTGGGTTGCAACAAATATAACTAGAAGGGAAGTTGGACAATTTTAGGGTTAAGTCTGATTCAGAATCACAGTCACTTGGGGATATTTATAAGAATAAAGATGGCTATCCCCATTCCAGACTTACAGGATATCTTGGAGTATTACCCAAGGATATGTACATTTAAAATGCTCTCTGGGTAATAATGATAATCAGTTTGGGAAACACCAGACCAGATGACCTTCAATGTCCTCTGAAAGCTTAGAAGTCTAGGATCCTGTAATTGAATTTGGGAAGTTAAAAATGAAGAAACAATATGGGGGCCAAAAGTGTATACATATTCAGGCTTATCATGAATGAAACATGAAGTATTCTCCCCGACTCATTTCCAACCAAGTCAATGAAAATCTGTATCAGTAATATGCCTGTTACCCACAAGAGGGCTCCCTGGAAAAAAAAAACAAAAACAAAAGCAACTCAATCAAAATATTATAAATCTTGATCTATTTAGAACCACCTCAATTATGTACTTATTCACTGCAAAACATACTTGCAGTATATTCTGGACAGTTTTTGAACCCTATGTAAAGGAACTTATGCTAGATTACCAAGAAGGCCTTATTTACTCTACAACTTTTTAAGCATAAAGCCAGAAGATTATTGTTAGAATATATGGTAACTTTATAATACATGGTAAGCAATAAAGACATCAACTTATAGTCCTCTTCATTTTCTGATTTTTTTCTTATAAAATCAGTTTATACATAGCTCATCTATTTTCTTTACATTTTTAGCCTTGCATATTCTTAAGATTTAACCAGTATGTGGAAAGGACCTATAGAGTGTTGAATTACTAACGCTGCCCTCAGTGACCTTGCTGAGGCACCAGTAAGGCCATTGAGAACAGAGTTAATATTTTTAAGTATCCAAATCTGGCCCCTGTCCCTGATTCCGTGGGACACCTGTCCAGAGTTTAATCTCCTGAAAGTGCCAAGAGGCAGGTCATTTTAGGGGCTGGCTAGCCTGCCTCTGTGAACGTATCATTTAGGATTCATTTAGGATTCATTTAGGATATCATTTAGGATTCAGATTCACAACACTTTTCCCCCACCTCCTCTTTTATTTGGCTGCTCTCCAATTACATTTTATTCAGGAAAAGTCCCTGGATCTGTGTTAGCCTCAGGACAACATTTAAATTCATGTTACTGGAGGCATTCAATTTCTGCAGTCAGGGGTTTCCTTAGAGCTGCCCCAGTGATGCATACTCATCTTCCCACTCTGACTCTGCATATCTGAGAGTTATCTCCTTATGCTCCAGGGGCAACGGTTAAATGCTGTTTTCTGAGTGGCAGTGTCTCCACTCCTGAGTGCTATCTGGCAGTGGCTCTTGTAGGTACCTTCCATATCTGGAACTTCCTCATAGACCTGGCAGTACCTATCAGACCTCCACATCACATCTGGATCAGTGGCATGAACTTCGTATGTTCCTTGGGTTGAAATGACATTGGTATGAGTTGATGATCTGGGATTGGAATTCTCTGGGTGGAGAAGAGCTAATTCATTGACCATAGCTGCCTTTTCCCCAAATCATGTGGTTACCTGGAGCAGAAGTGGCACTGACATATTTACTGTAGCTAATTCTAGTATCATTTGCAGGAGCAAAGAAGATAATCCCCTGGCTTCTGAGAGCACACGTATCAGCCGACAGATTAAATATGAGAATTATATTACCTGAATGGAGAAAGAAGGTAACTGAACTGTACAAACTCATTTAGAAGTGTATGGATCCTGTGTTGCAATATATATTGATTGGCTATTGTGGGACTTAAAACCTTAATCTGTTTGGCTAACATAACAGCATGCAAAGCTGTTGGGCATATAAATTACTGCCTATACATAACACAGTGCAGGGTAATGGCACTACCTATCTCAGTCTTACAGTCATTCACTAAGTGCCTGTTCTGGGTCAGGTTTCATGCAGAGTTTAGCAGGGGTTTTACAGGTGAGTAGAATCCCCTCTGGCACTCTAGCTGCCCTTGAGGAGCTCAGAGGGAACTGGAAAAGAGAAGGTGTATATAGGGAGATCAATGTGGACAGAGCATAATTAACAGCACTAACTATTCAGAAGAGCAGGATGGCCAGAGGAAGCTGTGGTTTCTTCAGGCCTCAGGGCTGAGACTTCTATGATGGGGTTAGGGGTAAGGCAGGAAGTCAAAAGGGGGAAGAACTGTACGGGCAGAGGTAGAGTATATGCCTGAGGTAATTTTATTTATTTATTTATTTATAATTAATTAATTAATTTAGGCTGCGTTGGGTCTTCGTTGCTGTGCGCGGGCTTTCTCTAGTTGCGGCGAGCGGGGTCTACTCTTCATTGTGGTGTGTGGGCTTCTCACTGCAGTGGCTTCTCTTGCTAAGGAGCACAGGCTCCAGGCGAACGGGCTTCAGTAGTTGTGGCACGTGGGCTCAGTAGTTGTGGCTTGCCGGCTCTAGAGCACAGTCTCAGTAGTTGTGGCGCATGGGCTCAGTAGTTGTGGCTCATGGGCTCTAGGCGCGCAGGCTTCAGTAGTTGTGGCTCACAGGCTCAGTAGTTGTGGCTCACGGGTTCTAGAGTGCAAGCTCAGTAGTTGTGGTGCACAGGATCAGCTGCTCTGTGGCATGTGGTATCTTCCCAGACCAGGGCTCGAACCCATGTCCCCTGCATTGGCAGGCGGATTCTTAACCACTGCGCCACCAGGGAAGCCCTTGCCTGAGGTCATTTTAAAGGATGCTAAGCGGCAATCACGTGGGATGTGACAACCACAACTGCCACCGCATATCCCACTCTTTATGGTTGTGCATTTCACACACAAAAATGCAGGCTGCCTCCTCTCAAGTCCTTGTCTCTTAAGAAGGAGCTCAATTGTTTCTGTCTTTAGGAGGCGTCACAAACTATATGTAGTAGGAAGAACTTCAAGATGATCTCAAGGTCTCTGCCCCCTGTGGTAACTCCTGTGATTACGTTCCTTATTATATATCAAAAGGGAGATTATCCGTGTGGCCCTAAATTACTCACATGAGCACTTGAAAAGCAGAGTTTTCTCAAGCTGCAGGCAGAAGGAAAGTCAGAAATTCCAAGGGTGAGAGGGAGTCAATGGGCTTTACTGGTTTGAAGACAGAGGGAGCCACATGAGAAGGAATCTAGGCAACCTTAAGGAGCTGAGACAGGTCCTTGCTGGTAGCCAGTGAAGAAACGGGGACCTTAGTCCTACAGCCCACAGAGCTGAATTATGCCAACAGCCGGAACGAGCCTAGAAGTGGGTTCTTTCCCAGAGCCTCCAGGTTACAGCCCAGCCTGGCAGATGCCTTGATGTTAGCTTTCTGATACCCAAAGCGGAGAACTCAGTCAAGCCTGCTCGGACTTCTGACCTACATAATTGGGAGATAATACGTAGGTATTGTTTAAGGACACTGAGTTTGTGGTAATTTGTCATGCAGTAACAGAAAACTAATACACTACGTGTGCATGTTTGCATTATGCCTAGATTTCCTGTTAGGCATTTTAACTTGTCAGTTCCTTTACATGAACATTCTAAAATGACAGTGCTATCTAAAGAAGAGTAATGCTGTCTTGTGTATAGATATAATATGCCTGTCTCTCCATCATTAAAGCACTCTGGCTGCTTTTTGGGAGGTGTGGGCTGTTGCATGGATCTGCCTGTCTTCCTTGGTCCTGCCTGTATGGAGACCATTTGTCTACATAAGGGAAATAGCTGTAGGAGCTGCAGGAGAAAATCGTGGCCAAAATGGCCTGACATTAAATCCAGTTCTACATCTTAAATTGACTCTTTGATATCACTCAGTGAAATGTACTTTAAAATTCTTAGTTTTTTTATATTTTGATATTTCCATGTCACTCCAGTACATTCGTGCCTGCCCCTCTGGAAGAGTTGGTAATCTGCATGGTTTGCTTCATTCCACTTATTTTTATTCTGTAGAATACTTGAAGTGTTTTCGGGAGCCTGTGAGGACAGTTCCATACGTTTAATGCTTCCATAACAGACATTCCAGATGGCCTAACCATTTAGGACAGGAAATGCAGATCCCTGCCGCAAGAATTTTTGGAAGTCCTGCCATTTTCTCAGGATATGGCTGGGATGTGGGCCAGAACCCTGAAGGCTCAGACTTCTGCTAATACCTCTTTTTCCTTGCTGGGCTGCCAGAGCTAGAGGAAACACTTTTTATTTTTCCCTTCAGAATGAAGTTACAGCGTCAGCCTGAAATTTTTGTAGTCTTAGGAATCTAGTGCAGTATAGCTGCCCTTTCACTGGAGCTGGTTGATATGTCTTCAAAATCTTCACTCTTTTCAGTTCTTGCAAAGTGTAACTCCTTCTCCCTTGTGATCCTACTTCTGCTAGAAGAATGAACAAGCACCGCTTTGAACTTTTGACCCAGTACTTTCAGTGCATTTGAATCCATTCCACGCAGAGAAAATGGCCTTTGCCGTCACTAACTTACCCCTACTCATCAACTAACTGGTACCATATAAGGGTCCCCTGCGAGGCAGTCTGGGGTACACTTGACATAGCCAGGACAGGACTGGCAGATAGTATTTAGACTTCCTTATTAAACCCTAGGTATAGCATCACAAGTTCCTAGCCCCCCGAGAGATTCTATTGAACAACTCTGGCCCACTGGGCTTGCTCTGTACTGGGAGCTCTGTCCATTTTTGAAAGCTGCTTTTTGAAATTGGTAGGAGCTGTGCATTTAAAGGCCTTGTTTTGCTCTTTCTTGGAGAACAAAGCAGGAATGCACTGCTCCTCAGTGCAACCTTCTCAAACAGCACCTCAACCAGGGTACAGGGATGTGGCCAGGAGGGGAAGGAAGAGGACTCTGTGCTCTGAAGTTTCACAAGTGGAGGATGGAAGCCCAACATAGAAGTGTCCTGCTGTTGAGTTCCTACATGTGACTACCACCTACCTTTTCTCCTTTTGTAAGAGGGAGGGCAGGCCTTTGCTCTCCAACTTTACTGGTTATAAAACTGTGGTTCAGAGAGATTGGTATTGCTTCTGAGCCCTAGGGTATCTCACTTTAGGTTAGATTGTAAATGACTGTGAAATGTGTCTATCTTTTGTGGTCTCAGTTTCTCCCAACAACTCTGCATCCAGTCACCTGATGAGTTACACATGATTGCTTTTAATCAACACCCACTTTCATTTTTCCCCATTCTTCAAGAAGTCCCTGGGGTCATTATGCAATTTAAAAGAACAAACTTAAGAGCTTGGACATCTGTTGGTACCAGTGGAGCTAAATGTGGTTTCATTTTTGGTTAAGCAATTTGTTGGAAGCATACTTCCAGAATATTATTTGTATGCTTTTTTGTCTTTGGGTATTTTCTAAGCCTTTTTACTCTTACCTCAAATTGTAGTCCTTCTTCCTTTCTTATAAATCCTCAAAACATGCTGCTACCTTAGTGAATAATTGTATGAAAAAGATGTAGGTCTCTAATATTAGCGGTTAACTGGGAGAGAAGTATTAAGTGGGCAAAAGGTGTCATCAGCCTGATTTCTTTCAGGAAATGTGCAAAGAGGGAGCTGAGATAGAAACATGGTTTTGATTATGGAAAATTGTTTAGCTTATCTGAGCCTCAGTTTTCTCATCTGAAAATTGGGACTGATACTATTGACCTTAGAGAATAGCTGTGAGAATTAAATAAGATAATGTATATATAGAACCTTCCAAAGCTTTTGGCACATACTCATAATTCATTAAGTATCAGCACTTATCACATTAGTTCCCACCCACGATCAATAAACAAATTCTCCTTTGCTGAACCAAGCATCAGTGAGCTAGGTGCTTAGAGAAAAGAGAAAAGAATATATGAACCTCAACTTTGAAGAAGTTGCAGTATGTTTAGTGACAAGATAAGGAACAACACAGAAAAATTAAAATTTATGGGTCAATTTCTGCCCTATATTTCTCAGTATCCCAGTAAAATATTCAGTTCCACCTCTCATCTCCAATGGGCTGTATCTTTTTGTGCAAACGTAGTTTCCACTGCTGTGAAGAAAGGGCCAACCGGTGGATGATGTCACTTTTCCCAGTGAGACATGCATTGACCAGACTCATACACACCCTTCTGTGGAAAGTTCAGCACATCACGGACACCTAGCATGAAGCCCACAGTATACTCTGTTGGGTGTTCATTATAGTGTTTATTTTAGCATATGCTGTTTTCTTTTCTTTTTTATTAATTATAGAAAAGAAAAAAAATGATTCTGGGACAGTTCCAAGAGAAAATATTTGTTTCTACAATATTTAATCATTCAATTTCTCAACTAATGTTGACATTCCTAAGGCTTTCTTCAGGAACTTCCTCCCCAAAGTAGACAGTTCCTCTATAGGAGACTCTCAATTCCTAGGTTTTAGATGCATTTCCATAATGTGGATGGTTCTCTACAATGACAACAAATCAGTTGTACAGAACCACATATAAGTAAATTTGAAGCAGTTAAACAATAAAGTTCTAGTAAGTCAGCAGTAAGGGAAGGTTGTTTTTCTTGCATCCTCTTCATTTTCTTTTTTTTCCTTTTATTTATTATTTTTTTGTGAGACCACTACTTTAGCCAATAGAATGTTCACTAGTGCAATAACCATAGGAAATAGCCATTAGGGACATCAAAACAATGGAGAAGATACAGTCAATTCAAACGTCTTTTAAATTTTTTTTTTTCTCCTAAAAACAAGGAGGTTTATAAAATGCACAAGCCTTCAAACACTCCCATGAAAACTACTCATGGATATTCAGATGTGAGTTTTAGACAGGAAAGAAGGCATTGACAAAGTCCATTTTCATTACATGTCTAGTTAATGAGAATAGGAAAATAAAAATAGAATAAAAATAATACCTATCATTTTGCATTTTTACTGTGTGTTAGGAACTATTCTGAGTGATTTATATTAACTTCTAAAATTTTTGCTACTCCATAAATATTCCATTTTACAAGTGAGGAAACTGAGGCACAGCAAAGTTAAGTAATCTGCCTAAGATTATACAGACTGCAGAGCTGGGTTTTTATAACTGCCTCTGAGAAAGATAAATGGAGTTTAAATATAGTTCTTTGGCCATATGCAAATGTGGAGAATGAGTATCACTCCATGCTAGTATATCGACTGAGAAGCAAGGATGTGAGCTAGGACGTGAACTGTCTACCACAGCCTGTAAGGACTCATGTGTAATGTAGAGTTAACATGTAAAACATAACCAGGTCAGGGTCACCAGAAGAAGATTGGATGCAGCCGGAAAAACTCTCCTGCCATCACTGGGGCTCTCAGTCTAGTTCCCACATCTGTGACAGGTATTGTACTGGACTTCCTATTTTGCACCATGAACTTCTTAAGAGAAGGAGCCATGAGCATCCTTCACGGATTCTCCATAAGAAAATTGTAAGCTCCTCTAGGTCAAAAGTTATGTCTTAGTCATCTCTTTCCATCTATTTCCTTTGAATCCAGGCCCAGCAATGTGCTTGAATGGCACGTATTAGGTGGTCAGCAAATGGTAGGTTAAGTGTTGAGTGCCTATCACAGGTTCAAGAATATGTTTACTTTGCAAACATTTGATTTTCTGATAAATCAAGGAGCATGAGACATACCCTTGGGGAAATAACAGTGGCTATCCTTCACTAAGCTCTTCCTCGGCCTACCCTGATGCACATTCCTGATTACGGTGAGCTTTGTGGCTGTAAAAATGGGTGCAGTATATAAATATTTAAAGAAAACATAAAGAAAAATCATAAAGAAAAGTAAGTTAGAAAGTGATTAATGGAGTTAATTTTCTAATTATATAATAACAGAGCATTATGTCAAAAGTACATCATTAAAAAAAGATTACCTATAATTAAATTTTAAATTTGATTGAAGAATGTTGAATTCATTACTGCATTGAGGAGCCCCCAGGAACATTCTTTTCTCCTATTAATTCTGTTTCTTTGAGGACAAACCTTCATTTCATTTGTAAACATATTTTTTTATTTTAATAAAAATTTGTATTTAAAAAATATTCAACCAAAGAATCAGCTACAGAAAAGAGATTACAATGTTAGAGGATAAAAGAATTGTTCGTTCCTATAAAAGGCAGAACTAGGAGCCGGTATCTAAGTTCAGCTCTATTCGTCATTATCTCCCTCTAAAATGGGAATGTATGGGAAGAAATGCCGAATACCACCCACCTGAGAGAGTAGAGAGACTCCAGTAACCACTGAGACAATTGAAGAGCGTGAAAAAGTATAGTTCTTATCTTTCAATGAGTACTCTTTTGTGTTTATATAAACGTGGGTGAGGTACTCTAAGTAGTTGACCCATCTGGATCCTTTACTAGATTTCAGGTTTCCCTGGAAACTCCCTAACTATAGCTCAATGAGAATTGGTAAATAAGAAGTAATCACTGCATTTACAGTTGTAGTAGTGTGGACATCCATCACCATGCAAGAGGAAAGCACAGGACTCAGAAGAGTTTTACTCCCAACTCTCCCCAAGGTAGGTTGGCCAACGTATAACTTCTTCTCTCCACGAATTCACAACATAAGGAGTGTACTACCTTCCTCTCCACAGGGTGGTTCTGGTTGTCAAATGAGTAATGTTTATGACTGTCTATCTTAGAACCCAGAAGGTATTTTCCAGGTATAGGGTATCAGATCAACAAGGCCTAACCCATAGTTGCCTTGTCCTGGACAACAGGACGCCAGCTAGCCTGACATGTATCCTTTTCAAATGCTTAAGGTGTGAGACACGTGTTATGTTTTTCATAATTCCAATAGCCATCAAGAATTCTTGATGACTTAGAGAGACTGGTGGTGTTTACATGCACGCTTTCTGCAGCCATTAGTGGTCCTCATAGAACTGACGGCTTTTGGAAGCATGTCAGTGAGATCGTTGATTTGGAAGGGTCCTAATCTAGGAAAACTTTTTAAATGTTTGCTATTGGCTTTTATTAACATATAATGTAGCAATAGGATTGAAAAATTCAAGCATTATGTGATTGCCCGGAGATCTCAAAGTAAAAATCAATGTAGCTAATCTATTTAATGTCATGAAGTACACACACACACACACACACACACACACGCACACCCTCGCACAAAGTGGGGGGAAGTCAGTTAAGATTCGTTATCAAGAAGGCGATCTTGTGGGAACGTGCTTTGCTGTGCCATCCAGGCTTCCAGCCGTTCCCTGCCCTTATGTGCCCAGCTGTCTTAACCAGAATCGAACACGCCAACCTCCCTGTGGCTCCTTTAGTGCTTTCTCACCCCCACTCTGGCCCTGCTTCCCTGCCTTGTCACATACAAGTTTCCGGTCCCTTCCTCTCTTCATTCTGTAGCTTCTTCCCCTAATAACCCAGCAGACTGGAAAACACTATCAGTCAGCTCTTTACAATCCTTTGTGAGGTATGCATCCTACCATCAGGCAAGAAATTGGAGCTGTAATATCCTTATGAACACAAGCTCAGTAATGGCTTATAATGTCTAGGGCACTGGGCATGGAAAAGTGACAGACAATAATTTTAAAAACTGAGATAACTAACATTTAAATGTCCAAAGTGATAGTGAATCAGACACAGCTTACTTACCACAAAATTAACAAGCAAAAGAATGACCCCCAAGCATCTCACCCCCTCCAGCACACCTTTTAGTCAACAAACTCGTTCACCTCTTTTTTTTCGGATCCAGAGTGAATACAGTATGTCTTAAATGGTCGTATCTTTTTTAAAATAAATGTTGATATAGGCAAGAGAAATTAAATTATAGCATGGACAATAATCTAGTCACAGTGAGGAAAATCTCTCAAGTAATAATTTTGGAATTCCTACTAAGTTATCAAAAGAAGGAGAAAAATCCAATTCCATTTTTCTTTATGAATCCATCTAGTCCTACGGAAAACAATGAAATACACTATTAAGGCAGATAAGTCTGGGTGTCCCTTGGTGATAAGAGAGCCATGAGGGGAAATGAAACAGGGCAAGAAAGTGGGATCACTTTTATATCCAAATTTCAAAATGGGTGGCTAAAGGGTAACCAGTAGTTATAATGCTGAATTTCGGAAAAGTCCATTGAGGCAATCTCCAAAGTCTGAGGGAGTTAATCTGAGCTTTGGGCATCTTATTAATAAGACGTTATCAAGGTATCCACCAAGCAATGTCTCTCTCCATCAGGCAATGACTTTGGAAGCTTTACCTAATACATATACACACACATAGCATATACACATTCAGTGATACTAGCAATCTAGACAAGAAGTGATTAATGATACAGTCTACAGGGTATGGAGGGCTTGGCACCTCTGTCTGGTGTGTGCTAAGGCACATGAAATGCTGCCCATGAAGGAGACCATCTTACCTCTATACTGATCATATATATGTACTTGTTCTATATCTATACGGTATTATACTATTCTAGGGTACGAAGAGGTAGAAGACATATGGCTTGTACAGGTAGGTTTGAAAACTAGGTTTTGTGCATGGGCACATTTTTATCCTCCCCTACCAAGCATGCCGCCCCACCAACCTCATTACGGAGCACAGAAAGCTGTGAGGGCGTCTGTCCTATTCTTGCTGACATCTTTGTACAAGTATTTATCAGTCACAGAGTGGCTAAACAATTGAGGCGGTTAGAGAGGAGACTTGGGTGGGTGCGAGCAGTGCAGCCTGGACTAGACACACACGGCCTGCTGGGATGATATGAGACCATTGCGAGTAATGAGCTTCCTGAGAAGCACTCCACCACTGCGTCCAAGACCTTTCTTTCTTCTCCCTTGAAATGCCTGAAATCCAATCATAAAACACCTCTCCTTTGAGTGGTGCAAAGAACCCAAAGAACATGAAGGCATATTCCTGACAAGCTGCCAGTAGTTACTCCATGAGAACGTTCTCCCATTATGGAGGGGGCAAAGCCAGGGAGAGTTCAGCCAGAGCTGTGACCTACAGCGTTCTTCATCTGCCACAAAACTATTAACTAGAATTAATTTTGTAGGAAAAATTATGATAAACATACCATAATGCGAAGTGACTTACACAATGTTCCTTGCCTCTCCATTTTCCACACTTAGTCCTCATAATACCTTTATAATATAGGTATGATTTTACTCATTTTGCAGATAAAGCAACCAAAACTCAGAGTATAAGGATCGTGCTTTAAATTACCCAGTTTATTGATGGCAAAGCCAAAAATGGGACTCAGATATCTTAATCTAATTTTATCTTCAGTAATTCTAGAAATGTGGATCAGGAGACCTACATTCTTGTCCTGGATCTGATTCCAGATCACTGCTTGGCTTGGGACCAGCCACTTACCCATTCTTTGATTCTTCCCATACTTAGCAAAAATAAGATGAAACAGATAAGCACTACATTTTTTTTCCTCCCAAATTTCCATTTGGGAGCATCTATACTACTAACAAACTGAAATCTAACCATTCACATTCTGATTTCTCTTAAGGCAATGGAGATTCTCTAATATAAATCAGAATTAAAATAAGGAGATGAAGCTCCTTTAGGAGGATGTGGGGGCATCACCAGCTAATCAAGGGTTAATTAATGACTATCAGATGTTAAACAAGCTTTAGAAATTTGGAAATAATGTCACCAATTTACTTGAGGTAGGCAATAAACAATGTAAACATTCCATTTGTTTATTAATTATTACTTACAAGGAACTGAGCTAGACATTTAGAATCAGATATTAATGTAGGATGCCCCCAGTGAGTGAAACCAGCCAATTAAAATGAACGTAATACAATTCATGGTACAGGAATGTATGCATGAGATTTCCATGTAGGGATTTGCTAGAAATTTTATAGAAGAGTTAATGTTTGAATTGGATATAAAATTATCAGGAGTGATTTCCAATTCGATGTAGGTATAGAAATAGGGACCTCTAAGCAGAGGAGACAGCATGTGCAAATGCAAGGAATATATGCATGACGCTAGCTTAGAGCACAGATTCAGAAAACCTCAAAACGTGATGCTAGGGAAGTGTGCTAGGACTTGGTTGTAAGACACCTTTTTGCTATGCCAGAGGGTCTATCTGGCAATAGAGAGCTAGCAGAGTTTAAAAAAAAAAAAACACACCATCTTAATTTAAAACAACAACAAAAACAACTTTCCATGGAATTTATTCTTTTGTCAACTTTTGTGAAGTTTCTGAAGTCTAGGTCACGTCATCTTCTCAAAACAGAGATAGATGATACACTGCAAAGTGTCCCAACCAGCCAGTTTTGGATAATCATAGAATACAAGGATTCACAAACATGATCGTAAGCCCAATTGCTGAGTTGCTTTCAATGGTTATTTTGTCAAGAAGAAAACATTGCAAATATGACCAATGAAAGAAGAAAAGAATCACTAACACACTTAAGGGAGAGAATATGAAGAAATAAACCCTACGGAAATCTGAAAAATGAATGTATTTAAGGGACTTCAGGGAGAAGAGATGATCAGACCGATTTTTACTGACCAACTGTCAATTTGTAATACTCTTTTAAAAACTGGCAAAAACAAAGCTATGACACGAACAGAGTAGAAATGATTTGAAGACGTAATGCTTTTGTAGTGGCGCTTAAAGGCTCTTGGAAATCTTTTTTGAGAAAATTGAAGACCTCACACAAAGGCAAGGTAGCCTGTGGAATGGCCAATTCTAAGTAGAAGACTGCATTTGAGTCATTTTCCAGGGAAAGGAACTGGACTCCTCTTGGAGTCAGTCACCCTCTATTTGGTCACCCCTTAGAACAGATGCCCTTTAAGCAGCTCTGGGACTTTCTTCAGACTCTGGCCATCAAGCCCCGGCTGAATGAATCTACCCACTCCCTCTAGATCTCTGAAAGGATGATTAAATGAGTCATAATTTAAGAAAGAAAAAGGTGCTAATATTTCAGTTTGAGGTCACAGCTGTATGTAAAGGATATGGGGGGAGAACATTATCCATTGATTTCTTACATCCTTCCTGTGGACCAGCAATTTAAACAAGCATATCCAGTAGTCCTGGAAGGTTTTGCTCTTGGAAGGTGCCTAGATACCAGCAAAGCCATGAATGCCGCAGGGGACATCAAGGGGGCAAGACCACAAAAGTGAGAGATTCAGGAGAGCTGGGATACAGACTCTGGCATCACCACATGGTGTCCCCATCCTGGGTGAGAAGAAACAAGAATGATTTTACTGACCTGGGGTTCACTCTCTAGCTGCAGCCTAGCCCCTTGCCAACCCTTACCATGCTAATTTCTTGAAAGGTTTTCTACTCTCTGTTCAGTTTCTTCACCTTCCATTCACAACTCAGTGCACTTTGCCAGAAGTGCTTTTATCTGGGTACCAATGACCTTCAGATTGCCAAAGCCAATGACCTTTTTAATTTCTTTGTCTTACTAGACCTTTTTGTATTACTTGATATTACACCTTTCTCCTCTTGTTTCATGATAACAGCTAGTATTATTGAGTGTTAAATATTTGCCAGGCACTGGCATATGCACTAAACATGCATTTAACACTGTACTTTTTTTTTTTTTCTGAAATGCAAATATGACATATTCCCTGGTGAACAGACTAGGGCATGTGTTATATAGCAGAAGCTGAGTGGAGAGTCCTCTTGGGGCTCTGTGGACCTAGGGATACCCTTTTCAAGATTCCAAACCCCCTCTGCTGGTGGTGCTGAGTCTCTGATCTTGTGCTCTGGGTGGATGGCTTTAGGAAGGGGCCAGAGCCCCCAGATAGAGTCTTCAGAGAAGCAGGGACTAACTCATCAGGCAGTAACAGATGCTGGGACATGCCTGTGACCTGACGTTTATTCAGTCACTGCCTGTCTCTCATTCCCATTCTGCTTCTCTCCCTAATAATTTTTGCTCTGAACTTTGCGTGGTCATAAGGAGAAAAGGTCTCTTCTGTGTGGGAAGCTAAGACAGGTAATACTATAAGGCAACCACGTTACACACAACTTCAGTTTTATTCTGAGGAGCAAGGGCCATACAGATAATCCAGCGGTGAGTCAGTAAAGCCCAAAGAAAACAGAAATGGAGTGTGTTTGCTGATACTGATGGGCCACCAGTAAAAGAGAAGCTAATGCTTGATGCAGCATGAATGCCAATGACGATATTCTTTGGTCTGGCACATACGCACAGCCAGAGCCCTAAAGCTCTGAGGTCATACGTCAACCACACTTGCTTCCCCACATGCTCTGGAGTCTCCCTGTATCTTTAAAGGCAGTTTCTTTATAGTTTTCATTAGCATGGAAAATAAGTTGCCAGTTCTCTCTCTCTTGGCCTCTAGTGATATTTACTGGAAATACCTTCAAGTCCAACTGAAATAAAATGTCCTCAGATTTATTTCTATTTAAAGACATTACTTATGTAGAAGGGTAATATATTTCCTCTCTCCTTTCATGTATTAATGTCACCACATTATTTCCCCCCTGCAAATCTTTTTTCTTAATAGCAGAAAAATAATGAATTGAGGGAAAATTCACTTTACATAAAATTCTAGGAGTCTTTTCGCTGGGCCTGGAGATATGACTTCTGCAAGACTGCACTCGAGTCAGCAGTCCTGTGCAGTATACAGGTGGGTACAATCAAGGCAGATCTCAGGATGGTCAACACGGATGGAAATAAAAGTTTCCTTTGTTTGATTATCTCTGCTGTGCTATGACTTGGTCTACAAACTTTGTGGAACTTACCCCATTGGATCTTCATAACAACTCTTCTAGGTCAGTATTAATCAGTTCTATGTTACAGATAAAAATTGAGCTAAAAGAAATAGAAAATGTCCAAGACCACACCATTGCTCCAAGGTAGAATCAGTGTTTACACTCATGTCTGTCTTACTCTGAAGCTCTTGTTCCCTCTTCCGTGCCATGCTGTCTCTGCCTTTACATTTCCACAGCTGGTATCTATGTTATTTATGAGTTCATGGTTTCAGCTTAGGTGGAGGGAGGAGTGAGCTAGACACACAAAAAGATAATTACCTGGGCAGAATGCATATGCATATGCTATTCTGCACGGTAAAAAAAAAAAACATCAGATGAGTCGTACTTTAGAGAAACAAGAGCTTTGAGAACTGGAGTGGTCAGGAGTGAAGGTTGAGCAGAACCTGGTGAACACTGATACCACCCCTGTGACCAGAATATGATTATTAAATAAATGAATTAAAGAATGAAGGATACTGCTTACGATCATGGAGTGTTTATCATACCCTGAGCTTTGTAAGAAAGATTGCAGGCTAACTCTCAAATCTGAATGAAAAATATGTCAACAGTGTGAGAAATGATAACCCTGCGATTATTTAGTTCTTAAACTTGGCTGCATTTTGGAATTACCTAGGGTGTTCCAAACAACGTGCTTAGGCTACAACCTGTACCAATTATTTGAGAATCTCTAGGAATGGGACCCAAGCATCCAAGCATCAGTAATTTCTTAAACACTCCAGCTGATTGCAGTGTGGAGTCAGCTTCCAGTGCAACATGATAAGAAATGTCCTACGATAAGGGCCATAACCTGACATAGGGTAGAGATTTATTCTGAGGCAGCAGAGACCTGGAAACTGAACAATTTGGACAAAGTTGATTCTTCCCAAAATATAATCTGTAATATATGTCACAATTAGTGACTTAGACATACTGGTAAAACTTGAGTATCAGAAACGCAGGGCCCATTGTCAAATACATTTATAAAATGCTGACTAACCGCACAGGTGTTTGTTGTTGTTGTTATTGTTTTAACTTCAGGCCTTTTAAAAGCCTTGACAGTTCTAGCGTGTGTTATATCTATCAAGTATGTAGCACTTTCTAACTTTATGTCCCTGTTTGCTTTGTTTTACCTTTGGTAGAACTAGTGTTTCATGGAGCCCATTCTGGGAACAACAACTACAAAGTGTCGACAAAACTAAGAACAGCTTATTTTGAAGTCTAGGCAGCCTACATGTTTCTTTAAATACATTTGATCCACACAACAATATTATGATTAGGAATTAGCATATGCATTTGTTGGATGAGGAAACTGATGCTAGAGCTAATTGATGCTAGAGCATTAGAATACTTACTTTGGTTAAGTTCACACAATAAATAACAGAACAGGAATTCAAATCAGGTCTATGATTGTTAATTCAACAATGTATCTTTGTATTCACAGCCTCTCAGATTTTCTCAGTAAAGTCCCTTGTCCCTCCAGGTTGAGCCTAAATAGCAGTTACCATCCTATGGCAATACTGACCACTGCTAAGTACTTTGCACTCTTTTAAACAGTTCAATGTTGAGGTTAAATTTTCCTATTAAAATCTCTCTGGCTTCTGTTTATCTGACTAAATACACTTTGTCTGCACTGCAGACTTTGTGTGCATTGCAGAATCATTGCTCACGATCGCCTTTCTGCCCCCCATGACTTCCTTAAGAAACGCCCTATCTAACCAATGCCTCACGTTGCTTACAGCCCTTTGCCTGCTTCCCAGAGTTCTTAAATTCTTAGGTAGTGTCCTCAAACAAGCAAGCAGTGGTGACACCAGCTCACTTTCTTCTTTTAATAATTGGATGACTGTGCAGGGTGCTACAGGAATATGCATGAGCGCTTAATTATATTCTCTGCCTCGCTGAGTGAATGTTGGCTAGCAAGAAGCCTCTGCCTGTGGTGTAAAACATCACAGAGATCAGATGGGTCCCCTTGCACTTGCACATGGCTGATAATCAGCTCTCTCCACACACAGGCAGACAGATGAAGCCAGTTATCTGAAAAGGTGTCAGTGTCCTGTTAGCATCTGCATGTGTCCTGACTTTACACTCATAGCAAACTCAGTAGCAGGCTGAGCAACCCAGATCCTCTCTTGATCTGGACGAGTCAGTGATGCAGCCTCGAAAATACAAAACCACTTCATTTTTCTGGAATCACAAGAAAACCATCTAGTACTATGAGCAGCACCCTCAGATTATCAGAACACGCTTTTCAGTGCCCAAAAGTTAAGCACATTCAACGTTTTCAGATATAAAAAATCTCTCAATATGAACAAAATGCTTTCTTAATACAACATTCATATATTGGGCACCAACTATGTCCCAAGCACTACGACAATTATTAGGGACAAAAATAAGGATAGAAAGTTAGATGTTATGTGGAGGCTCAAGAGCATTTCCTTTAGATAAAGCACAGAGTTTAATTTGGGGCCTCATTGCTACCTCCACTCTGACTATTCAGAAGAACTTTTTCTTCTCTCTCAGCTGTGGTCTGTATAGATGAGGCTGTTGGTTAGATGACCTTGAGAAAAGAGGGTGTTTTTGTAGATACACTGCCATTCATTCCATAAACATTCCCCACATATCCCCATATCCGGCCATCTGCATACAGCACACTTTGGTCACTCTCTGTACTATGTTAAATCAAACTGCTTTCCCTTTTAGCAGGAGAGACACAAGCTAATCAAATCATGGATAGAGGCACATACAAAGGACAGTGGGAACATCAGGACTATATCTACATTCAAATCGTCATATGTTTTTGAAATTTCCAGGTATTCAGCAGCGGCAGAACTGTACATGGCAACCAGAATCAAATTAGCAGAGGTCCACAGAACCCCTGATCTGCTCCTACTTAAATTAGTGCGGCTTCTTCTATCACGGAAGGAACTGACATCATTTCTATTCACTTGTACGCTCACCAGCCTCCTTAATACAGCTTCAGGAACTAAATGTTTCCCAGTAGACAATGCAGGTGTCACTTCTGAGAAATGCACACACTCTGTTAACACTAAAGGTGGCAGCCAATTCTGGGACTATAATTGGAGCTTTTCTTCTCCATTCCAGTTGCATGATTTCTCTTTCTCTTCAGTGACTTCCTTAACTTTATAAATGAATACAAAGGCTCAGCCACATGCTACAGCAAAGATATTTGCTTAATCCCTTTAGCCATCTGTAAAGCAAGAGTAATACACTCTAGCAACGCATCAGTCGTGAGTGTGCGTGTATGTGTGTGCATGTCTGTGTGCATTAGGGCATAATGCAGATAATATACCCAATGAAGCCCACCGGAAAGCACATTGTGTTTTTTTAAAGATTTAAATAATACAGGGCTAAGCCATGGCTTGTGAGTCTAAAACAACCCTCTAAATTGGTTATTCTCATTGCTCACTTGCACATGAATGTGATCATTGATCATTAATTTTGACTGTAGATGAACAATACTTAAGAAAGTCTACTGTATGCAATTCTAGAATTTGCTTTAGCCACGTTCAAATTCTATGTGGTGTTAACTCATTTGTTTTTCATTAAGTTCTTTATTAACAGCCAATCCCTTGATTATTACACTTCTCTGAACTTTCTTGTTAATCTTACTTACGAGTCACATAATGCCTGAATACATTTCTCTGAAATGTTGCTGAGATAAAAGAGCTGACACTGACAGTAATTAACTTCTAAATAAATATTAAAATGAGAGGGCATCGTAAATACCCCCAGTGCAACGGATCCATGCCTAAGTCCCTAGGACGTTAGGCAGCCGGTCTGTCACCATTTGAGCTGAGGGCAGCTGTCACTGATTTTGGAAGATATTCCTCTATACTATTTAGCCTAATTAGCCTCTTTTAATTCTCAGTTTTAACTAAAATACATATTTTATACTTTGCTTTTCACACATTTGACCTCTTAGCCATATGTTCTCCTGACCAATTCTCCACAGCTTACTTGCATATAAAAGTTCTCCCTAGGTAGGGACCAAGTTCAATGGTTTCCCCTACCCACCCACCGCCTACCCAATTGTGATGGATCCTTGCACACAGCTGGCTGGAAGCCCAAATGGTGTGTCCCATGTCTGTGTTGAATTGAGGTACATTTGCTCATAAGATATTCATCTCAAATCTGTCAAACAAAAACTGTGAAAGTGTTGTGTGATTGGCTGAGGCTGTCTGTTCCATAAAAAAGCAGAAATCACACCAGCACAAGTGTGACGTCTGGCATCCAACCGACAGGGTTGAAATACTAGTTGTGACCCAGATTAGAAGTGTAACTTTGGGCAGGTTACTTATGTTCTCTAAATCTTAATTTCCTCACGTGTGAAATGTAGAAAACCGGTATCCTCTGTTAAAGGTGTTGTAATTAACATCTTTGTATTGAATGTACATCTGTGTATTAAATGGCA